>NC_083343.1:59333143-59670985 GCF_019175385.1 Lycium barbarum | reverse complement strand
CTCATGATTCTCAAGGTTTTCATGATATTATTGATCTTCTTCATCGTCGTTGATCTCATCTTTTGATATTTTACCCACAAGGAAAGATATAGTGATAATGATGATTCTATAATGGTAATCAGAGGTTCACTGACCTTATGTTACTCCGATAGAGTTGTAATGCCTCCTTGGGATGCCTGCAGCTCGGTACGGGTTACACCGAGCCTATATGGCCGGGTACCATATCAATATATATATATATATATATATATATATGGAATTTTTTCATTGGATGAAGGCTAAACATGCATGACAGTCGCCTCAAGAGGTATAAATTGATCTCTTTACTTCATGTTGTCTTCATATTTTCATTATGCTTTTATTCATGCCTTACAAACTCAGTACATTTTTCGTATTGACGTCTTTTTGTTTGTGGACGCTGCGTTCATGCCCGTAGGTAGACAGGGAGACGGACCATACCCCTAGGCTGCTTCATCAGCGCTTGCCTAGAAGTATTCCATTTGATCCGGAGCTGCAGTTTAGTTGGTATTATTCTTTTTGTGTACATAATTGGGCATGGCAGGGTCCTGTCCCGTCTTTACAATGATATACACTCCTTGTAGAGGCTTGTAGACCGATGTATATAGTTAGATGTTTCGTAATCCCATCGGTTCTTGTTTATATATCATTTTGGTAGCCTTGTTGGTTATACATAGGGGCATTGGTTATGATGTTTACATAGACATGCTTATATCTATTGAAAGGGTGTCTTTTTCAGGTTATGATTTTCATGAGTTATCCTTGTGGCCCATCTAGATGTGACTATGAGATGTAGTAGACAGGTGCTCGGTAGGTTAGCTCAGGGTTCTCGTCATGGCTCTCCGGTTGGTCGTGACATTTTTGTATTGCTGGTTCTGCATGATCATAGCAGCTTCATCGTCTTTCTTAGTTGTGTATATATAAGTTTTGGGTGTGCGTGCCCAGTTTATGAGAGGTAGTCAGTGTTTATGTATATCCAGATTATGGCCTTTCTGGCTTGTTGGTACTGTTTGTGTGCAAGTAGGCTCTATTGGCCTAAGTTGAGGGTCACCCCTCTGGAGTTACAGATTCAGAGTGGTTCGCTTGGGCCTAGTGTGGCACGGGGTGCTGGCCACGCCTATCCAGATTTTGGGTGAGACAGAAGTCTTGGATTATCAATGTCTAAATAAGTGGATTTGTTTTGTAAAAATAGTTTTGAATAGTGCACCTTATCATTGTCTGTAAAGTCAATCAGATGTATGAAATATTTGAAGTAATTAGTGTTTCTGCAAGGATATTGAAATGTTGAACTCCCCCCCCCCCCCCCTTGAGTCAATTATAAAAGCATGATGTGTTGGCTTTTCCAACCTATTCTTTGTAAGCATGTTGGATATTCTGAATAATCCCAATACCATGATTAAGGTAAGTATAATATCAACATGAATAGAGGCTTAAGGACCATAGTTTAACCACTATTTTCCCCAATAGTCTGTATTACTTAAATATTTGATTAGATGAGAAGACATGTATGCTCAACCTCACTGAATGATGTTTGAAACATGATCCTCTCCCAGAAATCCCATAAGTGTTTGAGTTGGATGCCTGGGTTCCAGAACTATCTTTGAATACAATCTATGACATCTGTCGAGGGATATGTGAAATCAGAGTTGCTATTTCACCAGCTTTGTGTGCAAAACTTGTTCTAAATTGAAATTCTAAACTGATGACCATTTTGTGTGTCCTGTCAAGGTGTTTTCATGTCTTATGCATGCTTGCCCAGTTTGCTGGGTCTTTTGATTTAAGCAATGCATTCGATTTGGTATTCTTTGTGACAGTAACAATAATGTATTTGGTGGTGTAAACTTGTCTCATTTCTGTTTCTCTTGTCCTTGAACTTAATAATGCATTAAAAAAATCAATATAAAAACTTGAATTTAAAGATTAGGAGTAAAACATGTTCTGTTTCTGCTTACTATAAATGTGGGAAGCGTTACATTCTCTTGGAGAAGCACTAAGTGATTTGCTAGGGCGAAAGGCCTAAGAAGAGGCTTTAAGTACCCTTACTCAGCCTTATCTTTGTTTTCCCTGGCTGTTAGGGTTTTTTAGGACTGCCAGACTCTCCATCTATGTAGCTTGTATATTGAACAAAAACTTGACTCAAGATCCTTATCTATACACCTTTCCTACTTAGAACTTGAGATAAAAAACATTACTATATCCTATCACTTATTTAAGAATGTGTCTGAAGTTGATATCTGTTGATTCTAGCTGTCCCCTGTTCATACATACCTTAGTTGAGTATAAACTGATTTTGCTCATGTTGTTAAAAATGCTTATGTATGGATTTTAGCTGTAACTTAATGGCATATGAGATCATAGCATGATATATATGTACTTTGAATTTCAAACATGGTAGTTTCTGTGTGTACTACGAGGCATCTCTATCCTATTGTTTTTCATTCTCCTTTGGTAGGTTAAATGCAAAATCTCATATAAGTTGAATATACACCAAGTATACAGAGGTGTATATGTTTTATATACTTTTAGTATACAAAGTGTATACCTACTGTATATACAATGTATATTGGACTGGTTTGTATATATTGATAAATATAGCAGCTCAAACTTTTCTTCTTCTCGTTTCTTGGGTTAGTATATCATGATATGTCATTAGGTATGCAGTGGTATACAACCCTGTATATGTTTAAGTATTCAAGGGTGTATATCACATATATTTGTAGTGTATCAGGCTATATCTGGGTTGTGTCAATACGTTAATTAGGCCACTGTCCCTCTCTTCTCACTTCCCTTCTACCTAAACGAATCTAGCCTTGCGAAGAGTGCATATAAATGTGTTTCTGAGTATGTTTGCCTATGCATTGGGCTGCCTCAAATGTGTTTAAGTGATATATTTGTGTTAAGTTTCCTTGCTTTGTTAAGTATCGGTACTTTCTAACCGCAATCTTCTTTTTCTCCTCTCTTTTTGAGAGAACATCAATGTGTGAGCCCATTTGGGTCTTAGCTGCATTTCCGCCATTTCATTGGGCCAAAGGCCCAACACCTTATAAATTGAGTCATCCGCACTGCAAGAAGGCCCAAACATGGAGGAAAGTGGTGCAAGTTCAGCTGGTGGGCTTAGTAAACCCACCAGCCCTTTTCTCTTTCATTTATATATGTGCATGTATATGTATGTAAACAATACTTGAATATTATTGAAACTTGGTGAAACCTAAATGAAATAGGATTAGGCAAATGATGCTAATATCGTTAGAATGAATAGGAGACCCAATTAATTGTAGACCTTCAACGGACTTTAAAAAGGATAAGTGTTTCAAATGAATCTTTTTCTAACTAAGGTTTAATATCTAAGAAAGTTTGCAAAATAATTTTGTTCTCAAATACACAAGGAATAACTTTACTTGGAGTGTTCAAGGTTGAATTATGTTTGAGATGAAAATGAACTTGGAATGGACCAAAAATATCGTCTTTGGACCTCAGCCTGTCGGAGTGAGAAACAAAATGAGTGTTTTGGGTTTAGGCCCGACATAGTTTTTGAATTAAGAAAGGAGATGGATTTACAAAAAAGATAAATGGTTTTTTAAGAGGAAATACGTAGTTCATTTAAGAGAATTTTGGAAAGAAGCCTTGCCTTCAACTTGTGAAATCATGGCTCTTTTACTAAATGGATTATATCAACTCATTTTCTTTTAACTAATTCAAAAGAGGAAGTAAATGAATTTACACTACTTTGGACCCGTTATAGTAGAACTCTACTTAAAGGAAACTTTGGGTGTATTGGTTCAAGAAAGTAATGTAAATAATTTTAAAAGCTTTTTTTGAATAAATGTTCAAAATTTCTCTTATAATAAAATTTCAAAAGGGTTTATATTACAAATTTCTCCTTAAAAAGATGCCAGGACTTGACAAGTAAAAAGGGATGTTTTCACTAGTTTCCTTTTCCTTTTACTTTATGCGTATCCCTTATACACATTTTAAAGCAAATATGTACTTCTAGCCACTATTTTAAAACTCACAGGTAGACCGCAGGGATCACAAGAACCCTTACCCGAACTGTGGTACTAAAATCAGTTTTCATTAAAAACATTGAAATTGGTTTCCTAATTCCCATAAATTAATTTGGTGTTGACTATAAAAAATCCATCATAGAGGCCAAGTTATGAAGTAGCTTTTATGCCCCGCGTAAAAGTGAACCGCAACATATGGCGCCTCTGATGCGATTTTCAATTAGGTTCTAACCATAATGGTTTCAATATTAGTAGTTTTATTTTCTTATGTTTTTAATTACCATATGTATAACTGTCATGGCATGGATATCATAAATTTTTTGCCACAAGACAAAAAATTGCATGGTTTCAAAGGTGACTACACGGGGTCGCAGTCGATCCTTAACCTTAAAACTAAATACTTTATTTGGAACATGTTGAAGAGTAGCTGGTTCGTGGTCATCCATCAGTCAACAACGGTTCAGGTTGAGTTTTCTGCTCGAGTCCTAGTAATTTGCAAAGCCCACTCTAGTTTGCCTAGGATAGAGCGAAGCCAAATCTCTATACTTAGCGCATACTTTCCTAGGATGGTTTAAATATTTGAGACGTATTTAAGTCCATTATAAGACCATCTTTGTGTTAAGACGGTCTATGCCTCGAAAGACAACACATCCTACTATGTGCTAATCGGAAACGTGATTGTACCTAATGTGTTCAAATCATTGTACTTTGGGGGAAAAATTAGCCGTGTGTTATTTTGTAGATGCCTTCCAACTTGAAATTTGACATGGTCCTTGATGCCCCTGAGATGTTGAAGATATGGCGGGCTGGATTAAATAGCAAACAAAAAAGGAAAGTCACTGATTGCCTAGGACATTTTCCATCCCTATGACCATGAAAGGTTGCAGGGACTTGATCGAAGTTCTCACCGGATACTGGGATTATGATATAATGCTTTTCCGATTTGGTGAAATAGAAATGACCTCGACTTTAGAGCGTATCCGAGATTGTAGACAGTAATGGGACTTGTATAAGAAGAAGGAGGAAACCCAATAACAATCTCATAATCCCACACAAACCAACCCTTGCCGAAACCACAAAGAAACTTTTATTTACTAGCGCCAAATGGATCTTTAGCCCAACTGTATCCTTTAGGGATTTATACCGCGGTTTTGGAAGTAAAGAAGGGTACATGGATCAATCCATAGAATTCAAAACCTAGGTAGCTTTAGAGGAAACACAACCATTGGACTTTGCCGTATGCTTGCTAGGATCCATGGTTTTCCCCCAAAATGAACACCTATCCATCGATACATGTGTCATTTCAGTCACCCATGCCATATTTTAAGGCATTAACACAAATGGAGAAACCAAATACTTCGACTTGGTCGCTATCATCCTAGCCGATATGTACCGAGCCTTAGGCAATTGCCGAAAGCAACAATGGTACTTCTAAGAATGAAATTTGCTACTACAATGGTGGATTATCAAACATTTCCGCAAAGACAAGGGACCACAAATGCTCAACGATTGGAATAGGAAGGATGACCTTAAGTCTCATTGCTTGAATTTCGCAAACCAAACCAAAGAGGGATGGGCTTTAATTTTCTAAAGGTTGAGGGAGGATGACATACAATGGATGTTCTAAGACTTAATATCAGAGAGGTTGTAGTTAGAGGTAGGAAATGCCCCTTCTTGCCACTTATGAGAATTCGAGGGTTTCGCCCTTATGCTCCTACCAGAGACTTGAGATAGTTTCGATGGAAATAAGAGATACCTGATGTAGGAAACATGAGTAGATATGGGGTCGACTATAAGGAATATAGGATCTAAGATGTAGGAGAAACCATCCGAGAGTTGAACAATTGACTAATATGGGGTCCCGAGACCATCACCCAAGATAGGTTTCACCCTGGATGTTACGAGGATTACAAGGATTGGTCAAGAGCACACATTTAAGGAACCCTTGCTCCCAGGCCAAACTTTACCATTTTGTTCAATGTAGGGACTCCAAGGTTGTATTAGGATGTGTTTGATCCAAAGGCAAGCAGATGATAGAGATGAAAAGTACTTTGAGAAGATGGGTACGATAACGTCATCATAACCAATTTGACCTAAGAGTTGGGATTGCTTATGAATGTTTGGACGACCTCGATACATGGGTGAATGAAGCAATCTGTGAGGCCATACCGTTGAGTTTAGTGGAAAAGGGTTGCTTGGTAGACTCATTGATGATGTCGACTCACCTACAGATTCAACCTTCGAAGGGCCAAGAAGGCTCGAACTAGTGAGGGATCATCCTCTGCCACCTGAGGGAGCTATAGATAATTTGATTTATTGCATAGTTATAGTCCCTTATTGGCTTAATAATCATTGTAACCCTTTGGGGAATATTCTTATTAATCAAATTTTGATTATGGGGGCAATGTTTTGTAACACCCCAAACCTGAGGAGGCTTGGTTGACACCCGGTGCCTTGACCCTGAGCATACAAAATGTAACTCGTATAACCCAAACATGCACGACAATATGAGCAGACAAGGCCAATCTATAACACAAATATGCCATCTTAGGTCGAAAAGGCCACCATGCATATCTATAAATAGGAAAACCCAAAACAGACATATACATGGGCCAACAAGTCCACTATGCTGACATATTTTACATACAAGATAAGTCTACAAGCCTCTAAGAAGAAAATAATTGTACAGTGGTTGGAATAGGGCCTCGGCCTACCCATCCTATCTATGTATGTAAAATGACTCCAACTCTAGACCTGGGAATTTCGGATAAAATGGAGCTTACAAATCAAGCTGATACGCGACATCGTTTACTGTTGTGGTCTATCTATCTGTCTGGCAGGACCTGCATGCATGAAATGCAGTGCCCCGGGTAAAAAGGACATTAATATCAACTAATATACAGAGTATGTAAGAAACTGAATAACTGAAACTGAAAAATGAACTGATATACATGATATACTGAATATAAATTAAGGAGTCAATGATAATCTGGAAACATATCCACATTTCTCTGTCTTATGTCATGAAAGAAATACTGAAAATAAACTGTCTGGCCTCATGGGGTCCGATGTGTAAGTGCATTACACCAAAGGTAACGTGAATGGCCCGATAGTAGCGAAGCTCAAAAGTAAACTATATCTCTGTATAGCCCCGAAGGAAATGCGCATATTTGTATATAGCCTTGAAGGTAAATGCATAGCCCTTAAGGCAAATGTATATGGTGATGAATGCATAGTCCCGGAGGAAAGATATAAAATAACTCTAATTGAATATAGAATATTGACGAGGGGTGACTTCAACATAAGTAAGATGGAATAACAAAGATATAGGAACTCTTTGAATTTCTCTTCTCGTATACACTCTTCGGACTCTTACTGATTATGAGTACATGTCAAACAAAAAAGGAAGGGACAACCTTTACATACCTTACACAAAATCTTACTATTGTTAAAATTTCATCTACACTTCATCTACAAAGAACAATAATAATATATCATCAAGTTACGTATGGTACAACACTCATATTTCGAGTAACAAGTTTGGTTTATAAATAATCGGACAACATCTCCCCTGTTTCTTTTACGTATCCCCGAGTTCATAACATCACAACAACACACAAAATATCATCAACAACTAGAAATCACGCGTTCATCCCTTAAACAACACAAGAACAGTTCCAACAACCTACTACAACTACATTCAAGACTAGTTTATAAATTTCTAGTTGCTATTCCACATTTTTTCCATGGAGATAACACAACTATAACTAGCACCAGCTGATATACATCAAAGAGAAATGATTTCTTACCATTAATACAACCAAAAAAACTCAGATTAAAGCTTGCTTCAACTTGGAACAAATTTCAAAACATTCCAATATACTACACAAACTCAGAAATGATTTCCAACTTTTACTTCACAAGTTCTCATCCAAACAATCTTGGTATGGCCTATATATGCACAAATACATATAGAAGAGGGTGAATATTACCTTAAACACCAAGAAAAGCCCCAAATCTGAGATTAATTCACCTTGAAGGATTCTTCTAATCAACCACAAGAAGAGGAAGAACAATCTAATGAGCCCCATGGGATTCCCAACGTTTGATTTGCGTGTTTACCTTTGATTTCACTCTAGGATTATATGTAAAACTTTGGAGAGGGTTTACAAGTGTATAGGATCTAGTAATAGTGAATAATGAACTGAATTAGATCTGCCACTGATTTAATAGAAATTTAGAAATTTCCATCGCCTCAAGTAGGTCCCAAAGGGACTGCATGCGCAATCTAAGTAAAATGTGCATATGTCCCTACCCCAATGTCATATCGACGAGCGGTTTAAAGTACTAGAATTTAGATTCGTAGACCCTTAAATTGGTGTGTGGATCACCTCTTAACACCATGTACATTGGGAGAAAATCTCAGTGAAACTTGACCCAAAGATCAGTAAACTTATGAACGTATCTTGCAATAACTTTTGACAACTTTTATTTTACAACTTTCTTGACTTCAACACTTAACATAGGAATATTATAAGATCAAATAACTCATAAGAAAAACTTATTAGCATGTTAAGCACTCCTAGTATTACCCCAAAAGTACGGGTTATAACATCGGCATGTACTTCTAAAGTATGTTCTATAAGTCACTCCATAAGAAGGACATTCCGCTGAAACTTATTCTTTTCAATTCGCTTAACATTTAACCCTTACAATACCTTGTAAACAAGGTTTTAAACACTTATAACCATTAATATAACCTTGTTCTCCAAGATTACTTCAACTAACTCACAGCGCAACTTAACGTACAAATTTTTTGGATGTAACAGGTTTGACTTAACAATTGGTAGAATCATATTTCAAATGATTAGAAAGGCCTTGCTACAAAAAGGTCATAAGAGCCGAGTAGTTTATTTTAATTCCTTTAGATGATTATCTGATTATGTACTTTCATATATTATGTCTGAGCATGATTGATCAGATATTTCGATTACTACCATTAAACTACCCAGAAATACCCGAAAATGCCAAAAAGCACACCTCTAAGCATATAAAAAATACCTAACCTTTTTTCATTTACAAAAGGTTGAATCGCCGCCATGGATGTTCAAGATAGACAGAGTGCCACTACACCTGTGGTCAACTTGGTCAGTGAGAAAGAAAGCAAAGACTCGCTTTGGGAGATGATCAATAGACTAGAGAGAAAGATCAACTTGGTCAAGGCAATGATCAAAGAAGCTGACCAAATTCTGTGTCACACCCCGATCTTACTAGGGTGTGATGGGCACCCGACCCCATATTCGGAGCCGAGCGAACCCGCTGACTCGTATTACATACATAATCTCTTGGACTTCTTAAATCAGACAAAAATGAAATACATAGTAAAGCTTCCTTTCATTGTACTCAATTCAAATAAGATCTATCATCACATGAAACTCGTAACATGAAACATAGTAACACTTCGGCTGGTGGAGCCGCTTGCAATACCGACACTCCATACCCACGACTCTGTCTGCAAAGTCTCTAACTTCAACCAAGACATCATAGCATAATACTCCGACCCGGCAACTCTCCAGGGAAAATGGAGCTTGCCAACTCCGCTGGAACATCTTCTACTCTTCTGGGTGTACCTGCGTGGCATGAAACGCAGCCCCCGAAGAAGGAGGGGTCAGTACGAGTAATGTACTGAGTATGTAAGGAATGAACAGTAACATAATAAGGGATGTAATTATGCATAATAACAGAATGGAAATATAGAGCATATCATGGAGTAAAAGAGTAACCTGTACATCTGAGTGCCTTTTAGGCGGGTACCATGCATGCTTAGTGTTGCGGAACGTGCAGCCCGATCCATATATACATATACTATATTATATTGCTGCGGAACGTGCATCCCGATCCATATACATATATTGCTGCGGAACGTGCAGCCCGATCCATATATATATTGCTGCGGAACGTGCAGCCCGATCCATTTACCCATATATCCCGCGTCCGGGACGATATCATATTATACCAACTGATCAAGTGGCTACGCGTATATAACGCTCTCACTTTCCCCTTACCCCATATACATATACATATATCATGTAAGCAGCATGCAGGAGAGCCCAAAGAAAGTCATGTATCCATCGGAGTGACGTAAGGTCGGTAACCTCCGAATATATTATGGAATAATCATCATGACTCTGTCTCA
The DNA here is from genome assembly GCF_019175385.1 of Lycium barbarum. Lineage (NCBI taxonomy): Eukaryota > Viridiplantae > Streptophyta > Magnoliopsida > Solanales > Solanaceae > Lycium > Lycium barbarum. Next base: position 59,660,767 of record NC_083343.1, on the reverse strand, counting down.
CCTTGAAGGAACAATTATTATAAGATGAGACTAGCAACGAATAACAACGTTAAGAGAACATGGAATAAGATCATAAATCTCATAAGGCGTCGCTTCGTATACATATGCACACAGAACAAATTTTCAAGACTCGATGGGTACGTACATAAATTGACACCTGAAGGCTCAGAAACAAGTTTCGGGTCCATCCGACTTAGTATAAGAAAGTTATGAGCGTTTGAAGTACAGAACCTTCTATGAACGTTTCAGAAGCTATTTTTGGAAAATCAAAGCAATAATCATACCAAGTACCTTTAATCATGAAATCATTCTTATCCTTGACATCATCAGTGTCATTGTAAAGCATATCCATCGTTATTGTCATAAGATCTTACAAAGTCATAAACTTCTGTTTTGGTAGAATACGGGCACTTTGGAAAACATTTACGAGTTATCGGGAAGAGAATCATGCCTTGAAATCATAAACATCTAACTTTTGAAAACAAGGAAAATATGGAAGCAATTATGAAATCATAACATCGGAATCATGCCTTGAAAGAAAGGGACGAGCCTTAACATACCTGCTCCACGTCCTATTAGCTACGCTTAATTGTCCAAGCTCGCTATCGCTAGTCTACCTTCAAGAATATTGGCACAATAATTAGACTCATCATCATATACTTGTCTTAATCCTTCAAATAAATTCACTTATGATCTGTCGAAATTTCGGCAGCATCTCCCCTGTAAATACACCATCCCCGAGAATCTAACTCGGCCCAAATCATCAATCAACAATCCGAGAATTCAACTCGGCCAAACTATCAACAACAATACCAACAATCGTGCCAACAACATCAACAATCGATTCAAGACGCATTCTAACATTAATAACCTTTGTCGTACAATTCAACGACATTTCATTTATATTCAATTCAATTCACATAGCATTCAAAACGACTCAATCAACACACTACTTCACCCGAAGCCTTCCAAATTCTACAAGAACAATAACAACCTATTTCCTTCTTTCAAATTCAACCACAACAACCCAACTTACAATCTTCCAACACATGTCTCACTTCCAAATTCATGATTTATGTCAACAACCCATACATTAACAAATTTATTCTTACAAATATAAGAAACCACGCTAATGTCACACTAACTTCTTCAATAATGCACAAACAATTTCAAATTCATTTCAAGCCACCAAACCTTCATTTTACATCATGGAATCCACAACACAACAATCAAACTACTAAATAAAATCAACTCATCACATCTACACAACACTACTCTATATTCGGCCATACCTCCCACATGCATATTTCATGAATTTCACCCATTTTCACATACTACAACACTCAACAACATGCATAGACCATCCATAACATATGAAAGAGAGTTAAGTCTTACCTTTTCCTCTTAGCTCTTCAACTTAGCTAGAGTTGTGCCTTGCACAAAGGAATGGTTTTATTGCTCCAACAACCACTCCATGTTAATGAGGACCTTCCAATTGGTTGGTTTGCTAGAAAGACATAATTTTTCTTGATCAATTTCCATGGCTAAATGTTTTGTACCATGGCCGAATGGCCTTCTTCCTTTTCTCCACGTTTCTTATGTTAGAAGATGACTAGTTTTTGTCTTGCTATGTAAGCCTTGTCCATATATATAATTATCTCCAACAAATAAAAGGGTGGACACATGTCCCCTTCTCCAAGCTTCTCCAACTTTCCTTAAATTAAAAGATGAATTGATCCTTAGTCATCATTTTCTATATGTATATATATATATATATATATATATATATATATATATACATAGTCCCTCCAAATACCCAATGAGCATATGCCACACGGCCACTTGTGGCTTTTTTTTTTTGTGGTTCATGAAAAATAATTTTTTTCCTCTAATTCCAAGTTTACCCTTAGCCTTTCTCATCATTTCCACACTAATAAACAACTTGTATACTAAAAACATTTGGAACATAGTCTTTCCCTTAACCTACCACGACCACCTTTAAATATCCGAATGTATAAAATACGGGATATAACATCCTCCCCCCCTTTAGAACATTCGTCCTCGAATGTTCAACTAATCTTATGGGGTGTCATAATATTTCGGGGGGGTCCCTTTTATAGTTGTCCTTCTCTTCGAGCCCATTCCTTATCTTTTACCCCATTTTCCTCATAATCGAACTCCTCGGTCTCTACATGAGTCCTTCCCAGATCATCTGTTCTCTGTTATTGTTTCGTCACCACACCTTAACAGAAGCCATAACTTTGGCGCGCAACCTTCACTTGACGATCCAATATGGCCATCGGCCGTTCCTTGCCCTCATATTCCTCGACACAAGTATACTCGTTTTTTATTTCTTTGTATTGTCACTCTGGTGTGAATTCCTTACAAATATGGTCAAGTATCGCTTCACGTCGATGGTTCATATGATTTCATAGCGTATATTCTCATGCTACATATAATCAAAGGTCCATGAACTATTTTCTAGTATCCGATGAGCTCTTTTATTTCATTCATAGAGACTGCGTTCTTCTTTCTTCCAAAAATTCCCAGACTACCAATTGTTGATACTTTCATTATAATAGTCTTTGTCATCAAAATATCCTTTGTGTCTGATATAATATGTTCTCCCATGCACGTTCCTTATATTTCATTTCCATTTCCTCTAAAATCAAATCTCTCAGACCTTATATGAATTCTTATTCCATACCACTAACTTCCCAATTAGCAGTGTTGACTCATCCTCCTTGTTCTTTCCTTGACGCGTAATTGGGTTCCTACCGTTAACTCGTTAAGGTATCCTTCTTACTCCCATATATTCTTTTTATTCCTTTGACTAACCCATTAGTATATCTTTCCTACTTTCATCCTTAGCCCTCCTTGGATTTCTTCCTCCTCAAACACCCTTCATCTCTTGTTATTTGTGGCATCGGCCCTGAAGGTCATGAAATTTTCACTTTAAGCTCGCAAATCCATTTCATTTCTAAGTCATCCTTTCAGGAAAACACTCCCATGTCTGAGGTAATCACATTAATACGGCTGCACATTTGTTCCTTTATATACCTTTCGAGGGCTTAAGTCACCTAACATCGCCACAAGGATTTATCATTCTTTCTCTTACTTCACATTCCTTGTCGTGATCACTATTCCCTTAGCCTTACTTGTTGGAATTGGTCCTCGAACTCCACACATTTCTCTTTGTTTCCTTTTACCACACTCTATCCCTTTTCACATGCCTACTTTGAGTTCTTACCCAAATAGTCTCGTGCTTTGCCGGTAGTTTCTCTCGGGAGCTTCACTCACTGAGGTTTCTTACCTTTCACCTTCTTCCGACACTTTGATTTCTTTATCTTCTATCTACTCACTTTCTCTCTTTTCCAAATATCGCTGTATTTGAGTTTTCCAATCTTAACCTGTAGTGAAAATGACATCAATTTACCTTGTAACACTTATATCATTTATTCTTGCTGTCACTTGATCTTCGGTACCCTTACTTGATTAATGCCTTCCTTACCGTAGCGCCGGTTGCTGGAACTCCCATGTCCACCGATACAATCATATGTGGGATATCCTACACATTCATGTATATATATATATATATATATATTTTACTATCAACTAGCCCACAAAATACTTCCAAACGCTATTCAAGCCTATCCAAATTTCCAGAGTTGTGACGCACTTTCTGTCTCTTCTCCAGTCTAGCCTACCTCGTCTTACGCGACCTCTTAAGGTTTCCAGCCATCCCGTATACTCTAGTTTCCCTTAGGTTACTCTAACCTCTCATTTGTCTCTTATGTTTGGATATATAGAATTTCTTGCATACTTCCCAGGGGGTCACCCATCCTAAAATTGCTCCCACCTTAGCATGCTTAACCTCAAAACTTTGATGGAATCCGGTGCCTTAATGCTGATATAATCGCGTCCGCTTCCACACATGACCTTTCTTACATGATCTAGAGAAAATTGAAGTCTTACAGGTTCCGAGACATTTTCATAGCACGTCCTTTCTTTTACAATTACTATTTTACCCTTTTCGATTCCCAATGTTCACCTCCCACCTGTGTGTATGACTACTTCCTGTCCTGGGCTTCCAGATTCTCGATGGTAGTGATCGCACCTTCATGGCCATGCCAAATCCATAACCTTTCTGAAACAACGCATCTCACTTATTGCCTATTTACAGTATTTCCTTTCCATGCTTCTTCCTGTTAGGTGTATCCATTCTGGCAGAATCTCCTTTACCATTCCTACTATTCAAGATCTGTACGCAGCAAATATCGACAATACCTCACAGAACATACGGCTATATGACACATTTCAGCCATCCACTGTTTCCAGTTTCAAGTAATAAAACAAATATATCAAGGCTTACTTCTATAACCTTCCATATCATCACTTATCTCCTTCCATCGTATGTAAGGCTCATATAGGGAATCTCATTTTCCTATGACTTGGCTCTATCGTACGATCTAAGACAGAAAGAAGGTCAATGATTCCTAGATGCCCTGTAGCCTCCTGTTTATAAGTGTGGTCGGCTTCACACCCATAAACAGGACTCTACCGGACACGACTTTGCAAACAACCCCCTAGGACGAACTGCTCTAATACCAATTTGTCACACCCCGATCTTACTAGTGTGTGATGGGAACCCGACCCCATATTCGGAGCCGAGCGAACCCGCTGACTCGTATTACATACATAATCTCTTGGACTTCTTAAATAAGAAAGAAATGAAATACATAGTAAAGCTTCCTTTCATTGTACTCAATTCAAATAAGATCTGTCATCACATGAAACTCGTAACATGAAACATAGTAATACTTCGGCTGGTGGAGCCGCTTACAATACCGACACTCTATACCCACGACTCTGTCTGCAAAGTCTCTAACTTCAACCAAGACATCCTAGCATAATACTCTGACCCGGAAACTCTCCAGGGCAAATGGAGCTTGCCAACTCCGCTGGAACATCTTCTACTCATCTGGGTATACCTGCGTGGCATGAAACGCAGCCCCCGAAGAAAAAGGGGTCAGTACGAGTAATGTACTGAGTATGTAAGGCATAAATAGTAACATAGTAAGGGATGTAATTATGCATAATAACAGAATGGAAATATAGAGCATATCATGGAGTAAAAGAGTAACCTGTACATCTGAGTGCCATTTAGGCGGGTACCATGCATGCTTAGTGCTGCGGAACGTGCAGCCCGATCCATATATACATATACTATATTATATTGTTGCGGAACGTGCATCCCGATCCATATATATATTGCTGCGGAACGTGCAGCCCGATCCATTTACCCATATCTCCCGCGTCCGGGCATCCCGCGTCCGGGACGATATCATATTATACCAACTGATCAAGTGGCTACGCGTATATAACGCTCTCACCTTCCCCTTACCCCATATACATATACATATATCATGTAAGCAGCATGCAGGAGAGCCCAAAGAAAGTCATGTATCCATCGGAGGGACGTAAGGTCGGTAACCTCCACATATATTATGGAATAATCATCATGACTCTATCTCACCTTGAAGGAACAATTATTATAAGATGAGACTAGCAACGAATAACAACGTTAAGAGAACATGGAATAAGATCATAAATCTCATAAGGCGTCGCTTCGTATACATATGCACACAGAACAAATTTTCAAGACTCGATGGGTACGTACATAAATCGACACCTGAAGGCTCAGAAACAAGTTTCGGGTCCATCCGACTTAGTATAAGAAAGTTATGAGCGTTTGAAGTACAGAACCTTCTATGAACGTTTCAGAAGCTATTTTTGGAAAATCAAAGCAATAATCATACCAAGTACCTTTAATCATGAAATCATTCTTATCCTTGACATCATCAGTGTCATTGTAAAGCATATCCATCGTTATTGTCATAAGATCTTATAAAGTCATAAACTTCTGTTTTGGTAGAATACGGGCACTTTGGAAAACATTTCCGAGTTATCGGGAAGAGAATCATGCCTTGAAATCATAAACATCTAACTTTTGAAAACAAGGAAAATATGGAAGCAATTATGAAATCATAACATCGGAATCATGCCTTGAAAGAAATGGACGAGCCTTAACATACCTGCTCCACGTCCTATTAGCTACGCTTAATTGTCCAAGCTCGCTATCGCTAGTCTACCTTCAAGAAGATTGGCACAATCATTAGACTCATAATCATATACTTGTCTTAATCCTTCAAATAAATTCACTTATGATCTGCCGAAATTTCGGCAGAATCTCCCCTGTAAATACACCATCCCCGAGAATCTAACTCGGCCAAAATCATCAATCAACAATCCGAGAATTCAACTCAGCCAAACTATCAACAACAATACCAACAATCGTGCCAACAACATCAACAATCGATTCAAGACACATTCTAACATTAATAACCTTTGTCGTACAATTCAACGACATTTCATTTATATTCAATTCAATTCAGATAGCATTCAAAACGACTCAATCAATACACTACTTCACCCGAAGCCCTCCAAATTCAACAAGAACAATAACAACCTATTTCCTTCTTTCAAATTCAACCCCAACAACCGAACTTACAATCTTCCAACACATGTCTCACTTCCAAATTCATGATTTATGTCAACAACCCATACATTAACAAATTTATTCTTACAAATATAAGAAACCACACTAATGTCACACTAACTTCTTCAATAATGCACAAACAATTTCAAATTCATTTCAAGCCACCAAACCTTCATTTTACATCATGGAATCCACAACACAACAATCAAACTACTAAATGAAATCAACACATCACATCTACACAACACTACTCTATAGTCGGCCATACCTCCCACATGCATATTTCATGAATTTCACCCATTTCCACATACTACAACACTCAACAACATGCATAGACCATCCATAACATATGAAAGAGAGTTAAGTCTTACCTTTTCCTCTTAGCTCTTCAACTTAGCTAGAGTTGTGCCTTGCACAAAGGAATGGTTTTATTGCTCCAACAACCACTCCATGTTAATGAGGACCTTCCAATTGGTTGGTTTGCTAGAAAGACATAATTTTTCTTGATCAATTTCCATGGCTAAATTTTTTGTACCATGGCTGAATGGCCTTCTTCCTTTTCTCCAAGTTTCTTATGTTAGAAGATGACTAGTTTTTGTCTTGCTAGGTAAGCCTTGTCCATATTTATAATTATCTCCAACAAATAAAAGGGTGGACACATGTATCCTTCTCCAAGCTTCTCCAACTTTCCTTAAATTAAAAGATGAATTGATCCTTAGGTATCATTTTCTATATATATATATATATACATAGTCCCTCCAAATAAACAATGAGCATATGCCACACGGCCACTTGTGGTTTGTTTTTTTTTTGTGGTGTCACGACCCAGCTAGGGGCCACGACGGGTACCCGGAGCTAGTTACCAAGCACCGCTCACTCTACTACTTATCCTGCTCATTTAATACTCTTTTATCAATTTTACATACCAATTGTAGGAAAAATCATATTTAATTGAAACATAAATACTTTATATACATTTGCCTCTCGGCCATCAAAATAATATACATACATATGAAAACCTCTTGTGAGACCATCTAACCCACACTGCGTATCTACGAGCCTCTACTAACATAATGAATACATGGACAGAACAAGACTCCGTCATGCCCAAAATATGCATATATGAATGTACATAAAAAAAATAGCCATAAGCACCTCCGAACAATGGAGTGCTATCTAACAGCTGATAGCTACTGAGGACCTGGGCCAAGCTCTCCTCCCTGTCTACCTGTGGGCATGAACACAGCGTCCGAAGAAAGGACGTCAGTACGAATATTGTACCGAGTATGAGAGGCATACATAATGAAAGGAGACATCAGTAATATGGGAATAACATCAACATGAGACATATGGATTTGACTGATAATCATAAATGAAGTAATGCATGCTATCTTACTCATACTCATCATCATAACATGTATGCATCATATGCAAGCTGCCCGTCCATGTCGGAACGGTGTGATAATCAATAATATTAGCCCGCGTTCAGACCTCTCGCGTCCGGGGTACTACATAGCCATCTGATCCTTCTGGCAGTGTAATCACTGGTGCTGAGGTCAACCTGTTTTTCAACTCTAGGAAGCTACGTTCACAGGAATCACTCCATTGGAATTTAGCCGACTTCTGGGTTAACTTTGTCAATGGGGCTGAAATAGATGAGAAGCCTTCTACAAATCTTCTATAGTATCCTGCTAACCCAAGGAAACTACGAACTTCTGTGGGTGTTGTAGGCCTTGGCCAAGTCTTCACAGCTTCTATTTTCTGAATGTCGACTCGGATACCATCATCTGAAATAACATGGCCTAGAAATGCCACTGAGTTTAGCCAAAACTCGCACTTCGAAAACTTTGCATACAATTCACGATCTCGAAGAACGCCAAGAAAAATTCTTAGATGATCTGCATGTTCCGATTCTATGCGAGAATACACCAGGATATCATCGATAAACACTATTACAAAAAGGTCTAAGAACGGCCTGAACACATTGTTCATTAAATTCATAAACACTGCCGGGGCATTTGTCACCCGAAACGACATTACTCGGAACTCATAATGGTCGTACCTCGTTCTGAAGGCTGTCTTGGGAATGTCTTCTTCTCTGATCCTCACTTGATGATAACCCGATCTTAGGTCTATCTTGGAAAACCACTTAGCGCCCTGCAATTGATCGAACAAGTCGTCTATTCTAGGAAGAGGGTATTTATTGTTTATTGTCACCTTGTTCAACTGCCTGTAGTCGATGCACATTCGTAGAGATCCATCTTTCTTCCTTACGAACAGGACTGGTGCTCCCCATGGCGAAGAACTAGGCCTTATAAACCCCTTCTCAAGTAAATCTTTTAGCTGTGCTTTTAGCTCTTTCAGTTCTGCTGGAGCCATTAGATATGGAGGAATAGAAATAGGCTCGGTGTCTGGTAGTACATCAATAGCAAAGTCGATCTCCCTTTCTGGAGGAAGGCCTGGTAACTCGTTGGGAAACACATCTGGGAATTCATGCACTACCGGGACAGACTGGAAAGTTGGCACTTCCGCTTCCGTGTCATGAACCCGAACTAGATGACAAATATAACCCTTGGCTATCATCTTTCTCGCCTTAAGGTAGGAAATAAACGTACCCTTTGGGGAAACTGTATTACCCTTCCACTCGAGTATGGGCTCTCCCGAAAATTGGAATCGAACTACCTTTGTCCGGCAACAAACATTAGCATAGCATGATGCCAACCAGTCCATACCCATAATTACGTCAAAATCTATCATCTCAAGTTCAATTAGATCAGCCCTTGTCTGACGATCACCTATAATGACTACACAGTTCTGATATACTTGCCTCGCTATTACAGGATCACCAACCGGAGTGAATACCTCGAAAGGTTTAATTGGCTCAGGTCTTACCCCAACACAATCAGCGATGTACAGAGTAATATATGAGAAGGTAGAACCTGGATCAAGGTACCTGTGACAACATCTGGGGAAGACTCATGATCCTGTCGCCCAGCTAAAGCATACACACGAGGCTGAACAGCACCTGATGTAGATGCTCCCCCTCTATCTCTGCCCCTACCTGCTGTAGTCTGAGGAGTCTGTGCTGTCGGGCGTGCTGAAGAAGAACCCGCTGCTGAACCTGTAGGCTGAGTCCCAGCTCTATCCCTCGTTGAGGGGAAATCTCTCATCATGTGACCAACTTGCCCGCAAGAATAACAAGCATTCGAACCCTGACGACACTTTCCGGAATGTAGTTTGCCACACTGGCTACACAGCGGTACTGGAGGTCTCCTCTGGCTAAAGTCTCCCCTAGACTGCGAATCTGAGGCCCTCGAACTCTACCCCTGGCCTGACCGAAAAGAACGGTCAACCCTCCTATCTGAGAATCTAGGAGGTGCACTAGTCACTGACTGACCTGAGTGCCTAGAATATGTCTGTCTCGGTCCCCCTCGGTACTCACTGCTCTCCCCCATAGATCTAGCCCTCTTACCTTGTCTTCTGTCACCCTCACGATCACTTCTCTGCTGTCGTTGTCGTTCCTCGAGGTTCTGAGCATGGGCCTGTATTCGGGAAATATCCATCCCGTCTTGCAAAGAGGCTGTCAGGCAATCTCTGAACAAGTGTGGTCCTAAACCACTCACAAATCTATAAACTCGGTCCCCCATGTTAGCCACCATAGTCGGAGCATACCGGGCCAATGAGTTGAATTGCATACTATACTCTCGGGCACTCATGCTTCCTTGTTTCAAATTCAAGAACCTGTCCGCTCGAGCTCGGTGGACTTCAGGTGGCAATTAGTGACGAATAAAGGCATCTAGAAACTCTTGCCACACGGGAGGTGGTGCATTCTCCCCTCTTGTTATCACCCAATTCTTATACCATAGTACTGCCACGTCGCGAAGTCTATATGAGGCCAACTCTACAGATTCAGTCTCAGAAGCATGCATAAGTGTTAGCGTCCTCAGCATTTCATCGATAAAACCTTGTGGGTCCTGATCCGGCTTCGACCCGAAAAATTCTGGAGGATTTAGAGTAAGGAAATCACGGGCTCTTGTACTAGCTGAACGATCACTTGGGCCCGTATTCTGTCATTTTGCCTGAGCGGCAACCAACTGCGTCAATAAATGTATGGCCTCGGACACTTGTTGACCCGAAGCACCCGGTGGAGGAATCGGAGCTGCGGCTCCTCCCTGCTCTTCTACATTGGGCACGGCCTCACTTTGCGATTCACTTTCCTCTACATTTGCCGGAGGCTCTCTTTCCGCCTGCCTCTTTGTCGAAGCTTTGCCTTTCTGGGCAGCTGTAGCCTTTCCTTTCGGCGGCACTTTTCTGAAACCATAACACACTTTTAGGAAGAATATAATCCTAGACATGGCTCTATCGCACGATCTCATGAGAAGAAAGATGGTCATTTTCCTAAATGCCCTGTAGCCTCTTGTTTATTAGCATGGCGCGCAACACACCATAAGCAACACTTTACTAGACACGGCTCGTAGACACTTCCTAGGGCGAACTGCTCTGATACCACTTCTGTCACGACCCAGCTAGGGGCCACGATGGGTACCCGGAGCTAGTTACCGAGCACCGCTCACTCTACTACTTATCTTGCTCATTTAATACTCTTTTATCAATTTTACATACCAATTGTAGGAAAAATCATATTTAATCGAAAAATAAATACTTTATATACATTTGCCTCTCGGCCATCAAAATAATATACATACATATGAAAACCTCTTGTGAGACCATCTAACCCACACTGCGTATCTACGAGCCTCTACTAACATAATGAATACATGGACGGAACAAGACTCCGTCATGCCCAAAATATCCATATATGAATGTACATCAAAAGAATAGCCATAAGCACCTCCGAACAATGGAGTGCTATCTAACAGCTGACAGCTACTGAGGACCTGGGCCAAGCTCTCCTCCCTGTCTACCTGTGGGCATGAACACAGTGTCCGAAGAAAGGACGTCAGTACGAATATTGTACCGAGTATGAGAGGCATACATAATGAAAGGAGACATCAGTAATATGGAAATAACATCAACATGAGACATATGGATCTGACTGATAATCATAAATGAAGTAATGCATGCTATCTTACTCATACTCATCATCATAACATGTATGCATCATATGCAAGCTGCCCGTCCATGTCGGAACGGTGTGATAATCAATAATATTCGCCCTCGTCCAGGCCTCCCGCGTCCGGGGTACCATCTCATGCCGCCGACTAGTGGTGTCTGCCCACGCCCGTAGGTCGTGGTGTATCCGTATCGCCGCCCGCCGAAGCGGTGTCTGCCCGGCCAACTAGGCCCGGTGTGAAATGCTCATGACATGTTCAATATAAATGCTTATAGTAATATGCTTATCATAAAATACTTATCTTACCATAATGCGTATATATGACTCATGATCAACTTTACTCTATCGGGGTGACGTAAGGTCGTGATCCCCCGATTACATTATGGAACCATCATGGACATTCCGCCTCACCTTGAAAGGAATAGTACATAAGGTGAGTGTAGGCAAGGAATAACATCATCATCATTCTAATGTCATCATATCGCATAACTTATCTCATATAGACATTCGTAGGCATAAGCTTTTAACTTCTTAGAATGTAAGAACTCATGAAAGGAATAGGGATCCAAACTAAAAGATTTATGCCATTAGAAAGAAGGACTAGCCTCACATACCTTGGTCGCTTAGCTAAGATATTGCTCACTTGTTCTCCGTCGACATCACGTCGTTACCTTCATAAGAGAATTCGTATCAACATTAGTGAGCTAACTATAAGAACGCGTCGCTAATTCTAGGAAAAGTCGGACAACGCTTTCTTCACTCATACTACTTTTCTCGCGTTCTATATCAACTCCCAATATTCATAATATTATTCGCAATATCATGATCGACAATCGTCATTTACGTACATTTGGCAAAATCCACCATTTTCCTCCAATTTTCCCTTATTTCTACTTCTAGCTCATCCTTGCGTTTTCATGCATTTAATGCTTGTTTCATGATATAAACATTATTTATAACGTATTAGTACTCACAACACTTCAATATTCATAGTCCAATTCCACTATCATTCATTTATGTCACTATTCAGTCAATAATGACCCATTTCTATGTTATTCTACATTTCAAGTGTCTAAGCTTTCCAATACTTCAAACAACATGGAATAATCATGAAACTGACCTTGGATGATGGTTGAACAATCCTTAAGTTGAAATACTTCAATTAGCCAAAACCCTAGTTCCACCTTCTTGGGAATTTCTTGACTTAGAAGATCCTTTGATGTGTTCTTACATTTATTTTTATGAATTTGGTTTTGAAAATCTTGATATCTCCTTTGATTCTCTTGAATTCTTGTGGAGGAAATATTTGGAGGGTTCTAGAAGTCTCTTGAGTTGGTTGAATAAATAATGAGTTGAAATGAGTTGAAATGAGGCTTAGGTCCCCTTTAAAAATCACAAATCTGATCTTTAATGAATTCTTGTCGGGATGAACAGTGGTCGTAAACCACCATATACGGACCGTATTTTGATTTACGGTCCGTCCACTGTGGTCGTTTTTAAGCATTCCAAAATCAGAAAGTTTGGCTGGGTATTATGGCGATTTACGACTGAGGTTTACGGTCCGTAAACCAGTTTACGGGCCGTCCTCCAAGTCGTGTTTAACCATTTCAACGACAGAAAGTTTTGGCTGATGGACATGGTAGTTTACGGCCTGGTTTACGGTCCGTAAACCAGTTTACGGGCCGTAAACTGGGTCGTATTTAACCATATTCAACATTTACAGAAAGTTTAGATTTTTGACAAGCTGGAGGACGACTGCACTATACAGTCCGTAAATAACTTTACGGGTCGTATAGTGCCATATACGACCACTGTGCTAAAACAAATTCCGCGACTTTCTTATTTCCAAAAATTCTTAATTAGCCATTCCCGACTTAGTAAAACATCATTCACTCAATTTTTCATCATTCCACTCATCATACAAGTACGGCGAAATTTCTGAGGTGTAACGTTCATGAAAAATAATTTTTTCCTTTAATTCCAAGTTTTTCCTTAGTCTTTCTCAACATTTCCACACTAATAAACAACTTGTATACTAAAGAAATTTGGAACATAGTCTTTCCCTTAACCTACCACGACCACCTTGAAATATCCGAATGTATAAAATACGGGATATAACATTCTGGATCTACCGAGGAGTCCCTCAAAGGGAACCATCAAAGCCGAACATTACAGTAAAAACCTCTCGGATGAGGTCAAGGACATGGCAAAAAGTTAGGTGTCTTTTGAGAAGGAAGAGTCTGAAACACCTGAGGAGGAAGCCAAATGATTTGAGGGTAGAAAATCTATGCTGTCAAAGAGAAAGGGCCAATGGCCACTTCTGCCACAACCTATGAGAATTATGAGATACCTTAAGTGCCAAGTCGCGTAGCTTCTCTAACATGGGGGAAATCGCCATTAAGGCTATAGCTTGTCCCTTATGTGACACGCCAAGGGTTGTATATTGCTTGACAATATGAGATAATGAGGTCCATGGGGGTTATCAGTCTCACTAGAGAGAGGCTCTCATTCTGCAACGCCCCAAACGCCGTAAGAAGTTCCCATTTCACGGAAACCAAACCGACCATACCGCCGATGAATGCCTAGCTCTCAAGATGAGGATCATAAAGCTGATCAATTATGTAATAATCCGCCACATTTGGGCTTTCATTCATTATTGGTACATGACCGGATCACCCATAGTGATGGTTTTTCTCTGGACACAAACATTTGGCGTTATGATTTCACCATCTTTGAAGAATCATGTACAAGTATCTTTCAGAACTTGGCCAGCACTGGGAAAATCGGTTCCATAGAGACAGCTTGAAAACCGTCGCCTAATAAATAGACAGGGAATATGTTTGTTTCACTCTGGAGGTCCTGGGCATGACATCGAAGAGGGTGAAACCTTTAAGTTTGAACTGGAACATCTGGTTCACGCCAGAGAGATCCAAGGTGTGCTCCTCCATCGCCTCTAGTAAAGAGGCGATAGGACACATGTGTGGTTTTAAGGACAACAACCCTTCAAGACTTCAAGGGGATGTCATCTTTTTGGTAGATTTAGGTGTCCTATTATCTTCAATAAAAAATGTTATCATTTTATATTCCTGTAAAAGAAACTACGTCTGACCTGATTACCCAAGGGTAATACGTGAGAAGCCCTTATCGGTCCTGGCCTGGGGAGCTTTTTGGGTAGAACGTCTTTAAGAATATTTTCATGTAAACCGAACTATGGAAGGGGTTGATTTCCCACGGTGTGATACGTAGGCAGTCTACGTAAGACTTGATCCCTATATTAGCAAAATATTTACTCACCTCCACTCTTCAAGAAGAAGCATTATGGACTCAATGATAAAAAAAACATGGGAGAAATCAACCTTGAAATCCCTCAGCCAAAAATAAACAAGGCCAAAACTACCCAAGAAGCGAAACCCAGGGAATGAGGGATCAATCAAATGTTTTAATAGGATACATGGTTTTCTATGATTATCTGTGTTTACTTGCAAATCGTGTGTGATTATCTTGTGGCACTTCTTATGACCTAACGTACTAACGTCATTTGCCTTTTGTAACGACCCGTTTGGTACTTATAATGATTTTGACCCATTTATCCCAGTTGACCTTTTTCTCGAGCCCTATTAGTAGGACTTTTACCTATGGGGATGGGTGGTACGACTCTCGAGATGATCGGGTGAGATTTATGATGACTTTTGGGAAATAGAGACTTAAAGTGGAAAATATTTTACCAATAGCTGACTTCTGGATAAACAGACCTTTTTCAGAAATTTGTCGATTCTGAGAAGTTCAGAAGGATGATTGTGACTTGGTGGGATGCACAGTTCGAATCTTAAAGCATTTAAGAGCATTTCAGGTTATTGGTAGGAAAGTTAGTATTTGGCCATTGGGTGGTGACCCGGCCAAATAGACCTCCGTTAGGAATTACAATACCTCGAGTGAGTCCGTAGTGAGTTTTTATGTGTGAATGCATGTCTGCTGTGTATCTGTGAGGTCTCGGGTGATTGTCGAATTTGAAATTAAGATAGTGAAAAACCAGGATTTTTCTAGTGTCTGATGTTTGACGTAGCCGCACCAGATGCGCTGTAGCGAACCCGCTGTGGTGAGTCCTTAGTCTGCTATGGTGAGGGTGAAGGAATTGTGAAAAGTCACCACAGCGATTTGTGGTCTGTTGTGGCGGACTCGTGGCAGCGAACTTTGGGCCGCTGTGGCGGGTCCGCTTTAGCAGACAGTCCGTCCATTGCAGCGAATGATGGCACCAGTTTCTTATTTAATTCTTAGTAGAAACCCTTCATTTCCTATCACTTCATTATTAGTTTCTAAGCATCCTTTGAGGCGATTTGGAGAGTTCTTGGTTGATATGTCTTATGGGTAAGTTCCCAAACCTTAAATCCATTCCATTATCTTTCACTAAGCTTTAATCCACGCTAGAATCTCTATAGAACTTAATAGGAAAGATGGGTTTTGATGTATATATCATTATTTGAGTTAAAGTCTTCTTAAATGAGAATTGCTGGTAGATTTGACTGATCTAAGTATCGAATTTGATGATTTAGTAACAAATAGGTTTGAATTTTTCCATTATTGTTGATGAAATTGAAGATTGAAAGTTAGGGTTCATACCCAAAATTAGGGGTTTCACTTTAATTCTGAATTTGGTGTAATCTTGAGTTAATCAAGCAATTGATTTGTAGGTTTTGATTATCTAGAGCATGAATCGCCTATTCTGCCTTTGAATTGACCATTTTACCCTTGTGGGTTCGTTTCCCCATTTTATATAGTTAGAATTGGACCTAAATTAGAAGCATAGCAGTATCGGTATTGTTCTTCTTGATTTCTAATGTAGAATTTGAATATAGTTATACTTTGAGTATTCGGAGGCGCAAAGAAAGAGAAAGGCTAAGTTGATAGTTCCTGGCTCCTGTTCGGCATTCCTCGTAGGTTACGGCTTACCTTATGGTTAGACTTCGGTTAGCAAAGCATATGTAGAGTTAATGATTATCGGAGAAAGCATGTTATGCCTTCGGGTATGAAGTTGGGATGGATTACTTAGGTTGGTATTGTTGTCGATTATGGCTTGTCGCCTTATTGTGTTCTATTGAGTTATTGCCTTGTTGTGATTTATTGGCTTGTAGCCACGTGAGTGATTCCAAACTTTTTGCTTAGTGATTTATTTTATGATTGGAGATCGTATTTTATCTTGGGTTGATGTTGTGGGGAAGGAAGGGTGTAACGACCCATTTTCACTAAGTCACGTGGGCACCTACCTTTCCCACCTCGGTAAGCGAACTCTTATCCTGACAATAATAGAAAAACATAAATAAAGAGAAAAAATATAGAATAATGAAATTCTAATAATAGGATATAAAACAAGTGCGGAAATAAAAGAAATCCACCCCAGTATCTGGTCTAGTCATACAAGAGCATCTAACTAAATACTACATGTCTGAATAGTAATAATACGTAAATGGTCTCAAAAATATGTCTTAGAATGGAAAGCAAGACATAAATAATGGAAGAGTCTTCGGGTAGCGGACGTCCTTGTGCTCACCCTGAAAATCTCGAATCAGCAACCTCGAATATCAGCAATGAGGAAGAAGTCAATCCCACATGTTACTCTGCATTCCTAAAAGAATGTAGTAAGTGCAGGACAATAGAAAACAAGAACTAGTAGGTATCATAGGCTTACTGAGAGTTGCTAAAGTATATAAAGATAACAAAGCAGGATAAACACATAAACCAACAGTGGAAGTCAACACGAATCCATATTCATAGTGCAAGTCATCACCTATTTTATAGCATCTAAACCCAACTGTAAGGACCCATTGAGTTATTATAGTGTTTGACCCATTTAACCTTGTTGACCTTTCCCCAAGTCCCGTTAGTATGATCTATGACTTAATGAAGTCATTGGGTTGGTTTCCGCAAGGTTCGAGTGTAAATTGAGTCATTGATGGAAAAACTAGTTAAGTTAGCGAGTTAGGGTTGACCACGGTCAATGCCGGGTTAGGATGACCCCATGTCAATGTTTTGGAAGTTCCAAAATTTTAATATGATGATTTTGAACTTGTCTACCAGTTTTGGTGAGGTTCTGAAGAGTTTCAGATAGGTTTGGGTTTTGTTGCGCTCGTATTCGATGTTTTCGTTGTAGGTCTGTGGATAGAAATGGCTCATACTGAGCAAACGACCTTTTTTTACTGAGATTTGAACCATTAGTTCTATATCAAAATTATGAAGCCATAGCAAAAAGAATCATCGCGTTTGGCCTCCGTATGAGGGAGTTATGCCCGTTTTCATTGGTGCTGTTCCAACTGGCCGCTGGCAGCAACCAAAGGGCCGCCATAGCCGGACCGCTGCAGCGACCGAGAAGGGGTAGAAAGCCCTATTTGAATACCCCAACACCTAACCATTACCCCATGACCCAAAAGGCATTTTTCACGAGAGAAAGAGGCAAAATTCATTCCATTCTTTGGTGAAAGTATCTTGGAGGGTAAGTCCCCATCTTTATTTGTTCCTTTTCCATTCTTCTTCAAGTTCCGTGATTATTTTAAGGCCCATCAATGGTAGGTGAAAGTCCTAGAACCCTAGAATTAGTAAACCCTTAAATAATTGGTAGGTTGTTGATTTTGTTGTTGATTAATCATCTAGGAGTATAGATTATCATTTTCTAGGAAAGGAATTTGATTTCTTATGGTTGAAATTGCATGTTGAGACTTAGGGTTCTAATAAAAATGGAAGATTTGTTCTAAAATCTGTTGGAAAGGGTAAAATTTATTAGAAACCCATGAATTGAAGGTTAATAATTGTAGAGATAGAAGTTATGATAAATTCACCATTAAATGATGGTTTCATCCATTGAAAAGGGTATAAGTAAGTGGGTCTTCATCCCCAAATTGTTGTTCTTGTTTAAATACATGGTTTGTTGCTTACTTAGCATCATATTGTTATACTTTGACCATTATGAGGCGTTTCAAAAATAGAAGACTCGTCTGGAGTAGTTCGTGGCTCTTGTTCTGCATTCCAGGTAGGTTATGGCTTACTTTAGTTAGACTTTGATTGGCGAAACGTATGTATTGTGTAGAAGTGATGGGAGAAAGCAATATTAGGTCTTCGAACATGGTGTTTTTGTTGGATATTAGCTACGTATGACTTCTGATTTTGTGGGCTCGTCGCCATTATATTATGTACTGAAATATAAGGTGTAGTTATATTCATATTGTGGTGATTCGGGATGGAATTTTCTATTAGGTTGATTGTGTTGATGGTGGCTTGTTGCCCTGTTATTGTGATTAGACTTATTGCCTAAATTGTCGTGTTGTACTCAGTTCTCTCTTATTGTGACATATATTATCGGAGGAAGGAAGGATAATGAGTTTAGGCTTGAATTGTGATATAAACCTATGACAGTACGTAGATGAAAACTTGATGTATGATTTACTGTTGATGATAATATATAGAAAAGTGGAGCTTCTTGGTGATACAAGACTTAGTTGTGAGGCGTACTTGCTACATGTGGAAGTAAAGAGGAATATAGACAATTATGTTAGTTGAGACGGTTTGTATGATTCATTTCATGGCTGAGTTGATCCAAGTCTTGATATGACTCATGGCTTTGTGACTTGTACCTTCATTGTTTCTTTATTGGTTTGTGTTGATTTACCACGTTTACACTCATTTATGCATTCATACATTCATACATGATGGAAATTCTTTGGAAGACTTGTGGAGACTTGTGGCATAATGCCTTGTGTTTTGACATTTATATTGCTAATTGTCTATAGTCCATACATACTAGTGAACTGGAATACATTGAGACAAACATTGTGATGTGAAATTAGTGAAGAAGTTAATAAAATCTTCTTGTTCCACTTGTGATACTATTTGATAATACGAGAAACCAAAAGGTACAGTGCAATGCAATAATGTATGTATGATGAATGCAATGCATATGCACTGTAGACATGTACTCTGACGATGGAACATCATTTTTCGGCAGCACAATCCATGGGGGACCCGCGAAGTCCAGAAGAGTGACCTCGAATCACGAGCACTCTCTTGATCCCGACAAGAAACCTCGGGCATCATACACTTATTCATTCTCGAGAAGAAACCTCGGGCAACGTACACTCAGTCCGCTCCGATTAATGACCTCAGATCACGAACTCTCATATCTTTCTTTTACATTCTTCGACAGAAACCTCAGACGCTACACTCTCTCACTTACCATCATCCATACCATAACCATGAAATAATAATGAATCATGGAAATGAGTATGAATTTGATGCAATGTAATATCAACAACCAATTCAATCCCAACCAGTACCACCCAGGGCACACTAGTAATATCAATAATAAAGCAACACAATAAGCCACAACGAAATAACAATCTCATCTTAATGCCGATCAAGGAAAGTACCGCAATATCATAGTCATGATATATCACTAGTCACAATTCCCCAATGTCTCAACGAGGAAACTAACCAATAAGTAAATAGATCAAGATAAGTCAACCCACCGGGATGACTAGCCCCCAAATCATACAACAAGGCCCAACCTAAGATAATACCCAACCCAACTTCACACCCGAAGGCTTACATGCATTCTCCCACAATATCATCTAAACATACGCTTCGCTAATCGAAATCTCACCATAAGGTAAACCATAACCTACCTGGAGAGCTGAACAACAAAGTCTCCAATAATCAAACCCTAGTCTTTCCCTTCCTTTCAGCCTTGAGGTAATGGAAGTCTAAACATATTCGAATCATGAAATTGGAATCAAGAAGAAACATCATCAAGCCTTATTTCTACTCAAGACCCAAATCCCGACCTATGGAATAGAGTTTATGAACTAGGAAGATGGAATAAGGAATCTATAGGTCTCAACATGAAATTAATGTTCCAGGTGATCAATTCTCATCAATTATAAGCTAGGAAACTAACAAATCACTTAAATTCGGGTTCTAGGCAAAATCCCCAAATTTGGGTATGAACCCTAGCTTCCAATTCCATAAATTAGCTACTAATTAGGAAGGAATCATGAAATAATAGATTCTAATCATCAATTTCATGCTTAATGAAGCTAACCCAATACATAAATCAATATATAATAGCCTAGAGGGAAGAACCCATTGAACCCTCTTTTAGTCCTCAAGCTCTTAATCAAACTAGCATGATAATGGATTTCTAAGGTGATAAAGTAATCATGGAAGGGAAAGGAAAGTGAAGGGACTTACCACAATGATTTTCCCACAAGAATTGCCATGCAATGCTCCCAATAGCTTAGTTTTTAGAATGGTAATGAATGAAGAACTTAGGGCTTTTAACACTCATTTAATGAATCTAACTGCCCGACACCGCTTCCGCGCACACTCTATCACTTCGACGGTCCCCTGACCGCTACAATGGTCCAGCCCAATTCACACTTGGGTGCTACAAAGACAGGGCAACCGCTAAAGCGGTACCACTGACGTGGTACTAGTGCCGCCATAGCGGGCACCAGACACCAGAATCCCCAAGTTTCATAATTTCAACCTGAAATCTGGACTATCACCCTAGGCCATCTACTCATATACCATATATCCAGACCTTCATAAAAACACGCTATGAACACGCTCGTGCCCTTGAAATTCCCAACAGAGGTCTGGTTGACCGAATCACCCAAGTCCCAAATGCACCCAAGTGCATTGGGAACCGAACCGAATAAACACACGAGTTCTAAAAGACCATCTAAAACTCTCGAAATTGATAAATTCTCGAAAAAGGTCCGTTTTCCCAAAATTCAACTTTGAGTCAACTCTTTTTCTCTTTAAGCCCAAATTTTCCAAAAGGTCACCTAAATTATATCCAAATACCTTGAGAAGCATGTCAACTATACTCTCGGGTCAAATGTGAGCTAAACAAGCTCGGGGAAGGGTCAAAACATCGAGAAGACTATAATAACCAAACGGGTGATTACATCAGATACAATTAAACCATCGCTGGTCCTCGAGCGATGAAGGGAAAAGAACGGAAAAAGGCCTGAGGTTACAAACAACGGAGGATATCAGCTACGTATGTCGGACTCAGTCTCTCAAGTGGCCTCCTCAATAGGACGATGCTTCCATTCCAAATTCGCAGAAGCTATCTCCTTAGACCTTAACTTTCGAACCTGCCTATCAAAAATCGCAATAGGCTGCTCCTTATGAGTCAAATTCTCATCAAGCAATACCGAGAACGAATAATATAAGTATCGTTGGCATGATATTTCTTCAGCATAGGAATATGAAAAACTGAATGAATGCTTGCAAAACTAAGTGGAAAGGGCAACTCATAAGCAACATCGCCCACACGATTAAGGATATGAAACGCAAACTCTGCCAATGGCAAGTACTGATCCCTATGACCACCTGTAAGCTGTCAACATATCCTTAAGCACCTGAATGGTCCCCTCGGACTGCCCATCGATCTAGGGGTGGAAACTTATACTAAGATCCATTCGGGCACCCAACTCATCATGAAAAGCTCTCCAGAAATGGTAAGTGAAGATCGTACCTTGATCAGATATCATAGAAATGGGAACCCTATGCAATCTCATAATATCACGAATGTACAACTTGGCCAACTTCTCCGCATAATAAGAAACCTGAACTGGAATAAAATGAGTGGACTTAGTCAACCGATCAAATATCACCCAAATCGAATCAAACTGACCAAGGGTCTTCGGAAGACCCGTAACGAAATCCATGGCAATCCTCTCCCACTTCCACACGGGAATAGGCATCCTTTGAAGTACACCACCGGGCCATTTATGCTCATGCTTAACTTGCTGGCAATTACCACACTTAGCCAAAAAATCAGCTATATTCCTCTTCATATGACCCTACCAGTAATGCTCCCTCAAGTCTCGATAAATCTTAGTCGCTGTTCGATGAATGGAATATCGAGAGCTATGGGCCTCAGTCAAAATTAAATGAATCAAGTCACTAACACGAAGAACGCACACGTGCCCCTTAATCCTCAAAGTACTCTCAGAATCAATCATGTCTTCGTTGGCCTTACCTCTCAGAACCCTATCTAGAATCTTGCTCAACTGAGCATCCTCAAACTGATGAGTCCTGATCGGATCTAACAAGGACGATCTCGCCTCCACACAAGCTAAAAATCTACCTCGGGCTGAAATATCAAGACGAACAAAACTTTTGGCCAAAGTCTGAACATCCATGGCCAACGGACGCTCAGAAACAACAAAAAAGGCTATACTCCCCATACACATAGCCTTACAACTCAAGGTGTCAGCAATAACACTGGATTTCCCAGGATGAAAAAAAATAGAGACGTCATAGTCCTTTCAGGAGCTCCATCCATTGGCGCTTCCTTGAATTAAGATCTCTCTGGGTAAACCAGTGCTGAAGGCTATAGTGATCGATGAAAACCTCACAGTGGACACCATAAAAGTAATGCCTTCAGATCTTCAAAGAGAATACCATGGCTAACAACTCCAAATCATGGGTAGGGTAGTTATTCTAATGGGTCTTCAACTGGCGAGAAGCATAGGCTATGAATCTACCTTCCTGCATCAACACGACACCCAAACCCCAATGGGATGCCTCACAATAGACTGAGAAATCCTTGCCTTCTACGGGTATGCTAGAATTCTAGCTGAAGTCAAAAGGGTCTTGAGCTTTTGGAAGCTCCCCTCACAATCATCGGTCCACGGGAAAGGAACATCCTTATGAGTCAATAGATCAATGACGAAGCACTAGAATAAAAACCCTTCACAAATTAGCGGCAGTAACTAGCCAACCCCATGAAACTACGAATCTCGATCATAATAGTGGGCTCGCCCAATCCCTCAGAGCCTCAATCTTCCGAGGATCAACCATGACCCCGTCCTTAGACACAACGTCGCCCAACAACCCCACAGACCCCAACCAAAACTCGCGCTTCAAAAACTTAGCAAAAAAACTATTCTTCTTCAACAACTCAAGTACAGTCCGAAGATGGATCTCATGCTCCTCTCCACTCTTGGAATACACCATGATATCATATACAAACACAATCAGAAAGAAGTCAAGGAATGGCCTAAAGATGCCATTCATCAAAGTCATGAATGCAACCGGGGCATTGGTAATCCCAAATGACATCACCAAAAACGCATAATGCCCATATCTCGTTCGAAAATCTTTCTTCATACTATCCTCAGCCCTGATCTTCAGCTGATGGTAGCTGAATGCAAGTCAATCATCGAGAACACTAAAGTACCCTATAGCTGGTCAAATAAATTATCAATACGAGGCATAGGACACTTGTTCCAAATCGTAACCTTGTTCATCTGGCGATAATCAGTGCACATCCTCATAGGTTCATCTTTCAGGAGCACCCCAAGGGGAGACACTTAGTCCAATGAACACCTTGCTCAATAAATCATGCAAATGCTCCTTAAGTTGTCTCAACTCAACGGGTGCTACCCGATATGATGGAATAAAAATAGGGCGGGTGTTACACCCCAAACAATTTCGTGTTACCAAGACTGTAGACGACTTAGTATGAGCTCAAGGGAGAGCAAAGTTATACAAGGATCAGGGATGATGATTATATGATCTGAGTATAAGAATATATATATATATATATATATATATATATATATATATATATATATATATATATATTACATTTGGAGACCATATGGAGTAAATCAGTTAACACATTACTTGATGAATAGCCCTTGTAACCGTAGGATAAGGTGGAGCCCACATGTCGGGGTTTTATAAAGGACATATGAAAAGTGATATGAGTAGTACATGGGATGTTTAGCAAGTCTTAAGAAGTACCCTTAAGACAAATATGGGCATAAGCCCTCCAAAAGGATGATTTAAGGATACATTTTCGGATAATCTAATTTGGAGAGGCCAAAACGCTATTATAAGTTTGGAATTTAGAAACACACCAAAAACGAAAGTTTTAGATAATTGAAAGAGATTTCCAACCATAGTTCGTGGGTCCTCACACAATAACGGGATCAAATGTTATGGCCATTGTAAGATCAAGACTCCAAGCTGCCAAATGGCTTTCGCGAGTCCCACTTGAGAAGGCCGGTGGAACCGACTTATGAGGGGTATTTAACTCCATTTTTTCAGAATTTTTACATTGTCAATAGTCCTATAAACTTCCCAACACAACCCCCACACATTTATATCCCATTAAATCAAGAATTTAACAAGAATACACCAAACTAGTCCATGAAAGGTGATTGTTCTTGCTTCTACTTGATATTGTGGTAAGTTTGATCTTGAAGGAAGTTGGTGTGGCTGAATCTATTCAATTATAAGGTATGTTATTCATCCTAACTCTTATGTTGAGTTGATTTGAAGGTTTAGCAAGTCTTAAAAGTGAAAATAGTTATGGAGGAAAGGTCATAAAGTGTAGTGTTGTAGTTGTTGTGTTTATGGACTGTTTTGAGCATGTTTTGGCTTTGTGGCTGGGCTGATTTACATGTATAGAGATGGTATCTAATGGTGTTTGTGTGTTGATGAGATTATGCTCCTTTATTGGGAAGAAAGGAAGTATATATTGTTGTTGTATGTTGAAAAACATCGTGTGGGATGTCTATGGAATATATTGGTATGGATAATAGTGTTGTTGATATTTTTATTGTTGTTGTTGTTGATTGGTTGCTGAATTGTAATTTTGGGCTAGGCATATAAACAGAGGAGATGCTGCCGAAATTTCGGCAGATTCTAGAAAGATTTACTTGAAGACTTAGGATAAGTATATAAGAATGGACTTAATCATAGTATGAATGGTCTTATATGTAGACTTGCGGGCTCGGACGGATAAACGTAGGTAGTTGGAGGCTGAATATGCATGTTAAGGCTCGTCCCTTTCTTTCAAAGGCATGATTCCTATGTATGATTCCATAAATGTTTCCATAATCTCCTTGATTTCAAAAGCTAGAAGTTTATGATTCTTAAAGCTTCCTATGATGTTAAAGATGAGAATGTTTTTATGAGGATTACGATGATGATGATTTTATGCTTAAATCTGTAATCACATGGACTTTATAACATAACATAAGATGACACATCGGTTGGTGGGGCCGTTTACAATACCGACACTCTATACCCACGACTCTGTCTACAAAGTCTTTAACTTCGAACAAGACATCATATCATAGTACTCTGACCCGGCAACACTCTAGAGCAAATGGAGCTTGCCAACTCCGCTGGAACATCTTCTATAATAGCTTCTACTCATCTGGGTGTACCTGCGCGGCATGAAACGCAGCCCCCGAAGAAAGGGGGTCAGTACGAGCAATGTACTGAGTATGTAAGGCATGAATAGTAACATAGTAAGGGATGTAATTGTAAATCATAACAGAATGGTAATACAGAGCATATCATGAGGTAAAAGAGTAACCTGTACATCTGAGTGCCTCTTAGGGCGGATACCATGCATGCTTAGCTTTCTTTGAAAAACATTTCTTCTTCATATAGAAAATAGAACATATCATAGCGCCGAACAACTTCGGCTCCCCCACATATATCCCGCGTCCGGGATGATAAGTTACGCCAACTGATCAGGTGGCAATGCGTGTATAGCGCAACATATGACCCTTTTCCTCATATCCCCCATATACATATACATATATCATATACATATATCATATAAGCAGCATGCATGAGAGCGCAAAGAAAGTCATGTATCCATCGGAGTAACGTAAGGTCGGTAACCTCCGATTACATTACGGAATAACCATGGCCTCTTTGTCTCACCTTGAAGGAACAATTATTATAAGATGAGACGAGCAACGAATAACAGCATACATAAACCGACCCTGAAGGCTCAGAAACAAGTTTCAGGTCAATCCGATTTAGTATAAGAAAGTTATGAGAGTTTGAAGTACAGAACCTTTTACGAACATTTCAGAAGTCATTTTTGGAAAATCATTCTTATCATAGTCATCATAGAAATATTCTCATCTTTGACATCATCATTGTCATCGTGAAACATACCTATTGTTATGGTCATAAAAACTTACAAAATCATAAACCTCTGTTTTGGAAAAATACGGACATTTTGGAAAACATTGACGGGTTATCGGGAAAGTAATCATTGCCTTGGGACCATAGACTTCTATCTTTTGAAGACAAGAAAGATATGGAAACATTTATAAATTCATAACGTAGGAATCATGCCTTTGAAAGAAAGGGACGAGCCTTAACATATCTGCTCCACGTCCTATTAGCTACGCTTAATTGTCCAAGCTCGTTATCGCTAGTCTACATCCAAGAAGATTTACATAATCATTAGATTCATCGTCACACACACTTGTCTTAGTCTTTCAAATAAATTCACTTATGATCTGCCGAAATTTCGGCAGCATCTCCCCTGTAAATACACCATCCCCGAGAATCTAACTCGGCCCAAATCATCAATCAACAATCCGAGAATTCAACTCGGCCAAACTATCAACAACAATACCAATAATCATGCCAACAACATCAACAACCAATTCAAGACGCATTCTAACATTAACAACCTTTGTCATACAATTCAACGACATTTCATTTATATTCAATTCAATCACATATAATCAAGCTAACACCAATGATCCCACATTCAAGTATTCATCGGAAATCTTTCTAACATGATTCAAGAATACTTCAAACAATTCACATAACATTCAAACAACCCAACCAACCTACTACTTCACCTGAAACCTTCCAATTCCAATTCCAACAAGAACAATAACAACCTATTTCCTTCTTTCAAATTCAATCACAACAACCCAACTTACAATCTTCCAAACAAATGTCTCACTTCCAAATTCATGAATTCCACCAACATCACCACAACGATTACAACTTCATTTCAAGCCATTAAATCCTCATTTTACATCATGGAATCCACAACACAACAATCAAACTACTAAATAAAATCAATTCATCACATCTCACCCACCTAGCTACTATTCGGCCAGCACCCACACACATATATATTACATGAATTTCATCCATTTCTTCATACAACAACATGCATAAACCACCCATAACATATGTAAAAGAGGATTGAACACATACCTTTCTCACCCAACTTCTTTACTCGGCTAGGGCTTGTGAACTACACAAATAAAGGCTTTGCTTGCTCCAACAACTCCTTCATGTTAATGAGGGCCTTCAAATTAGTTGGAATACTAGAAGAAAATAATTTTTCATAATCAATTCCATGGACTCAAATTTTTGGCACCATGGCCGAACACTACTATATTTCTCTTCTTTGTTTTTCTTCTTCTCCAAACTTCTTGTCTTGAAAGATGATTATGTCTTATTTTCCCCCACTTGTTTATATATATACTTAGCCCTTCCAATACCAAGTGGCCACCTACCCTTCTTCTTGAAGCTTCTTTAAATTAAAATAAAGATGACTAATGTCTTGCCTTATAAGCTTTGGTCTATACACATAATTTAGCTCCACCACATAAAAATATGGACACATATTCCCTCACATGTCACACGGCCCTAGTAACTTCATGACCATTTTTTTGAAATTCCCTATTTTGCCCCTAGCCTTCCACAATATTACCATGAGCCATTTTGTGAATTTCCCTCTTTACCCTTAACCTTTCTCAATATTTCCATATTAATAAACAACTTGTACATTAAAATAATTTTGAAAATATTCCTACCCTTAACTTACCACGACTTCCTTTAAATATCCGAATGTACAAAATACGGGCTATAACAATATATATATATATATATATATATACACACACACACACACGCACATGAAAAATAAGAATGAGTGCAATGCATAAGCGAAATGAAGTAATAGAACTTGATAATGCCACAAAATAGCTTTACACATACACATATGTTATACTCTTACGCTATATCTCACATTGAAGGAACAAGAACATAAGGTGAGATTAATCAACAATGAGTGGAATCAAGAAAATTTTGAAGTTACTCAGTAATCTCATAATTTTATCAAAATCATGAACATTTGGAATTTCTAGAATAGAATCGTCATCATTTTTATCATCATAAAAGCATACTCATCCTTGGAGTCATAAGAAAATTTCAAGATCATGAATCTTTAGCTCTTGAGAATACGGGCATTTTGGAAAACAAATATGGGTTCACAAGACACGAATCATGCCTTTGAAAAATAAGGGACTAGCCTTAACATACATGTTCAGTCTCAAAATACCTACGCTTATCCTTCTGAGCTTGTAAATCTACATTTGAAAGAATTCATACTATCTTTAGACTTGTCGTATTATACTTGTACTATGCTTTCAATCTAAATTATTATATATCCTACCAAAAATCGGGCAGCATCTCCCCTGTTTATATGCCTAGGCCGAAATCATAATCCAGCAACCAACAACGATAACAACAATACCAACATCAACCATAATATTATCAATACCAATATATTCCATAAAATACCCCACACAATATTTGTCCAATTTTTCCACCATCAAATCCACTATACAATTATTCAACAACTCTACTTACATAAATAAACTCATATCCATATCAATAAGGAGAGATTCATACCTTATTCTCGCTAGTTCTGCGATATCTCCAATATTTGCCTTGAATTCCAATCAGGATTCACCGTAATACGATAGTATAATCACAACTACGCGTTGTCCGAACTTGAATCCGGAGATTATACTTAATTCACGTTAAACTTTTGTGGAGGAAAGGTTGGGAGAATTTTCTAGAGAGTTTTGGATAATTTGAGAGGTGTTTTTGGATGAAAAAGGAGAGGTAAAACCCCTTTTATAAGGTCCCAAAGTCGGTTCGGTATTGTAGCAGTACTGTAGCATGTCTGTTACTGTAGCACGTGTTTCTGTTCTGTCAGGATAACTTGTAACGTCCATAATTCTCTACTCCAATGTCGTATCGACGAGCGATTTGTTGTGTTGAAAACTAGGCTTCCCGAACTTCATATTAGGGTTTTTCTTTGCTCCAAAACTCTTTATAGAGTAAAAGATATTCTTTTTCAAATTTGGGGTAAAATTGCCCCTCCTTCTTTCTCCAAAGCCCCATGAACTTAATTTCCTTGATTCACTTGACCTCCAATCCTTTACATAACTTATAATATTACCTTAAACCCTCGTAACCATAAGATAGGTGCATGTAATATCATATATCCTCGGAGGTAACTTCCAGAGTCCATACCTGGGGCATCCAACACTTACGAATTTCAACATATAGAATTACGGGGTGTAACATCCTTGGCCCCTTTAAAAAATTCATCCTCGAATGTTGTAGAGTGCAGATCCATGATATCTCTGTTTATTTCTAAGAATGGTTTCCTTTTTCTTAGAGTCCGATTACCATGTACTTATGCTATAATTTGGTCAATCTCTTCTCGTTCTTTCTTAGCTCTTTTATCGAACTCATCCATGTGTTCCATCGCCTTTTGCTCTCATGTATATAATCAAGAACTAACTAGCATCCCATTGCGTTCTAGCTCCATTACAGTAGTTTTTGACTAGCCATGTCACAACTACTCGCCGTCTTGTGAGTACTCCCTTTTTCTTGCTCCTTATTTCCCTATTAGTGGACAACGCCTTTACTCAAATACAACGCCTTTTTGTGTTTACTCATTCGATGCTATCTCGAGCTATCCCTTCTTGTACCCGTTGATCTTAGATATATACTGTATTGACTCCTTGTAGTTCATTAGTCAGGCTCTCTTACATCCTCATCATAGTTTCACTTATATTGACACCCAAATGATTTTTCAACAGTATTTTATAACTAGCGAATCCCTACTCTTAACGGTTATGTCTCTCAAGCTATTCACCCCGACTCTTTTCCAAGGTCAACTATAATAGTATTCTCAATACAATTTCTCAAATACGTACATACATGTTGTTTCCTCACCATCATTATTATTTCTCGTAGCAGGGTCACACATTGCGATAAACCAATAATCATAGTTCAAACTTTTCTGTAACCTATAATGTCTTTGAGCTCCTACCAAAACATCCCCTTTAATTTCTTTTCCTCAAATCTTGCGATGTAAACTTATGATTATAGAGCTACGGAAAATTCTCACTTTACCACAACTTCCTTCAGTATAAGTGCACTTATCCTTGATCTCCTTATACTGGTGATTACTCAGTTAGCTGCTATTTTTCATTGGCTTTCTATTGTTGCCTTCATACCATTTTGTTAGGAATAACCACACGTCGATGGTTCATCTAGTTCCATAATACATACTTTTTTTTCAGTATGGTTAGCGTCCCGTGGGATACTTCTAATCCTTGGTGGTAATGCTATCCCTCTATCTACAAAAATATTTCTTTCCCTCTTTTTGGAGATTGCTAAACCGTTTAGCATTATTCCTTTTCGTTAAAATTTTCATCCCTTCTAATGCCAAGATTTCCTTCCGTTGTAACCCAAAGTGTCCTTTGTAGTCATCATCCTTTTCATTATTCTCTCTATAATTAACTCAGAGACCTTTCTTACTCTCTTTGTTACCCTTTAAGATATGTCGCCGCATATTTAGGTGCGGCACAAATTTCCCTGGTCTAGGAATATCATATCTCATGCCCAGGTGAAGCATCCTTTTCGATCCGTTAATCCCCTTATCTTTCTATCAAAATTTCTTTCCATACTTGCCTCATGATATACTTATTTTTAATCTGTTTCTGCTTTCTCCTGATATGTTCTTAATATGCCACTATGTCTCAAGCTTTTGCCTTTTGAGCTAACATATTTCTTTCCTTAGAATTTGACAATTGTCTCATTTCAGGACTAGATCAGTCCTTTCGCCCTCTTTAAGGGTGTTCGTTCACATCAATAGCTCTCGAATACTAGCAATTATCGGCCAATCCCCTTTTTGTTCTTTATAATATTCGAATTCCTTTATCGTATAGCTTGGGTTATTTTCTTTTCTGCTAGTTGAGGGCTTGGTATTTAGTCGAGGTGCTTATGTACATCCGATCCGTTCCCGCTGCCTTCTTTAAGGCCTTTCCACTTCTACCCTTTTATGACTAAAGATTTCCCGAATCAATGAGCTAATGGGGACATCAGAACATTTTACGGAATGTTCGATCATACTTTGCTCTTTTATCTCTCGTATTTCTCCACGACTATTATCACTAAAAAATTTCTTACTCTGGATTTCCAGTGCCATTTTTCCATCTATACTATACCATTAAAATCAATATGCTACACTCGTCCATTCTCATTGCCAATCCTTTTATTCGCTTAGCTCCCTTATCCATAATTCTCCCTAACCACTTATTGGCATTAAAGCTATGCGCTATAGTTCTTCCAGTGTCCTGCCACTTCTTGTCCCTATCATGAAATTGTTATGAATATACCCTCTTTTTTTTTCTCCTTCCTGTTGCCAAAGCTGGTCCATATTCATAAAATTTCCCATACATCATTCCTTTATAATCGAAGCTTAGTACTCCTTATCCTTATCCAATGTTATTGATTCACTACCTCCCGGTTAGCTTTGTTAACTTATTATCCCCTCTTTTTTTGCACTTTGTCATGTGATAGTATTGACCCTGAAGTTCGTGAAATATCCCTTCAAAAGTGCAATCCGTTCTATTCTTAAGTCACCCTTTAGGAAGGCATCTACATTTTCGAGGTAATCAGGTCAATATGACTGCACATTTATCTATTTAAATACATCCCCACGGGCTGGAGATCCCTTTGTATCGTTGTAGGACCTGATCATTCTCTTTTACTTCACATTCCTATTCGTGGTTACTATTCTTTAATCCCACTTGTCAAGGTTTGTTTTCTGACCCCGCACATTAATCTTTTGTTCCATGCTACCATACTCTATTCCTTTCATATGCCTACCTTATAATTTCATCCAAGTGGTCCTTTGCCTTAACCGTTATCCCTCTTAGAAGCTTCACTTGCCCTCGCTACTTACACTTCTTCCTTTCCTCAGGGCATTCCAACTTTTTTACTTTTGTATACTCACTTTCTTTCTTTTCCCGATGTTATTGCATTAGGATTTCCCACTCTAACCTTTAGTGAAAATAACGTCAACTTACCCCGTAGCACTTGCCATTTAAACTTCATTAACCTGCTCGATTTGTACCTTTAATATATATCGCAACATCGTCGGGCAAACATACTGGTTGACGTGACCACATAAGGGATGTCGCGTATACATATACATTTACTAATGCCTCGCTTACAAAGTATTCCCAACATTATTCGAACTCATCCTAATTCTAGAATTGTGATGCACCTTCTTTCTCTCCACCGATCTAGTCCGCCTCATCCTTCGCAACCTCTTAGGGTTTCCAATAACTTCACCTACTCCAATTTCCCTTAGGCTACTCTAGCTTCTTATCGGTCTATTTTGTCTGAATCTATAGGGCTCCTTCGCGCATTCTTCCTAAATACTTGATTATGACTTCTTGGCTATACAAGCTTAATAATTGCCTTTCACTCGAACACCGACTCTACTCCGCCTTCCTTTTATCCATAGGTCAGCCAAGTGACTTATCAACTTTGTCTGATAGTTCAAGGTATCTCTAATGTTAAAAATCACATCTGTCTTACTGCATGACCCTCTCACCGTATGACTTAGAAAATAACAAGTTAAAACTCTAATGGATCCCAAGTAAAATTCCATAAGACATCTCTCTTCAGGTTAGAAAGGATCCCTTACTCTCCTAACTAAGCAAATGCTATTTTGGCCTTTGGAATCCTCAATAATAACCATCAATCAACACACGTAACTGTCTTCCGCTCCTATCCCCAAGGTTCCTAGTGGCGGTGAAACATCTAAATTACGGCTACTTATAAATATTTTGGTTACTAGTTCCTTTTGGAGTTTCGCTCATAAAAATAGCTTGCAATAATCACGCATATCTATAAGAGGTTTCAATAAAACTCATATACCTATAGCCGTTGGGTCCTAACACTACAAGAAATTATATTTTTAACGACCACTTCTTAACGAAAGGACATAAATCCCATCGTTAGAAGTATATTAATAGTGGCCGGATTTTTTTGTAGACGTTAAAGCCACTTTTTAGCTCAACATTAACAAAGGGACAGTATTTGGTCCTTAAAAGCTATAATATCCGGTCACTAAATAGATTAGTCAATAAATAAAAAAGGCGCCACCTTTTTTCTGCCTCTTTTTTTCAACCCACCCTCCCCCTACCCCCCCCCCCCCCCCCCTCCCCCCCTAAAAAAGAACTCTTACCCTTTCCCTTGAATCAAATCACTTTAATTTTGAAGAATAAAAGAAACTACTAATCTACTCCCCTGCAACTGCTATCACATCTAGATTTAATTTCTACAAGGAAAGAAAAAAAAAGCTCCTCACCTCCGTTGAATCGATTGCTCGCCAGGGTTCCTTCTCATCAAGATAAGGTTTGAAATTCTTCCCCTTTTATGTTAATTTTGGTTCAGATTAGTAGGGTTGTGATGCCCACATGTAGATATATGAATGTTGGTCTTCGCTTTGGTGATATGATAACACCAAACACAATAATTCTTCATGTTTGATTCCACGGTGCTATTTAGGTATTCTAGATAAATCCTTCTTATATCTGATTTATTGCGACTTTTCAATTTTTCCAAGCGGTTTTATTTCAATATCAATGAAATTAAAAGGAAGACTGGCAAAAAATAAACTAATAGTTGTGATTCAAATTAAGATAGCTCGAACATTTAAATTGGTTCTGAACACTGTAAAAAATTTTACTAAACCAAGTTCTAATTAGACCATGCGATTAAAAACAAATCATTGATTCCATATGTCTTTATTTTTTTTAGTGTTTTGTTATATATAGTGGGTAGTGATCATTTTATGATTGAGTACCATTTCAAATCTTATTTAAATCTAGGACGTCCAGTAATAAGCTAGATATCTCATTTCTTGCATTTCGAAAATGGATTAAGAGGAATAGAAGTTTTTTCTTTTGGTTTCCCACCTGGTGTCCAGTATCCGCATTGGAGCCCGACTATATCCGGATTCGCACCGCATAGGGCCCTATTCGGGGAAGTGCTCCCTACCAAGGATTTTCCATTTCTAGGGCTCGAACCCAAAACCTCTGGTTAAGGGGTGGAGCAGCCCCATCCGCTACTCCACATCCTTTGGTGGTAGAGGAATAGAAGTTAGTCCTGCTTAAATGTTTTCAAAAGCATAATATAGTTGACAGAATTCTTATAGGAAAAAAACATTATTTTACTGGTTTTCTATTACTCTTGGATTCTGCAAGTTTTTCAATAGTCATTAGCTCTTGTTCACGCTGCCCCCTCCTGTTTAATTGGACTACAATTTCAAAGTTAAGCAGTACCTTTTTTTTCTGTCGCAATTGATTAAAGACATGTTCATATATGGTGAGATTGACTTGCTAAGTATTTCTCTGAGTTTGTATGTGTTTTTAAAGTTTCTGTCGAGTTTCTTATATCCTGTTGTCTATTGCCTGCCAAACTCCTATCTATAGAGAGGATTCATCTGAAGAAGCATCTTCTGAGATAAAAGTTTAATTAAATTATAAAACTTGTCTGCAAATTGTGTCTTCAAAGATCATTTCTTGTTACTATGTTTAGGTCATAGTGTGCTCTCATGTTCCACCTCCTATGTTTAGGTCATAGTGTACTCTCATGTTCCACCTGGTGCCTTATCCTTCTATTCACATACACCCATATACATTATAAATGCTCTATCCAATATATGCTTATCACTTGCATATATATACATAATTATGATAAGATTGTGAATAAGTGACTTTGCAAGTGATTTCACTAGCACAACACATTGAGGTAATTCCAAAGTCGAATAATATACTTTTTCTGTTTAGGTGCATTTGTTTAATAATTGTGTTCGTCTTTCCGTCATTACTATCTGATTGTGTAATTACTTTGAACCCTACATGGAACTTAAACTCTTTTCTTTTTACTTTTTTTTTTGAGTTCTTAATCTTTAATTTCTGTGTAGAGTTCCTCAAAGTCCCACTTAAATTTGAATTGGAGTAGGGTTTTCCCGTTAACAAGAGTAATGTCTAGTTTAATTAGGAGAGAGTTCCATAACCTGTGCAGTAGCTTTTTTATATAAAAAATTATTTATTACTATTTCTTTTCGGGGTCAACTGACCCAGGATTGCACGATTTAGTAAGTTTAGTTGCAGAAAGATTTAAGTACTCCGTAGTGTTTACCTTTTTTCTTGCTCTTACTTCTTTATTGGGTCTCTTTTCAAGTATTTGGGTTACTCTTCAATTTTCTTTAAGAATGTCATTTATCTCTTTGTTTGCTCGGGCTATAGTTTTGGCTCAGGCTATGGTTTATACTACTATTAAATTTATTTGATCTTGGAATGTTCAATATCTGAAAGTTTTTTTGCGCTACTTGTGATGATTGCTTTGTATTTTTCTCACCGAAGAGCATAGTTTATTAGCTAATATGGTTCTAACTATACAAAATACAAGATTGATGTGGTGATTGATCTTGCATATATTTTCTCAGTTGTTTGCATATGCTAAGTAAATTGGTTGTATCCATATGTCCTACATAGGATGGTTCGATGACAAAACGGCTTTTTCATGGACTTGAAGTGGCAAGATGGTGATTAGTGAGTGGATAGATAGTTGTTCAGAGATGTAACTGCCAACTTGTAGTTCCCAAAAAGGTTGGTTCACTATCATTGTTGCACTCGCTATTTCAGAAAGGCCTCTGGTTCTGACTCTTGGACTTGTACTATTGTCGCTGTTTGGAGGGTACTATTCTTCCTTTTAAATTCTGTTTTTGCTTATCTATATGTGTATTTTTTTGTTCAATTTGAATTTTTTCTTCAAGATGAAGTTTCAGTTTAATTACTAGGCTAGAATGAAATATCAGTATCTGTGTCTATGTGATCTTGTGGATGTAATAATTTGACTTAGACATCCTAGCTATTTGAATTAATCCTTTTGAAAGGTAATTTAATTTTATAGTGGTTTGTGTTATGTGTATGGTTGTTCTTGTTCTTGCTTGACAAATAGAGTTAAGAGTTTTAGACTTAGATAGAATGATGTTTCTTATATTCTTAAAGCTAAGGATATGTGCAAGGTTAACTGAGATTTTCGAAGGACCTTTTCCGCATTGATAATATATAATTGTGTTGGTTCTGAAGCATGGATTCATACAGTGGATCACTGTTTAGTTAGTTTAATACTGTTAGCTTCATATTCTAAGACGTTAACAACAACAACATACCCAGTGAATCCCACAATGCGGGGTCTGGGGGGGGTAGAGTGTACGCTAACCTTACCCCTACCTTAGGTAGGGAGGCTGTTTCCGGTCATATTCTAAGACGTTACTGATTAGAAATCATACAAAGTCTGGTCCTCTTACTATGCTTGTATCCATTTGGTCATTTATTTTTTACATCTTTTAAGCTTAGTTTTTTGTACTATATGTGTCGAATTGTTCGTCGAAGGGTCTTCTTTTTAGAAGATATCTTTCCATTACCAAACTGAAATGCAATGTCTAATCTTAGCTAATGACTACTCACTCTATACATTTAAGATCTCGTTTGCACGAATCCAGCCTCACAAATGTTGCCCTCTGTGAGAACATCCTTTCAGATAATGTTGATTAGGAATATATTTAGGTGTTCTGGAGTTTGACAAGGTCACAAAAAGTATTTGCTTCCCTGAATTCTTTTGTTATTATTTTTAAAGAATGGGGCAGGACATGTTTTACATCATACAATTGTAGCAATCTAGCAATCCTAAATATTCATGTGTTTTCTGAACAAAGGGAGCTATTAGGAGCTTTGTTACTAAAAAACTAACATGAATTTGTCCTGTTAACAGATCATTTGATGTCGTGAAGACATTTCCTTGAAGATAGTGAAGAGCAAGTTGAAGCAGCGGAAAATATCGAAGAACAAGTTGAAGTGCAAGAAAAACCTGGTTTGTTTCGCTATGGTTTTATAAAGATGATCGCTTTTGTACATAACACTTTTATTTTTAGGGGTAGAAAGAAAATAATGTCACACTATTTGGATGGGTATACTGGTAATATGGTGCTTTATTTCTTTGTAATTAACAATGATGTTTTATATGAGTATTGACTATTTTATATGTGTTTGGATGTGTCTATATGTATGCGAAAGCATATGACTAATTTTTATCTAATTATATTTAATAAAAAAAAGTTAAATTAGCGAAGGGATATTTAGTAGCTAAAAGCACTTATCACGACCAAATTAACTGTGGTTAGTGAAGTTTTTTAATGACTGACATGACCATTAGCGAAGGGAAAATTTGGTCTCTAAAGGGTGTATAACGACCGGAATTATGCAGTCGCTAAAGGATCATTAATGACCGGATTTTTAAGTTTTAACAAAAAGGCTTTTAACGACCGGTGGCGACCAGATTTTTTCTCGTCGTTATTGACCTATAGCGACCGGATTTGGCCTTTTAAAGACCAAATTTCCCCTCGTTAAAGGCCTATTGTCTTGTAGTGTGAGCCTGATCTGGGGGACTATAACGTGAAGGATACTCTTCATCATCTCCCCGCTGTCTACTAGTCTTGCCCTCGTCATGTCCTCCACCCAAGTCCGAGGGATACGGGTATTCCGGCAGCTCCTGGTTTACTAACGGCCAAGATAGAGGACTAGATTAATCAATAACACTCACCGGGTAGTTGGCCTGACGTAGTGCTCTACCATAGGAGCAGCGGGTACAACCTCAGGAATTTCCTCCTCTGGTGTCTCATACGAACCCTCAGATGGGTCCGTGTCATCACTTTCCTCCGATTGGTCCCTCTCTATAGAAGTCAGAAAATCTGGGGGAATCGTCGCGGGGTCCTCAGAGGGATCGGTCTCAATGGAATAGCTAAGGCTCCTCCTGCTCGGTCCCGGAGCCTGTGGTCCTGAATTTACTCTAGGGGCCTTCTTGGCACCCCCACTGTCTGAGGCAGGTCTCTTCATCTCTATCAGTCTGCATTTACCTGCTGGAAAAGAGGGTCAAAAGCGATCCTTCCTAGGCTCTGGCTCTATCGCACGATCTAAGATAGAAGGAAAGGTCGATGATTCCTAAATGCCCTGCAGCCTACTGTTTATAAGTGTGGCCGGCTTCACACCCATAAATAGGACTCTGCCGGACACGGTCTGTAGACAATCCATAGGAAGAATTGCTCTGATACCACTTTTGTCAAAGCCCAAACCGATAAGACCACTACAGATCAAGCACCCCTGAACTAGTTCCTACTCTATATTAGGTAACCTAGTGGCCCATTTTATTTGACGTTCGATCGGTACCATCTATGATAACATTTGCACAACAAACTTTACTCCATAATTTCATAAAACATGCATATGGACATATATATAGGCATACGAGCAAAGGATCACAACTTAGACCGATTTAGCCTTTATATATTTACTGTACACAAAAGTGAGGAACAACTTAAGCCGCATGACACCCCCACTATAGACAACTGTCTACAAACTTCTAGGGAATATAAACTGTAGAAAAGACAGGACAAGGCCCTGTTATACACATATATGTGCATATCAAAATAGCATACCAAAAAGGGCTGAAGCTCCGGTCCAAATGGAGCTCGCTGGCTGAGAATGAGGGGAGATCCTAGAGGCTTGGCTCACTCGGCTGGCTACCTGAACCAGAGGGCATGAATGCAGCCCCCCCAAGCAATAGGGGAGTCAGTACGAGTAATGTACTGAGTATGTAAGGCATAAAATAAACATGTACAAAAGCTCATAAGAGACGTCTGAGACATGCCAGTGAATATGTGAAGCTAAATAAATCAGCATAACTATATATATATAAAAGGAAAGCACGCACATCTATAGAAATGCACATGCACGCCACCACATCGGCCACTACTTCACCCCCTGTCAACTGTGCCTTACATATACATCACGACAAGGGCCACAGCTTCACCCCCTGTCAACTGTGCCTTAAATATATACATCACAACAAAGTTCACAGCTTCACCCCTTGTCAACTGTGCCTTACATATGCTCATCACAACAAAGGCCACAACTTCACCCCTGTCAACTATGCCTTATATATATTCATCACAACAAAGGCCACAGCTTCACCCCCTATCAACTGTGCCTTACATATATTCATCACAACAAAGGCCACAGCTTCACCCCCTGTCAACTGTGCCTTACATATATTCATCACAACAAAGGCCACAGCTTCACCTCCTATCAACTGTGCCTTATATATATATATACACACATGAAAAATGAGAATGAGTGCAATGCATAAGCGAAATGAAGTAATAGAACTTGGTAATGCCACAAAATAGCTTTACACATACACATATATTATACTCGTACGCTATATCTCACATTGAAGGAACAAGAACATAAGGTGAGATTAATCAACAATGAGTGGCATCAAGAAATTTTTTAAGTAACTCAGTAATCTCATAATTTTATCAAAATCATGAACATTTGGAATTTCTAGAATAGAATCGTCATCATTTTTATCATCATAAAAGCATACTCACCCTTGGCATCATAAGAAACTTTCAATATCATGAATCTTTTGCTCTTGAGAATACGGGCATTATGGAAAACAAATATGGGTTCACAAGAAACGAATCATGCCTTTGGAAAAGAACGGACTAGCCTTAACATACCTTTTCGGTCTCCTAATACCTAGGCTTATCCTTGCGGGCTCGTAAATTTACATTCGAAAGATTTCATACTATTGTTAGACTTATCGTAGTATACTTGTACTGAGCTTTCAATCTAAATTATTATATATCCTGCCGAAAATCGGGCAGCATCTCCCCTATTTATATGCCTAGCCCGAAATCATAATCCAACAACCAACAACAATAAAGACAATACCAACATGAACCACATTATTATGAATACCAATATATTTCATAAAATACCCGACACGACATATGTCCAATTTTTCCACCAACAAATCAACTATACAATTATTCAACAACTCTACTTCCATAAATAAACTTATATCCATATCAATAAGGAGAGATTCATACCTTATTATCCCTAGTACCATGATATATCCAATATTTTCCTTGAATTTCAACAAAGATTCACCGCATTAAGATAGTATAATCGCAACTACGCACTGTCCGAACTTCAATCCGGAGATCATACTTAATTCACGTTAAATTTTTGTGGAGGAAAGGTTGGGAGAATTTTCTAGAGAGTTTTGGATAATTTGAGAGGTGTTTTAGGATGAAAAAGGAGGGGTAAAACCCTTTTTATAAGGTCCCAAAGTCGATTCGTACTGTAGCAGGTACTGTAGCAGCGCGGCTACTGTAGCATGTCAGTTACTGTATCATGCGTTTCTGTTCTGTCAGCCTATCTTGTAACGTCCATAATTCTCTACTCCGATGTCGTATCGACGAGCGGTTTGTTGCGTTGGAAACTACACTTCTCAAACTTCATTTTGGGATTTTGCTTTGCTCCAAAACGCTTCATAGAGTAAAAGATATTCTTTCTCAAAGTTGGGCCAAAATTGCCCCTCATACTTTCTCCAAAGTCCCACAAACTTAATTTCCTTGATTCACTTGACCTCCAATCCTTTGCATAACTTGTAATATGAGCTTAAACCCTCGTAACCAAAACATAGGTGCATTTAATATCATATATCCTCGGAGGTAACTTCCAGAGTCCATACCTGGGGCACCCAACACTTACGAATTTCAACGTATAGAATTACGGGGTGTAACATTAACCTAATTAATCCCTAAGAAAATCAATTATGAAACTATTACTAAATAAACTATATGGCTATAAACTAATTAACACATCATTTCACTAAGTAAACTCTAATCTTAAACACATACATAAGCATAACAACACATAAAAATGCTAAAATTTAAAAATGGAAGGATGAAGAATTACCTTTAAAAATGCAAAACTTGGAATTGGGGAGATCATTTGAGCTTCTTATTTACCCAAAACACTCAGCACCAAAGAAACAATTTTTTTTTAAACCAACTCCACAAATGAGGGTTCCAATTCAAGTCAAATCCTTGGTTTAAACTCAATTCTTTTTGGCTCTGAAAAGAGTTGTTTGAAATGAAGGGGATGAGGTTCTTTATATAGAACCCCAAAACCTCAAAATTACTAATTTTCGATCGATTTGGGACTTTGAGATTTCAAAGGATTCTCTTTGAATCCTTGTGAATCATAAAGCCAATAGAAATCGTGAACAAAATGACAAAATTCATTAAGAGTTCATCCTTGTTGATCAGAAAAAGAAAAATAGGAGAGAGAGAGAGAGAGAGAGAGAGAGTTAGGGTTTGAACCCCAATTCACAGAAGAGAAAAAGGTAGGGGTGTGTTTGGTTTTGTGGAAATAAAGGGGAATTGGGCTGGGTTAATGGGAAATGGGAAGTGGCTTTGGCGTAGTTTTAATCATTAGATGGAATTAAAGAAAAAACAGATCATTTGTGTGAATGTGGCTATAATCAAAAACTTAAACTTAACCAACATTTTTCAATTATGGTTGTAATTAACGCGTGAATCAATTGGATCATATCAATTATAACCAACTTTTAAAACTATTGCAATTAAAGCTAAATTAACCACGAAATTGAGTTGTAATTGATCATTTTTTAGTTAATCAAATTTCTTGATTTAACTGAGTAAAATACTTATCAATTAATCATTATTTAACTTAAACAATTAATTGAATGTAATGACCTGTTTTCCTATTTACGCCTATTGACCCTTCCGTTAGCTTATTTATGTTATATTTGACTGGTGGGAATGGGTGGCGCCATTCTCGAAGTCTTCAGATGATATTTTGGAAAGAAAATGAGATTTTGGAAGTTCTTAAAGGATTGGTTGACTAAAGCCAACATCGGGGGTAAATGAGTCTTTTTGGAAATTCTGTCGATTCCATAAGGTCTGGAATATCCATTATGACATGGTTGAGTAGTTGGTTCTATTTTCGAGGGACTCAGGGGGTATTTTGGTACTTTGGTTAGAAATCTAGTTATATGAGAATTGGAGTTGACCTTGGTCAACGACGGGTCAAGATGACCTCTTTTGGAAATTTCGAGTATGCCAGTGAATTCATAGCGTGCTTTAGAATAGGTTCGCATATTTGGTTTATGTCCGGGAGGTTCCGGAAGAGTTCGGTTGTTAAATCAAAGTTTGAACTTTTAGGTTTCTGATGTCTCGCACCAAGGAGAAAGGGCTCGCACTTGCAAGGCAACACCTGTGCGTGGTGGACCGCAGGTGTAAGGAAAAGAAGAGTTGGGCCAGGCTGCATCTGCGGCCTTGGATATTTTAGTAGTTCTCGTACCTTCGAGAAAATTGTCACAGATGCAATCTTACAGACGCGATAAATGGACTGCTGATGCAAAAATAGCTGGAGAGAAGTAATTAATTCCCCATTTTGAGTTTAGCCTATTCATTCACATATTTGGAGCTTTGGGACTCGGTTTAAGGTGAATTTTGAGAGATTGTGCAAGATGAATCAAATGCATAAGTTCCTAATCTTTCTATTATGATTATATCATTGATTATTAGGAGATTGCATGTTAGAAATCATGATTTAGGATGGGGATATTGGGGTTTATGAACCCTAAGTGAGAAAGTAGCAATTCTCCAATTAATCATCTATTTGATGTCGAATTTGGTTCATCTTTGATACATAGACTTCTTAGGTCATGGGTAGACTGATTTCGGGATGAATTTCTGATTTTTACCCTTCGGGGCTCAGAATCCTATTTTAGGTAACTTTTTCGATCCAAAACTTTTACAAAGTAATGTTATAATGACCCGTTTGGTCGTTATAGTGTTTTTGACCCATTTACACCCGTTGACTTTTCCATGAGTCCTATGAGTTCAATTTTGACAGCGGGGATGGGTGGTACGATTCTCGAGATGATCGGGCGAGGTTTAGTGTGACTTTTAAAAATTTGAGCCTTTAAGTGACAATGTTTGACCCCTAGTTGACTTTTGGGTTAACAGGCCTTTTTTGAAACTCCGTAGATTTCGAAAGGTCCGGATGGGCGTTTGTGACTTGGTAGGGTATTAGGTTTGGTTCCCAAGGCACTCGAGAGCGTTTTGAGTTATTGGTTGGAAAGTTGGTCTTAGGCCATTGGTGGTTGACTTTGTCAAATAGACCTCCGTTGGGAATTTCGAGGCTGCGGTGTGAGTTCGT
Organism: Lycium barbarum; assembly: GCF_019175385.1. NCBI lineage: Eukaryota > Viridiplantae > Streptophyta > Magnoliopsida > Solanales > Solanaceae > Lycium > Lycium barbarum. Next base: position 59,617,017 of record NC_083343.1, on the reverse strand, counting down.
ATCATATTTTTATGTATGTGTGCATGTTTGTTTTGCATCTGTGAGGCCTCGAGTGATTACTTGATTTCTGGGTTGAAATTTCAAAAAATAAGGATTTTACATAGTCTGGTGTCCGCCGTGGCGGCACTAGGCTCGCAGTGGCGGTTTTGCTATGGCAAAAGACCAACCGCCACATCTGCTGATTGGGTTTTAGGGTAAGCTGCCACAGCGGACAGCATACCGCTATGGCCAAGTTATGGTAACGGTTATGGAACCGTTGCAGCGGGCCCGCTGTGGCGGACATATGGCCGCTGCAACGGGTGACGAGGCATGTCACGACCCAGCCCCGTGAGCCATGACTAGTGCCCGAGCTGGACACTCGTGTGCGTACCTATTAGATATAGTCAAACTGAATCTAAGAACAACATGGAAACTTACAAAAGAACTACAAAGGTTCATAACGTCATCATATATAAATATATCCAGATAACCTGTGTCCTGAGGAGTCACAACTAATCAAAACATAATATGGTACGCAGGCCGATAAGGCTGCCACTACATGTCAATATGATAAGCAAGCCAACAAGGCTGCCACTACATATCAATATCATACGCAAGCCGACAAGAATGCCACAACAGACGAACATATCCATAGCACATCGTACAGACACAGCTGAACAAAACATATACACAACCCACACATATGTCTACAGACCTCTAAGAATATCGATAGTGAAATATGACGGGACAGGGCCCCGCCGTACCCCTGGGTAAACATATATATACATCAAAAAGGATTTATACCAAAAGTCTAGGCTCCGGAACAATGGGGCTCACCAAGACAGCTGAGTAGAAGTCCTAAGCTGGAGGATCGCCAAATCGAGTATTTGTACCTGCGGGCATGAAACGCAGCCCCCCGAAGAAAGGGGGGTCAGTACGAGATATGTACTGAGTAAATAAAGCATGAAATACAATAAAGAGGATCATGACTGAAATAGGGATCACAGGAGACTAGTATGACATTCAAAATAGCAATACACTTGCCTTTTGAAATGTAAATCATGCATATCAATATCATATATCATACCCGGCCCATTATGGGACTCGGTGAATAAAGTCATCACATTCCATCCTTGGCGCCATAATCACATCATCATATCATCATATCATCACATCATCATATCATATATATATATATATATATCTACCGTACCCGGCCCTCTAGTGAGGGACTCGGTGAACAATGCAGTGAAACCGTGCACGAAAACATACCGGCCCGGGACTCGGTGAAAGATATATTGAGGCATGCACGAGCAGAGTAGTGAGCAACCATATGCAAAATAGATTATATGTGAGACTCAATAGAATATTCAAACGAACTATCATTTGGAAATCAAGACAACAGTCATATCAAGTATCCTTCGAATGTCACAGTGGAACATATCAAATAGAACTTCAGAAATCATAGATACGTATCGAGATATAATAAAGTAACTTTTGGGAATCAAGGACATTAGCCATCCTAGTATCTCTAAGAATAGGAGCCTTTTTTTTTTGAAGTTGTATATACGTCGTCTATTTGTTTCATAAAGATCATGCCAAAAAGAAGGAAGGGTTAGCTTTACATACCTTTGGCGCTTAATCCGTGACTCGATATGTATACGTTGCCCAAGATATCTCAACCTATATTAAGACGTCAAGAATATGGTTAAGCTATGAAAAGGCATAAAACGTACTTCAATGTTAGTAGCTTATTTCAAGACAATTGGGCAGCATTTCCCCTATATCGCTCACTTTCCTCACATTTACGTCAACTATACAACAACCAACATAGCAACAACCAAAGCACGTCTAAGTTATCGCATTAAGAACTAGTCGAAACAAGATCCGAGGATACTCCAAAACAGCACACATAATATAGCAATGCCCAATACACCTCAAATATCTAAAATATACACCCAACAAGCCACCTACGCTTCGCATACGATATCTTAAACGTTTCTTTCTTATCAATTAGTGATTCACATTAGCAACAACACAACAACGGCCTCAACTCCTTTATGCAAGAAAATTATCTTAACATTAATAAGTCCTAAAGCAGCTCATCAATTATAACAACACAATACGAGCCTTAACTACATTTTAGTCCTCCAATTTCACAAGAACAACAACACATATACCCACTTATAACTATATTTCCATTCCTTTCCACACAACCAAATCATTCTCGAATACAATACAATTATAACCTTAAGCATCAAATTCATTCACTTTCATCACACGATCAATGACAACCATAACGACAACAACATCAAAATTAATTCACCATTTTTAAGTTAGAACAGCCCCACACACGGCCCAAACAACAACTTAGCATCATCACATACAATTCTTTACATCCAATTCCACATTTACCAATTTATACAAAGTCCAAACCACCTCTAAAACATGTTAAGAGAGAATTAAATCATACCTTAACAAGCTTAGCTCCTTAACGTTGCTAATCACTTGGATGTTTACAACACCTTAGAAATTTAATTTTTCTCCCCTCCAACCTCAAGCTCGGCTAGGAACAGCCATGGCCGAACACTTTCCCTCTCTAGCTTAACTTTGCCTCTCTCTCTCTCTCTCTCTAAGTTAATTTTTTGTTGAAGATGACAATGTGCTAAATGACTAATCTTAGTCATTGACATGCTATTTATAGGCATCCTAATAACCCTACACGTGCCCGCCATAATGAATCATCATTTTATTATATTTGTTTATTTATTTATTTATTTTTAACTAAAGAATTCGGTGAGGCCCACTTAATTGTCTAATTAACTAACTTAATTAATCTTAGTTAATCACTAATCCCTACTTAATAATCTAATCGTAGTTAATTACTCCCCAATCTCCATCAATATTTCTATACTAATTGGAATTTACAAACAAGTCGTGCCATATTAAAAATCAGGATTGAAAGTCCTTGTCTCATATCCCAAAATAATCTCGTTCTTAAACTTATGTCGATTAGCTTACGAATAATCCAACGTACAAAAATACGGGATATAACATCCTTCCCCCCTTTAGAACATTCATCCTCGAATGTTAAACTAGTCCTATAAGGTCTTATAAAGATTTCAGGGAAGTCTTTTTTACTGCTATAGCATATAGTCTCATCTACTAAGTAACATAACCAAGTGAGGAATTTAAATTACCTGCAGGCGTAGGGAACAAGTAAGGATACTTATTGTTCACCTCCTCTTCGGCTTCCCAGGTTATCTCTCTCTATTATAATTTCGCCATAATACTTTGACGGAAGCCACATCCTTAGTACGCAATCTTCTAACTTGCTGATCAAGTATAGTTATAGGTTTCTCCTCATAGGAAAACTCCTCCGTCACCTGGACATCATCCACGGGGAATACTCTAGAAGGGTCACCAATACATTTGCGAAGCATCGACACATGAAAGACTGGATGTACTGCTTCCAAATCAGATGGTAGATCCAACTCATAGGAAACCCTGCCTACCCTACGGATAATCTGATGAGGCCCAATGTACCTCGGGCTAAGCTTTCCTTTCTTGCCGAATCTCATTGCCCCCTTCATGGGAGACACCTTCAAGAACACCCAATCACCAACTTGAAACTCTAAGTGTCGACGTCGATTATCTGCATATGACTTCTGTCGACTCTGGGATGCCAATAACCTCTCCTGAATAATCTTCACCTTATCAACAGCTTGTTGAATCATGTCTGGGCCTATTAATTTAGTCTCACCAACATCAAACCAACCAATAGGTGACCTGCACTTTCTCCCATATAAGGCCTTATACGGTGCCATCTGAATACTAGAACGGTAGCTATTATTATAAGCAAACTCGATAAGTGGCAAATGATCGTCCCAGCTACCTCTAAAATCAATAACACGGGCTCGTAACATATCTCCTAGTGTCTGCATAGTACGCTCGGCTTGCCCGTTAGTCTGAGGGTGAAATTTTGTACTAAGACTCACCTGTGTCCCCAATCCCTCCTGGAATGATCTCCAGAAGTTAGCTGTAAACTGAGCTCCTCTGTCTGAGATAATAGATATGGGAACCCCATGGAGTCTCACTATCTCCTTGAGGTATAACCTCGCATAGTCCTCAGCTGAATAAGTAGTCCTAACTGGAAGAAAATGGGCTGATTTTGTCAGCCTATCCACAATAACCCATATAGAGTCATACTTTCGTGGAGTGCGAGGTAAACCTGTAATGAAGTCCATATTAATTACTTCCCATTTCTAGGTTGGGATCTCTATCTCCTGTAATAACCCACCAGGCTTCTGATGCTCGACCTTAACCTGTTGATAATTCGGGCACTGAGCAACAAACTCCGCTATGCCCTTCTTCATGCCATCCCACCAATATAAACATCTGAGGTCATGATACATCTTCGTCGACCCTGGATGAACAGAATAACGGGCATAGTATGCCTCCCCCATAACCTGTTGCCGTAACCCTGCAATCTCAGGTACACATAGTTTTCCTTCATATCATAACACGCCATCAGGTGTAACTTTGAACGGGGTCTCCTCCTTTTGATGAGCTGTATCCCTATACCGTGCCAGAACAGGGTCCTCGTACTGGTGCCTCTTTACCTCTTCCATAATAGAGGATTCAGCAACTTCTCGAATAGAAACTCCACCATCTCCAGAATCAGCCAAACGGAATCCAAGGCTAGCTAATCGGTGAATCTCACGGGCTATCCCCTTCTTTTCTGGTGGCACATCTGTCAAACTACCCATAGATTTACGACTAAGAGCATCTGCTACAATATTTGCTTTTCCTGGATGGTATAGAATATCAACATCGTAATCTTTTAATAACTCTAACCACCGCCTCTGTCGTACATTCAACTCTTTCTGCTCAAAGATGTATTGGAGACTCTTATGATCCGTATAAACATCAACGTGAACCCCGTATAAGTAATGCCTCCATATCTTGAAAGAATGAATTACCGCTGCTAACTCCAGATCGTGAGTAGGATAATTCCTTTCGTGTTTTCTGAGCTGTTAAGAAGCATAGGCTATAACCCTGCCATGCTGCATTAATACACAACCTAGCCCCACACCTGAAGCATCAAAATAAATAACATAGCCATCTGGTCCCTCTGGAAGAGTTAAGACTGGAGCCGTAGTCAGCTTGTCTTTTAACAACTGGAAGCTTCGCTCACATGCGTCAGTCCACTGGAACTTGGCTGCCTTTTGAGTTAGCCTTGTTAAAGGCGCTGAAATTGAGGCAAAATTTTCTACGATTCTCCTGTAATACCCTGCTAGCCCCAGAAAACTACGTACCTCCGTAGGTGTCGTAGGTATAGGCCAAGTCTTTACAGCCTCAATCTTCTGTGTATCCACCCGAATACCATCAGCTCCAACAATATGTCCCAAGAATGCCACTAAAGTCAACCAGAAGTCGCATTTAGAGAACTTAGCATACAACTTCTGGTGCTGGAGCACCCCAAGTACCGTCTTCAAAGGATCTGTATGCTCCTCTTCTGAACGTGAATAGACCAGAATATCATCGATAAATACAATCACGAACATATCCAGGAATAGTTTGAACACTTGGTTCATTAAATCCATAAATACCGCTGGAGCATTGATCAGCCCAACGGACATCACTCTAAACTCATAATGCCCGTATCGAGTCCTGAATGCAGTCTTTGGAATATCAGCCTCCTTAACTCGCACCTGATGATAGCCTGACTGCAAGTCTATCTTCGAAAAACATTTAGCACCCTGCAGCTGGTCAAATAAATCATCAATCCCGGGGAGGGGATATCTATTCATTATTGTTACTTTATTCAGCTGCCTATAATCAATACACATCCGCAGCGATCCATCTTTCTTTCTCACAAATAATACCGGTGCTCCTCAAGGTGATGTGATAGGCCTGATGAAGCCCTTTTCTAATAAGTCCCTCAATTGCTCTTTTAACTCCTTCAGCGCTGCCGGTGCCATTCTATAAGGAGGAATAGATATGGGCTGAGTATCTGGCAATACATCTATAGTGAACTCTATCTCCCGCTCAGGAGGAAGACCTGGAAGCTCGTCTGGGAATACATCTGGAAATTCATTAACTATCGGGACTGACTGAAGAGTCGGTACCTCTGCTTTCACGTCATGCACACGAACCAGATGATAAATATAACCCTTTCTAACCATCTTCCTTGCCTCGAGGTATGAAATAAACTTACCCTTCGGCGATGCTGTATTCCCCATCCACTCTATAATCGGCTCCCCTGGGAACTAAAATCGAACTATCTTTTCTCTACAATCAACGTTAGCATAACAAGAAGCTAACCAGTCCATACCCATAATAACATCAAACTCCGTCATATCTAACTCTATCAGATCTGCCACGTTGTGAAGGCTATATATAATCACCGAACAATTTCTATATACTTGCTTTGCTATAACAGAATCTCCTACCGGTGTAACTACCTCAAATGGTTCTATCAATTCAGGTTTTATCCCGATTCTACTAGCTACAAAGGGAGAGATATACGATAAGGTGGAGCCTGGATCTATCAATACATATACGTCCCGAGAGAAAATCGATAATATACCTGTAACCATATTTGGTGACACCTCCTGATCCTGTCTACTTGCCAAAGCATATATGCGGTTCGAAGGACTGCTAGAACTGGAAGCTCCGCCACGACCTCTGCCACGGCCTGCTGGTGTCTGAATACCCTGCCCCGTAGGGCGCATAGCTACAGAAGAAGATGAACCAGCAACTGACCCAGTAGGCTGAGCTACACCACCTGGACCGCCACCATACGGACACTCTCTCATAAGATGGCCTTGGCGGCCGCAAGAAAAACAAGCACCTGTAGCAAAACGGCATTCCCCAGAATGGGGCCTACCACACCGAGAGCACCGAGGCAAAGGTGGCCTCGACTGATTCGAACCCCTGTTCACCTGCGAACCTAAAGCCCTAGAGCTCTGACTGGCTCCTGAATACCCAGTACTCTCAAATCTCCTGCCTGTAAACTATGGGGGTGCACTCCGTGCTGGCTGGGAAGGATATCTACTATACTGCTGAGGCTGCCTGCCTCGAAATTCGCCAGGATAACCAGCCGATCTCGCCCTCTTATGCTGACCTCTGTCATAATCTCTATCTGGCTGACGTCCTTTATGTCGGTCCTCTACCCCCTGTGCATATGCCTGTATGCGAGCAATATCTATACCTAGCTGAAGAGCCACCGCCATACAACTATCAACCAAATAGCGATCCAGTCCCATCACATATCGATGCACTCTATCAGCCATATCAGCTACAATAGTAGGTGCATATCTGGCCAACGAATCAAACTCAAGACTATAATCTCGAACGCTCTTGCCATTCTGCCTCAAATGTAAGAATCTATCAACTCTAGCTCGTCTCATCTCTGGGGGCAAAAAGTGGCCAAGGAAAGCCTCTACGAACTCATCCCATACTACTGGAGGAGCACTCTCGCCCCTAGATAACTCCCACGACTCATACCAATTTACAGCTTCATCACGCAACCGATACGAAGCCAACTTAACAGACTCAGTCTCAGAAGCCTTGATTATCCTCAAGGTATGCTGCATCTGCCGAACAAACTCCTGCGGATCATCCTCGGGCTTTGACCCGAAAAACTCTGGAGGATTGCAACTTAAGAAGTCACGAGCCCTCAAACTGTCATGTCTATCCGCATGGTCGACTCCTAGTCCATGCCTGCGAGCCTGCCCTGCCACTAATCTGGTCAGCAGCTGAACTGCATCTCTCATGGCCCTATTCTCCGCCCCTGGCTGAGGAGCTGGAGGCTCAGGTACTGGGGCCTCAGGGGCTGGTGTTGGAGCCGCCCCCTGATCTAAAGCTGCTGCTGCTCTGAGTTCCTCCGGAAGTGACGGTGTAGCAGAACTCGCCGATTGAAGCACAACTTCAGGCGTAAGCTGGGCATGGGCCCTAGTAACTCTCTGGGTCTGGCAAGTATCTCCTGCTACCGATTTTCCCTTTTGGCCAGCTGTCGCTTTCTTTGGAGGCATAGCTGTAAATATAAAAATCTGTTAAGGAGGGATTATCCTGATAATACAGCTCTATCGCACGATCTAAGATAAGAAGGAAAGATAATATCCTAAATGTCCTGTAGCTTCCTATCTATAGATGTGGTGCACAACACACCGATAAATAAGGCTCTACTAGACACGGTCTGTAGACACTCCGAGGACGAACTGCTCTGATACCACTTTTGTCACGACCCAGCCCCGTGAGCCATGACTAGTGCCCGAGCTGGACACTCGTGTGTGTACCTGTTAGATATAGTCAAACTGAATCTAAGAACAAAATGGAAACTTGCAAAAGAACTACAAAGGTTCATAACATCATCATATATAAATATATCCAGATAACCTGTCTCCCGAGGAGTCATAACTAATCAAAACATAATATGTTACGCAAGCCGACAAGGCTTCCACTACATGTTAATATGATACGTAAGCCGACATGGCTGCCACTACATATCAATATCATACGCAAGCCGACAAGGCTGCCACAACAGACGAACATATCCATAGCACATCGTACAAACACAGCTGAACAAAACTTATACACAACCCACACATATGCCTACAGACCTCTAAGAGTATCGATAGTGAAATATGATGGGACAAGGCCCCGCCGTACCCCTGGGTAAACATATATATACATCAAAAAGGATTTATACCAAAGTCTAGGCTCCGAAACAATGGACCTCTCCAAGATAGTTGAGTAGAAGTCCTAAGCTGGAGGATCGCCAAATCGAGTATCTGTACCTGCGGGCATGAAACGCAGCCCCCCGAAGAAAGGGGGGTCAGTACGAGATATGTACTGAGTATATAAAGTATGAAATACAATAATGAGGAACATGACTGAAATAGGGATCACAGGAGACTAGTATGACATTCAAAATACCAATACACTTGCCTTATGAAATGTAAATCATGCATATCAATATCATATATCATACCCGGCCCATTATGTGACTCAGTGAATAAAGTCATCACATGCCATCCTTGGCGCCATAATCACATCATCATATCATCATATCATCACATCATCATATCCTCATATATATATGTATACCGTACCCGACCCTCTAGTGAGGGACTCATTGAACAATGCAGTGAAACTGTGCCCGAAAACATACCGGCCCGGGACTCGGTGAAAGATATATTGAGGCATGCACGAGCAGAGTAGTGAGCAACCATATGCAAAATAGATTATATTTGAGACTCAATAGAATATTCAAACGAACTATCATTTGGAAATCAAGACAATAGTCATATCAAGTATCCTTCGAATGTCACAGTGGAACATATCAAATAGAACTTCAAAAATCATAGATACGTATCGAGACATAATAAAGTAACTTCTGGGAATCAAGCACTTTAGCCATCCTAGTGTCTCTAAGAATAGGAGCCTTTTTTTAAGTCGTATATACGTCGTCTATTTGTTTCATAAAGATCATGCCAAAAGAAGGAAGGGTTAGCTTTACATACCTTTGGCGCTTAATCCGTGACTCAATATGTATACGTTGCCCAAGATATCTCATCCTATATTAAGACGTCAAGTTTATGGTTAAGCTACGAAAAGGCATAAAATGTACTTCAATGTTAGTAGCTTATTTCAAGACAATTGGGCAGCATTTCCCCTATATCGCTCACTTTCCTCACATTTACGTCAACTATACAACAACGAACATAGCAACAACCAAAGCACGTCTAAGTTATCGCATTAAAAACTAGTCGAAACAAGATCCGAGGATACTCCAAAACAACCCACATAATATAGCAATGCCCAATACACCTCAAATATCTAAAATATGCACCCAACAAGTGTTATATCCCGCATTTTGTACGTTCGGATAATTCAAGATAATGGTGCGAAGTTCAGGGTGAGGCTATATTTCGATCTTGTTAATATGCAAGTTGTTTATGAATATTATTTATGAATATTATTGGCATGGAAATATTGAGAAAGGCAAAGGGTAAAAAGGGAAATTCGCAAGACGACTCATAGAAATACGGAGGAAGGCTAAGGGAAAATTTGGAATTTGGAAAATTATTTTTCATGAATTGCAAGACAAAAAAAATGGGCTTGGAAATTTAAGGGGGCCTCTTGGGCCGTCCATAATAAATGGGCCAAAGCCCATATGGAGACAAAATAAATAAGTCCCAAAAGATGACTTATTAGTCATCTTATTCATTTCACTCCTGGAAATTTCAAGAAACATGAAGAACAAAAGAGAATGAGAAAAACACCAAAGGCCATTCGGCCATACTTGGAAAAAGAAGAACCTTGAGAAAAAAAATTCAAAAAATTATTTTCCTACTAATTCAAAGGTCCCTAGCAAAGTGAAGTACTTGTTGGAGCAAGAGAAACATCTATTCTTGCAAGTTCACAACCCTAGCTAAGTGAGGAGTTGCAGGGAAAAGGTAAGATTTAATCTTCATTTATATATTATGGATGGTTTTGTATGTTGTAGTGTGTAGAAAGGGATGAAATTCATTAAAATATGTGTGTTGGCGTATGGCCGAATGGGATTGTGTTGAGTGTAAAATATGAATTGATTTTACTTAGTAGTTTGATTGTTGTTGTTGTGAATTCCATAATAAAAATGAAAGTTTGATGGCTTAAAATGAAGTTGTAATCGTTTTTGGATTATGGAAGAAGTTAATGTGATATTAGTATGGTTTCTTGTGATTACAAGAATGAATGATATTGCTAAAGTATAGATTGTCGATGTAGTCTATGAATTTGGAAGAAAGGAAATGTGTTGTAATTGTTCTTGTTGAATTTGGAAGAATTCGGGTAGTGTATGTATTGGTTGGGCCGTTTGAAATGTTGTGCAGGTTGTTGGAGTGTTCTTGACTATTGTTGAATGGTTTCGGATTAGTATTTGAATATGTGAACAATTATGAATTGAATATAAAGGAAATGTTATTGAATTATGTAAAGGAGCTACTAATGTTGGAATGTATTTTGAATAAATTGTTGAAGTTGGAAGATATGATTGTTGGTATTGTTATTGATAATTTGGCCGAGTTGCATTCTCGGGTTTGTTGTTGTTAAATTGGCGGAGTTAGATTCTCGGGGATGTTGTATTTACAGGGGAAATGCTGCCGAAATTTCGGTAGAACATGACATGCACCTTGGGGTAACTCTACTCTTTGATTCCGAGCTTGGTTATGATGCTTATTTTCTTATGTCATGAGCATGTTTCGTATGGTAGAGCCTATTGTATGATTAATAAATGAATAAGCCACTTCATATGGTTTTGATATGTATCCATGATTCCGAAGCTCTGTTTGATGTGCTTCCGAGGTTGCCTATGATTCTGATTCACTTTTGATATGAGTATGTGTAATATGATTGAGTTTACTATATGATTGAATGATGAGATGAGTATAAAGAGTTTTGTTTCTGAAAGAGTTCTGTAAGTTTTAATGTCCCTAACTTTCGTAAAAGATATTGGATTTGCTTGAAATGTTCGTAAAAGTTCTGTGGTAAAAATGTCCGTAACTTTCACATACTAACTCCGATTGACTTGAAACATGTTTATGATCCTTCAAAGGTTGGTATGCGTACGTATATATCGAGTCTTGATTTATGTGCTTATGGTTTCGCACTGCTCTGTTCGTGCAAGTCTCAGTATGTCCTCCACTGCGTCCCAGGCCAGGGTATGTTCTCGTGCGTATTTCTCTGCATTGTTCACCGCGTCCCTCTCACTTGCGGGCCGGGGCATGTTATGTATATGATATGATGACATTATGATGTGATGATGGGGTGGTGGCCAGGATGGCACATGATTTATTCATCGCGTCCCGCAAAAGAGGGCTGAGGCATGTTACATGCGTACATGGTACATGATGTGGACATATATGATTCTACTTACCGCGTCCCTCACCAAGGGCCGGGGCACGTTATATGCATACATGATATATGATTCACCGCGTCCCTCACCGAGGGCCGGGGCACGTTATATGTTCACATGATATATGATCTACCGCGCCCTTCACGGGAGGGCCGGGGTATGTTATATGCATATATGATACATGACATTGACCTACATGATACATGATTCACCGCGTCCCTCACGGGAGGGCCGGAGCACGTTATATGCTTACATGATATATGATTTACCGCGTCCCTCACGGGAGGGCCGGGGCACGTTATATACATATATGATATATGACTCTGTTATGCATGATTTGGGTTTGGAAAGTAAGCATTTTGGCATTCGGTACCTTCTGTACTTCTTCTGGCATAAGATATCGGTATACATGATCTGTGTCTGGCAATCAAACATTCTGATATTCTGGATCTGCACCATTTCTTAGATATGACCTCTGCATACACGATTTATGATTGGAAAATAAGCGCTTTGGTAATCTGGATAATGTACTCACTCTTGTACTGTTTGCTTCGGATATGGTTCTGTTTTCTGTGTTTCATGCTTTACATACTCAGTACATATTCCGTACTGACCCCCTTTCTTCGGGGGCTGCGTTTCATGCCGCGCAGGTACACCCAGATAAGTTGAAGCTAGTATAGAAGATGATCCAGCGAAGTCGGCAGGCTCCACCTGTTCCTGGAGTGCTGCCTAGTCAGAGTATATGTGCTATGATGTTTGTTCGAAGTTAGAGACTTTGCAGACAGAGTAGTGGGTATAGTATGTCAGTTTTGTAAGTGGCTCCATCAGCCGATATGTCGTTATGTATTATGTGATAAACTCTATATGATTACAGATTTTGTCTGATTTGAAAACATTAATAAATGGAAGATTTTGAACGCTTTCTATGTATTTCACTTTTACTTGATTTCAGAGTCCGAAGAAATTATGTGTGTAATAAAAGTCTGTGGGTTCGCTCGGCTCCGGATATGGGGTCGGGTGCCCATCACATCCTAGGGATATTAGGGTGTGACAAAGTGGTATCAGAGTAGGTCTGTCCTAGGGGTTGTCTGCAAAGTCGTGTCCGGTAGAGTCCTGTTTATGGTGTGAAGCGCGCCACATTTATAAACAGGAGGCTGCGGGGCATCTAGGGATTGTTGACCTTCTCTTTGTCTCAGATCGTGCGATAGAGCCAAGTCATAGGAAAATGGAATTCCTTATGTAAGCCTTACATACGACGAAAGAAGGCGAGTAACGATATGGAAGGTTATAGGAATAAGCCTGGATATATTTGTTCTGTTTCTCGAAATTGGAAGTTCTGGATGGCTAGAATGTGACATATAGTCGTATGCTCGGTAAGGCATCGTTGGTATTTGTTGTGTGTGCATTATGAATAGTAAGAATGTGTCACGACCCAGATAGGGGCTGCGACGGGTACCCGGAGCAATTACCGAGCACCGCTTACTCTACTGCTTGTCTCGCTCATTTAATACTCTTTTATCAATTTTACATACCAATTGTAGGAAAAATCATATTTAATCAAACATAAATACTTTATATACGTTTGCCTCTTGGCCATCAAAATATTATACATACATATGAAAACATCTTGTGAGACCATCTAACCCACACTGCGTATCTACGAGTCTCTACTAACATAATGAATACATGGATAGAACAAGAATCCGTCATGCCCAAAATATGCATATATGAATGTACATCAAAAGAATAGCCATAAGCACCTCCGAACGATGGAGTGCTACCTATCAGCTGACAGCTACTGAGGACCTGGGCCAAGCTCTCCTCCCTATCTACCTGTGGGCATGAACACAGCGTCCGAAGAAAGGACGTCAGTACGAATATTGTACCGAGTATGAGAGGCATACATAATGAAAGGAAACATCAATAATATGAGGATAACATCAACATGAGACATCTGGATCTGACTGATAATCATAAATGAAGTAACGCATGCTATCTTTCTCATACTCATCATCATGACATGTATGCATTATATGCAAGCTGCACGTCCATGCCGGAACGGTGTGTTAATCAATAATATTAGCCCGCGTCCAGGCCTCCCGTGTCTGGGGTACCATCTCATGCCGCCCACTAGTGGTGTCTGCCCACGCCCGTAGGTCGTGGTGTATCCGTATCGCCGCCCGCCGAAGCGGTGTCTGCCCGGCCAACTAGGCCCGGTGTGAATGCAATCATGACATGCTTAATGTAAATACTCATAGTAATATGCTTATCATCAAATACTTATCTTATCGTACTGCGTATATATGACTCATGATCAACTTTACTCTATCGGGGTGACGTAAGGTCGTGATCCCCCGATTACATTATGGAACCATCATGGACATTCTGCCTCACCTTGAAAGGACTAGTACATAAGGTGAGTGTAGGCAAGGAATAACATCATCATCATTCTAGTGTCATCATATCGTATAACTTATCTCATATAGACATTCATAAGTATAAGCTTTTAACTTCTTAGAATGTAAGAACTCATAAAAGGAATAGGGATTCAAGTTAAAAGATTCATGCCATTAGAAAGAAGGACTAGCCTGACATACCTGGTCATTTAGCTAGACTATCGCTCACTTGCTCTCCTTCGATATCACGTCGTTACTGTTACATCCGACATTTTTGTTTATTCAAAAAATTCAAGATAAATTGACTTGTGATGAATAAGGCCATAATTGGACATTTCTTGGTATGAATGTGTAGGTTATGAATACAATGGTGTGGAATTACGAAAGGAGGCCAAGGGCAAAATTGGAATTTTGGGAAATTTGTCCCATGAATTACAATAATTAGCCAACCATTTTGGGCTAAAAAAAAATAAGTGAAGGGAGGCCCAATTTAAGGGGCCCAACCGGCCACCACACATCCAAGCCCATGGATTAATTAAATTCCATGGGAAATTATATATCATGGATAAGTATCAAGAAGTTTCAAGAAAAAGGAAAACAAGAACAACAAACAAAAAGAACAAGAGGGTTCGGGTGAGAGAGAGAAAAAGAAAAAAAAGAAAGAAAAAAATTTTGGAGCCAATTCCTTGGTTTAAAAGATCATCTCTTGTGAAAGTATTACCAAGTGCAAAGCCCTCTACAAGTTGATATAAGTATTGTGGCAAGAAAGCAATTTTATCCTCCAAGTGAAGAACTTGAAGAAAGGTGCGGATTTCATGCTTTTGTTATGTTATAAATGGTATATGTATGTTGTAGTATGTGTGAAGGAATGAAAAGTATGAAAATTTTGTGTGTTGGAAGTGGTTGTGTTTGGGCCGTGAGCATGCTTGTGTTACATGTCCTTGATGATTTGAATTCATGTGTAATTTAGTTGTAGTGTGATGGAAATTGTATTAGAAATGAAAGTGGGATGAATTAATGGAAGTTGGGGGATATTGCATGTTGGCCGTGTGGTGCCTTGTATCAAAGTGGATGGATTGAATTTATTTAATGCCATACTTGTGTTGTTATGACTTTGTGAAGTAGATGGAAGGATAATGGTTAAGCTAAAATGAAGAATTTGTTGGTTAAGTTGTTGTCGGAAAGTATGTCGCTTTAACGTGATTTCATGAAAATTATGATTAATGATAATGAACTTGGGAATATGGGAATGTGTTTATGAACTTGTATGTTGAAAGTTAGGAAAAGATTGGAAAAGTAGTAGCTTAATGGAAAGTTTGAATGTTTGCATATCTTATGTATATCGTGTGAAAATGGTATGGATGCCTCCGATGTATGTCGTGATGATTTTGATGGATAATGAATATGAAAATAATAAGTTTGGTTTGGAAATGTAAGTTTGAAACGAAAGATGTTTCGTTATGTCGAAAGATGGCTAGTGATGCCATAGTGTATGTCTTAATGTTTATTGTTGTTTTAATGTCATTTCTGGGTTGTTGTGTTGATGAATTGAGCTGAGCTAAGTCTCGGGGATGTCGTGTATACAGAGGAAATGCTGCTGAAATTTCGGTAGGCAAGCATGTGTTAAGTTGGAATATTGAAAGTTTGAAACTAACAAATGGTAAACTTGACCATTTCCAGATTTTGGACGAAATTTGGATTGACGCCAAGCGAGCGTAAGGTGCTACCAAGGTATGTGCAGCATTTCCCTTTGTTCCTAGGCATGTTCCGGATGTGATAGGCTCGGCCGCGAGCCTTAAGTACGACTCCGTCCCCCGGAATTCGAGACGGAAAACCGCTCCAATTCCTTCAATCCAATTGAAGCTATTTTCTTACAAATTGCCTTTAAAGTGAATTTTTGTACAAAACTTCCCTAAACGTAGTCGGAACACTTCCAGATGATTATGGATGACCTTATAAGGTCTACTATCGGTAATTTACCTATGTCGCCTCGAGTTTATCCGCGGCGGGCCCACGAGGCCCGATACCTTCTGTATGATCTTAATTACTTTAGTTTTGCCCGATTTTCTCAGAAAACACCTGGACTACTATTCTGATCACGATACGACTGTTTTTATACAAATCTTACAAAATAGTTTTTGACATTTGGAAATCTGGTTCTGATTATAATCTGTCGTGCCTCCCCAAGTGACGTGTAGGCACGTACCTTGAAAACTATCCGAATACTTGGTTCGATCGGCCAGTTGGCCTACTTCTGTTCTGTTGAGTCTGTATGACGATTTGTATGTATGTGGTTCCTCATTAATCAGTTCGTGCACATGCTATGAGTCCTTTCACCGGATCCCGGGCCGGTACGTATATCGTGCGGTGGGCCGCCGAGCCCCATATGTGAATTCTGAAGTATGATGTGTCCGGTTTCGGGGTACTGTGTTATATGTCCGTCCCCGGTTACCGAGGATATACTACGAAGTATGATGAGTCCGGGCTCGGGGTGCTGTGTTATCTGTCCGCCCCCGGGTACCGTGGTTATGTTATGATGTGTGACGGAGATCGGAGAAGAATTTTTGATATCTGACGTGTTGTGGTGCCAATGGCAGGAGTGGCGACCACGTTCTTGCACCCTATGTGTGATTCTTTCTGTCTGTATGACTTATGCTTCTGTATGTCCGTCCGGATTATCTGTCCGACTGGTCATGCTTCTGTATGTCCGTCCTGGATTATCTGTCCGACTGGTCATGCTTCTGTATGTCCGTTTGGATTATCTGTCCGACTGGTTATGATTCTATATGTCCGTCTGGATTATCTGCCCGACTGGTTATGATTCTGTATGTCCGTCCGGATTATCTGTCCAACCGGTTACGATTCCGTCTGTCCGTCTGGATTATCTGGCCGACGGGTTCCGATTCTGTACGTCCGTATGAATTCTGATTCTGTCTGTCTGGACTATGATTCTGTCCGTTTGTCGGGACTATGACTCTGTCCGTCCGGCTTATGAGCCTGTCTATTATATTTCTGTGCTTCCGGTCCAGATCATGATTATGTTTGATATATTTCTACTTTACATACTCGGTACATTTTTCGTACTGACCCCCGGTTCTTCGGGGGCTGCGTTACATGCCCGCAGGTACAGGCGCACTTGGTGATACGCCGCCAGTCTAGGGCTCGGATTCTGCTATTCTGAAGAGCTCCTTCGATCCGAAGCAAATACTTTTGGTATATATCTTCTGTTATCTGTAGACTCTGTATGTATGGTATTTTGGGGTACGGCGGGGCCCTGTCCCGTCATCTGATTCTGTATGTCTATAGAGGCCTGTAGATAGATGTGTGGGTTACGGGTTTCGTCTGTATGTTAGCCTTATCGGCTTATCTGTAAATGTCTGCATGTTCAGGTATATATATGTATATGTTTGCGCGCGTGCCGTACCTGTATCGGCCTACTTCTGTAACATCTGTTTTTAAAAAAAAAATCTGTATGATACGAAATTCGGTCAGGTAGGTATGTACGGGTACCCAGTTAGGGTACCAGTCGCGGCCCACGGGGTTGGGTCGTGACAGTTACCTTCATAAGAGAATTTGTATCAACATTAGTAACTGACTATAAGGACGCGTCGCTAATTCTAGGAAAAGTCGGACAACGCTTCCTTCGCTCATACCATTTTTCTCATCTTTTATATCAACTCCCAACATTTATAATTTTACTCGCAATATCATAATCGACAATCGTCATTTACGTACATTTGGCAAAATTCACCATTTTCCTCCAATTTTCCCTCATTTCTACATCTAGCTCATCCTTGCGTTTTCATGCATTTAATGCTTGTTTCATGATATAAACATCATTTATAATGTAATTGTACTCTCAACACTTCAACATTCGTAATTCAATTCCACTACATTCATTTATATCACTATTCACTCAATAATGACCCATTTCTATGTTCTTCTACATTTCAAGTGTCTAAGCTTTCCAACACATCAAACAACATGGAATAATCATGAAATTTACCTTAGATGGTGGTTGAACAATACTTAAGTTGAAATACTTCACTTACCCAAACCCTAGTTCCACCTTCCTTGGAATTTCTTCACTTAGATGATCCTTTATTGTGTTCTTACACTTGATTCCATGAATTTGGTGGTGTTGATCTTGATATCCCCTTTAATTCTCTTGAAGTCTTGTGGAGGAATTATTTGGAATGTTCTAGAGGTCTCTTGAGTTGTTGGATGAATAATGAAATAATACGAAGCCTAAGTCCCTTTTTAAAATCACAAAATCTGATCTTTAATGAATTCTTGTCGGGATGAACAATGGTCGTAAACCGCCATATACGGACCATATTTTGATTTACGGTCCATCCACTGTGGTCGTATTTAACCATTTCAAAGACAGAAAGTTTTGGCTGATGGACATGGTAGTTTACGACCTGGTTTACGGTCCGTAAACCAGTTTACGGGCCGTAAACTGGGTCGTATTTAACCATATTCAACATTTACAGAAAGTTGGGATTTTTGACAAGCTGGAGGACAATTTCACTATACGGTCTGTAAATCACTTTACGGGCCGGCCGTATACCGCCATATACGACCACTGGACAGAAAATTTTCCGTGACTTTCTTATTTCCAAAAATTCTTAATTAGCCATTTCCGACTTAATAAAACATCATTCACTCAACTTTTCATCATTCCACTCATCATACAAGTACGGGGAAATTTCCGAGGTGTAACATTCTTCCCCCCTTTTGGAACATTCGTCCTCGAATGGTAAAGAAAATTCTGCCAGAATTGTTGGGTATGCTTAACAAGAAAGAGCGTGGAAAGAAAACATCGTAAACAGACGATAAGTGGGATGTGACATTTTAGAGAAGCTACAGATTTGGGCATGACATGAAGAACGATTGTGAGAAAGATGATTAACAGTCCTAAGGGTTAAAATGGATAACATTCGGGGCTTAAGAGGAGCGAGATCTGTTGAAAGATTTTGAAAGTCGATAATCAGTTTTGTTGTAGATTATTATGTAAGGATGGTGAGTGGAAGTCCGAATTGGCTAATAATCGAGTATGCATAAGTAACGGCGACGAAGGCGTGTTTCCCACCATCGGGAATCTGGAAATCTGGGGTAAAAGATAACCATACTCAGAGGTGAAAGGTAGTTATACACGAAAGTAAAAGGTGAACATTGAGGGTCGACAAGGGTAAAATGGTAATCGTAAAAGAAAGGACGTGATACGAGAGTGTCTCGGGATCTGTAAGACTTCGACTCACTTCAGATCAGGTAATAAGGGCCATGTGAGGAAGTGGACGCGATTATATCAGTATTAAGGCACCGGATCCCACCAAAGTTTCGAGGTTAAGCGTGCTAAGGTGGGAGTAATTTTAGGATAGGTGACCCTCTGGGAAGTGAACTAAAAATTCTATATATTCTGGCATAAGAGACAAATGAGAAGTTAGAGTGACCTAAGGAAAATTAGAGTATACGGGATGGTTGGATACCAAAAAAGGCCACATAGCACGCGATAGGTTAGACTAGAGAAGAGACAGAAAGTACGTCACGGCTCTGGAATTTTCATAGGCTTGAATAGCGTTTGGAAGTATTTTTTGGGCTAGTTGATAATAATTATATGTATATATATATATATATATATATATATATATATATGAATATGTATGATATCTCATCTGTGATTGTATCAGTGGACACGTGTGTCCCAACGACCGGCGCTACGGTAAAGAAGGCCTCAATCGAGTAAAGGATACAGAAACCTGAGTGGTAGTAAGAAAATAAATAGTGCAAGTGTTATAAGATAAGCCGTTATTTTCACTACAGGTTAAGGATAGAAAAGTCTTAATACTATGATATTTGAAAAACAAAAAGTGAGTGAGTAGATGGGAAATAAGAGGATCAAAATGTCGGAAAATGGTGAAAGGTAAGAAAATCTCGGTGAGTGAAACCTCCGAGAGAAAATTACCGGCAAGGTATGAGACTATTTGGATATAGATTCAAAGGCAGACATGGGAAAAGGATAGAGTACGATAATATGGAACAAAAGAGGAGTGTGTGAGATTCGAGAACTAATTTCAATAAGTAGGGATTCGAGAAGTTTCAATATGTTATGCATAGAGTTGGAAAGAAAGATAAGGAGGAAGGTATGAACGAAGACTTCACAAAAGGGTTGTTGGCATATAGGGAGCCCCTTAAAGGGGGGGGGGGAGATCATGTTATATTAGGCTTAAGAGGGATCACGACATTTCCAAGCGCCAAGAAAGGAAATTGATTAGCTCGGGCCAGAGTTCAAAACATATCGGCATACCAAGAGAATACATGAAAGAAATAGAAACTAATTAACAATGAGTATACCGTGAGGCCGACATGAAGGGAGAGGATGAAAGACACCTTAAGAGAATACTTTATGCCGACATGAATTATGATATGGTTGGACCATAATTTGAATTCCCCGTATCGAGCAAAAATTTCGTAGTATCTAAGTACGCAGCGACATGCGGAAAAGAGTAATAAAAAGATCAAGAAGATGCTTACAAGCTAAGTTTTTAAAGAATAATGTAGAAAATGATAGGACTTAAAGGATATTTCGGATGACGATGACTATGGTAATAAAAGTACCTACGATTGGTGGATTGGAAATTTTTGAAAACAAGAAAGACGCAGCGTTGGTGAAGGGGATAAAAGGGTTCATTGGATACTAGAAAATAGGTCATGGACCATTAATTGTACGGAACATGAGAATATGCGCTATGAAAGTATATGAATCATCGACGTGAAACGATACTCAATCATATTTGTAAAGAACCCACATCGGAGAGTCAACAAAGAATAACGATGGACGAAACGAGCGCCAATACAAAGACATCGAAGACAAGTATGCTTATGTCAATAGATGACCTGGGAAGGAAAAGGATAATAAGTTGGCACAATGGATTAGAAAAACATATGATACGGAACGAGGATTCATGTAAAGACCAAAGATTTTGATTATAAAAGGGATAGGGTAAAGGATAAGGAACGAGCATGAAGAAAAGACAACTATGCGAAGGAACCCTCCCGAAGTATTATGACAGCCCATAAGATTAGTTGAACATTCGAGGACGAATGTTCTAAAGGGGGGGAGGATGTTATATCCCGCATTTTGTACGTTCGGATAATTCAAGATAATGGTGCGAAGTTAAGGGTGAGGCTATATTTCGATCTTGTTAATATGCAAGTTGTTTATGAATATTATTTATGAATATTATTGGCATGGAAATATTGAGAAAGGAAAAGGGTAAAAAGGAAAATTCGCAAGACGACTCATAGAAATACGGAGGAAGGCTAAGGGCAAATTTGGAATTTGGAAAATTATTTTTCATGAATAGCAAGACAAATGAAAAATGGGCTTGGAAATTTAAGGGGGCCTCTTGGGCCGTCCATAATAAATGGGCCAAAGCCCATATGGGGAAAAACTAAATAAGTCCAAAAAGATGACTTATTAGTCATCTTATTCATTTCACTCCTAGAAATTTCAAGAAACATGAAGAACAAAAGAGAAGGAGAAAAACACCAAAGGCCATTCGGCCATACTTGGAAAAAGAAGAACCTTGAGAAAAAAATTCAAAAAATTATTTTCCTACTAATTGAAAGGTCCCTAACAAAGTGTAGTACTTGTTGGAGCAAGAGAAACATCTATTCTTGCATGTTCACAACCCTAGCTAAGTGAGGAGTTGAAGGGAAAAGGTAAGATTTAATCTTCATTTATATATTATGGATGGTTTTGTATGTTGTAGTGTGTAGAAAGGGATGAAATTCATGAAAATATGTGTGTTGGGGTATGGCCGAATGGGATTGTGTTGAGTAGAAAATATGAATTGATTTTACTTAGTAGTTTGATTGTTGTTGTTGTGAATTCCATAATAAAAATGAAAGTTTGATGGCTTAAAATGAAGTTGTAATCGTTTGTGGATTATGGAAGAAGTTAATGTGATATCAGTATGGTTTCTTGTGATTACAAGAATGAATGATATTGCTAAAGTATAGATTGTCGATTTAGTCTATGAATTTGGAAGAAAGGAAATGTGTTGTAATTGTTCTTGTTGAATTTGGAAGAATTCGGGTAGTGTATGTGTTGGTTGGGCCGTTTAAAATGTTGTGCGGGTTGTTGGAGTGTTCTTGAATATTGTTGAATGGTTTCGGATTAGTATTTGAATATGTGAACAATTATGAATTGAATATAAAGGAAATGTTATTGAATTATGTAAAGGAGCTACTAATGTTGGAATGTATTTTGAATAAATTGTTGAAGTTGGAAGATATGATTGTTGGTATTGTTAGTGATAATTTGGCCGAGTTGCATTCTCGGGTTTGTTGTTGTTAAATTGGGCGAGTTAGATTCTCGGGGATGTTGTATTTACAGGGGAAATGCTGCCGAAATTTCGGTAGAATATAAGTGAATTCATTTGGAAGACTAAGGCAAGTAGATGGCAATGAATCTAATGATTATGTAAATTCTTTTGTATGTAGACTAGCAAGTTTGGACAAATAAGCGTAGCTAGTTGGTCGTGGGACAGGTATGTAAGGCTTACCCTTTCTTTCCTTTGGCATGTCCTAGAGTTAAGTAAGGTATGACATGACATGCACCTTGGGGTAACTCTACTCTATGATTCCGAGCTTGGTTATGATGCTTATTTTCTTATGTCATGAGCATGTTTCGTATGGTAGAGTCTATTGTATGATTAATAAATGAATAAGCTACTTCATATGGTTTTGATATGTAGCCATGATTCCGAAGCTCTGTTTGATGTGCTTCTGAGGTTGCCTATGATTCTGATTCACTTCTGATATAAGTATGTCTAATATGATTGAGTTTACTATATGATTGAATGATGAGATGAGTATAAAGAGTTTTGTTTCTGAAAGAGTTCTGTAAGTTTTAATGTCCCAAACTTTCGTAAAAGATATTGGATTTGCTTAAAATGTTCGTAAAAGTTCTGTGGTAAAAATGTCCGTAACTTTCACATACTAACTCCGATTGACTTGAAACATGTTTATGATCCTTCAAAGGTTGGTATACCTACGTATATATCGAGTCTTGATTTATGTGCATATTGTTTCGCACTGCTCTGTTCGTGCAAGTCTCAGTATGTCCTCCACTGCGTCTCGGGCCAGGGTATGTTCTCCTGCGTATTTCTCTACATTGTTCACCGCGTCCCTCTCACTTGCGGGCCAGGGCATGTTATGTATATGATATAATGACATTATGATGTTATGACGGGGTAGTGGCCAGGATGGCACATGATTTATACACCGCGTCCCGCAAAAGAGGGTCGGGGCACGTTACATGCATACATGGTACATGATGTGGACATATATGATTCTACTTACCGCGTCCCTCGCCGAGGGCCGGAGCACGTTATATGCATACATGATATATGATTCACCGCGTCCCTCACCGAGGGTCGAGGCACGATATATGTTCATATGATATATGATCTACCGCGCCCCTCACGGGAGGGCCGGGGTACGTTATATGCATATATGATACATGACATTGACCTACATGATACATGATTCACCGCGTCCCTCACGGGAGGGACGGGGCACGTTATATGCTTACATGATATATGATTTACCGCATCCCTCACGGGAGGGCCGGGGCACATTATATACATATATGATATATGACTCTGTTACGCATGATTTGTGTTTGGAAAGTAAGCGTTTTGGCATTCGGTACCTTCTGTACTTCTTCTGGCATAAGATATCGGCATACATGATCTGTGTCTGGCAATCAAACATTCTGATATTCTGGATCAGGACCATTTCTGACATATGACCTCTGCATACACGATTTATGATTGGAAAATAAGCGCTTTGGTAATCTGGATAATGTACTCACTCTTGTACTATTTGCTTCGGATATGGTTCTGTTTTTTGTGTTTCATGCTTTACATACTCAGTACATATTCCGTACTGATCCCCTTTCTTCGGGGGCTGCGTTTCATGCCGCGCAGGTACACCCAGATGAGTTGAAGCTAGTATAGAAGATGATCCAGCGATGTCGGCAGGCTCCACATGTTCCTGGAGTGCTGCCTAGTCATAGTATATGTGCTATGATGTTTGTTCGAAGTTAGAGACTTTGCAGACAGAGTCGTGGGTATAGTATGTCAGTTTTGTAAGCGGCTCCATCAGCCGATATGTCGTTATGTATTATGTGATAAACTCTATATGATTACAGATTTTGTCTGATTTGAAAACATCAATAAATGGAAGATTTTGAAAGCTTTCTATGTATTTCACTTTTACTTGATTTCAGAGTCCGTAGAAATTATGTGTGTAATAAAAGTCTGTGGGTTCGCTCGGCTCCGGATATGGGGTCGGGTGCCCATCACACCCTAGGGATATTAGGGTGTGACAACAAACCACCTACGCTTCGCATACGATATCTTATACGTTTCTTTCTTATCAATTAGTGATTCACATTAGCAACAACACAATAATGGCCTCAACTCCTATATGCAAGAAAATTATCTTAACATTAATAAGTCCTAAAGCAGCCCATCAATTATAACAACACAATATGAGCCTTAACTACACTTAGTCCTCCAATTTCACAAGAACAACAACACATATACCCACTTATAACTATATTTCCATTCCATTCCATACAACCAAATCATTCTCGAATACAATACTATTATAACCTTAAGCATCAAATTCTTTCACTTTCATCACACGATCAATGACAACCATAACGACAACAACATCAAAATTAATTCACCATTTTTAAGTTAGAATAGCCCCACACACGGCCCAAACAACAACTTAGCATCAACACATACAATTCTTTACATCCAATTCCACATTTACCAATTTATACAAAGTCCAAACCACCTCTAAAACATGTTAAGAGAGAATTAAATCTTACCTTAACAAGCTTGGATCCTTAACGTTGCTAATCACTTGGATGTTTACAACACCTTAGAACTTTAATTTTTCTCCCCTCCAACCTCAAGCTCGGCTAGGAACAACCATGGCCGAACACTCTCCCTCTCTAGCTTAACTTTGCCTCTCTCTCTCTAAGTTAATTTTTGGTTGAAGATGACAATGTGCTAAATGACTAATCTTAGTCATTGACATGCTATTTATAGGCATCCTAATAACCCTACACGTGCCCACCATAATGAATCATCATTTTATTATATTTGTTTATTTTTTATTTTTTTTAACTAAAGAATTCGGTGGGGCCCACTTAATTGTCTAATTAACTAACTTAATTAATATTAGTTAATCACTAATCCCTACTTAATAATCTAATCATAGTTAATTACTCCCTAATCTCCATCAATATTTCTATACTAATTGGAATTTACAAACAAGTCGTGCCATATTAAAAATCGGGATTGAAAGTCCTTGTCTCATATCCCAAAATAATCTCGTTCTTAAACTTATGTCGATTAGCTTACGAATAATCCAACGTACAAAAATACGGGATATAACAAGGCAGATTCCGCTATTTATTTCTAAGTTAAAACTGTCACGACCCAATTTAACTAAGTCGCACGGGCACCTACCATTCCCCACCTCAGTAGGCGAACCCTTTCCTTAACTAGCATACAACTAGAAATGCGGAACAACAATGTAAATACCAATAAATCTCAATGTCATTTAAAAACCGATAAGTGCAGAAGACATTACAATCCCCAAAGAATTGGCCTGACTCGCATAAAAGCAACTACAAGAATGTCTAACTCACAAGTCTGAATGTCAAATGAAAGCTATCTGGATGATGGACTATAAAGATAGGATAGATGAGCCTCTGGGCAATGACTCGTCATATGCTCACCCTAGATACTTGCAAGCCAGCCTTGGAACTCAGCCTCGAGAAGTATGAGCGGAACCTGTCTCAAATTCTACACCTCGAAAAGAAGTGTAGCTAGGTAGCATCAGTATAAATAACACGTACTAAATAGGCATCATAGGCCGAAATTAGTTAGTGAACATATATAAGGAAAGAGACCGTAGAATAGACGTGCTCGTAATCAGATATATGGCATAAACACATATCAAAGAATAACAGTTCCAGTATCGAAATATCAAAGAAGTCCTCACTGAGTTATATCCAGATCAAGCCTATAATGAAGCATCTAAACTCAAGTCCTGCAAACTTTTCCATAACTTTTCAGAATAATCAAGTCTTATCCTAGGAGCAAATCTCTGCTCCTCGAATCTATCATTTCTCAAGTATATACTAATCAGGCCCAAGACAATCTCAAATCAGGAACCAAACAGGAAATAAATGTTCACAAACACCATACAGTACAAATAATAATCACAACAAAAAATCAGGTACATGAGTGAATGAACTATGAATGCAATGATATGCATTGACACACACATGCTCCGAGAGGACAATGTCCACCATCCGACAGTCATAACCTGTCATGACCCAGCTAGGGGCCATGACGGGTACCCGGGGCTGACCACCGAGCACCGCTCGTTCTACTACTTATCATACTCATTAAGCCTCCTTTTTCGTTCATGAACTCATAATCATAAGAAAATCATTTTCATTAAGAAACATAAATACTTTTATATACATAAGCCCTTTGGCTATCAAAAGATAATGTGCACATATCCACATATATACAGTAGTGATCTTGTGAGACCATATAACCCGCACATACGTATCTACGAGCCTCTACTAGAGTACGAGACATATGGACAGGACAAGACCCCGTCGTGCCCAAAATACTTATACATATATATATACACAAAAGTATAAACCGGATTAGCACCTCCGGAATACTGGAGTGCTTCTGCAAATCTGCTGATAGCTCCTAAAGGTCTGTGCCGTCTCCCTATCTACCTGTGGGTATGAACACAGCGTCCAAAGAAAATGAACGTCAGTACGAATATTGTACTGAGTATGTAAGACATGAATGAAACAAACATAATAGAGAAATCATAAGTCATGAGGTGAAGGTAAAACCTGCGCGACCTTTAAGGATGAATGCATTTCATACATATATGACATATACATAATCGTCATGCATGAATCATGATAGCGTATACATCCTCATCGTAGTACCATAGCTTCTCATACACATAATACATTATCCATATTCGGCCACGTAGGGCTCGACAGTATCCGTATTCGGCCACGTAGGGCTCGACAGTATACGTATTCGGCCACGTAGTGGCTCGACAATATCACATACATATCTTCCGTATTCAACCACATAGTGGATCGACGATATCATGCATCATACAAGGATCAATATATCTCATCATTATCATTGCCATCACATACATCTCATAAGCTTTTTGTAACCTTTCATTAATGCACACATTTAAATTTAAAGACAATCTATGAAAATCACATCATATTCGTAGCACGAATTTCGTATAAATATCGTATGATAGTCTTTATAATCTTTGGGCTTAAGCTCTTCATTTCCATTATCATTTCTATAGCGTATCTCTTACCTTTATCTCACATGAAATCCTTTATGAACATAGACTCGTAGTTTCTCGAAACATTTGTCATAGGACATGCATTGAGGCTTATGGACAATCTATAACAATGTCGGGGTGAGGTAAGGTCGAGAGCCCCCGCTTACATTATGTAGCATTCATAGGTATTCCGCCTCACCTTGAAGGAATTAGAATATATGGTCAGTGTATACCTCAAGCATTACTAATAGATCGTAGTTAATGTCTTTAGCTTTGTTTAAACATTATACCATGAACTCTAGAATCTTTAGTCTTACGCTTATTATCTCCGTTATCGTGCTCATAACATGTCTCTTATCCTTATCTCATGTGGCTATCCATGAACATAGGCTCTTGGTTCCGGAATATAAGGAAGCCATGGAAATGTAGAGAAATAATATCATATCATAGTATTCATGCCTTGGAAAGAAAGGACTAGCCTTACATACCTTTTCCTTTAGCTATTCTACCGCTTGATAGTTCCTCTTCAATATTCGCGTCTTTACCTTCAAGAGAATTCGCATCAACATCAGTTAATCGACTATAAGAACGCGTCACTATTTCTAGGGAAAATTGGGCAGCATTTCCTTCGTTTATACAACTCTTCCCATATTCTATATCAGCTCTCAAATATTCATAACAACATTCTCAGTATGATAGACAACACTCATCATTCGTTTACAATATCCGTATTTCATGATTTGTCTTCAATTTTTCCATAATCATGGCCATGGTCCATTGTTGCATTTTTCTCACATAGGATAATTATTCCATGTTCTAAATGTCATTCATAGCATTTTTATAATCACAATTTATCAATGATCATGGCTCAATTTAACTATCATCCAACCATGACACTATTCACTCATTAATGACCCATTTCTTACATCTTTCTATAATCCAAGTGTTTCAACTCTTCTATACCCTAAATAACATGTAAAGGCCATAAAACATACCTTAGAAGTTGTAGGAACATGCCTTGAGTGGTATTGTTCTTCTTGCACCCAAAACCCTAGTTTGCTTCACTTGGAATTTCTTAACTTGGATGAGCTTTGATGAGTTCCATACACTTGATTCACTTGAATTCTTTATATTGATCTTTAATTTCCTTTGTTTTCTTGTAAGTGAAGAGTGGAGAGTATTCTAGAGGTTTCTAGAGAGAAATGTCGTGGAGATGAAATGAATTTTATGAGCTTGGGTCTCCTTTTAATGACTTAAAATCTGATCCGAAATGAACAATAGCTGAAGTGTACAGTGGTCGTAAACCCAGTTTACGGGCCGTATTTCATGGTCGTATTTAAGCATATAAAAACTAGAAAGGTATGCTGAGGATCATGGTGATTTACGATCGCAGTTTATGGGTCGTATTTCAATTTACGGTGCGTATTCCAAGTCGTATTTAACCATTTGAACATTTAGCAGAAAGTTGAAGTTTTGTAAGTTGGAATACGACCTGGCAGTTTACGGGCCCTATACCACTTTACTGTCCGTATTTCATTTTACGAGCGACTGGCCAAAATGCAAATCTGCAACTTTATTTTCACATTTTCAAAACCTATGATTAGTCATTGTGGAGCATAACCTATCTCTTTTTACAATTGCCTTTGAAATCTTACTTAAGGTCGTCAAACGTCGTTCCCTTCTAATTGAAACATCATATACCCGTATTCTTCGTTAGTCTATTCATTATATGTTCACGGGGAAATTTCCAAGGTGTAACATTCTTCCCCCCTTTTTGAACATTCGTCCTCGAATGTTAATCACTCGGGATTCTACGAAAATTTCGCCAGAGTTTCCCCTGTAATATGGTACTACCACCCTATCACAACAACCCATAACATCATTGCCTCACAGGGCCACAACATAATAGCAACATATCTATGGCCACACAAGACCCAAAAGCCTGAAAAGAAAATGTACATACCTTTTTCAAGCTTGGTTCTTAACTTACATCTGTCCCATTCCCTTTTCATCATACAGTAAATTCTGCTAGGAGATCTCTCATGTCCTTTATTGATTATGCAGCCTCGTGCTACTAACACAATAATCCTGTAATGGTAACTTCTAAAGTGCTATAACTCATGTCTCAGATATTTTCCTCACACTCACATCTTCATAAAATATATATTGACAATATAGTCTGCACGATAAGGAAGCTTTCATCAATAACTAACTTGCTCGGTAGCATATGTCACTCTCTTACTTTTTCTAACTGGCCCTATCTTTTCTCTATTCTTTAGCAACTGCTATCTTGGAGGTTCCACCCTTCACACCCTTCTTCCTTAAAGCTTGTGTAGCATCGTCCTCACAATCCCCTTTAAGTCTTATCGGTTGTATTTCTAAAGGTATTTCATATAGATTACCAGTGGTGGATCAATACTATCCTCAAGGATATACATATATAAAAACTGTTAATACCACATATCGTACTTTACCGATTACCGTCGCTACATAGCATAAAACCTCTCAATTCATACTTGTTTAATATGATAAATATTTATTTCTCCTTTCACACATTATCAAAGGGACAAATATACCTGTGACGGCATCGGGAAATGACTCTAGATCCTGTCGCTCAGCTAAATCATATATACGGGGTTGGGTGGCACCTGAAGTAGTTTCTCCCCCTCTGCCTCTACCTTGTCCCGCCGGAACCGGGGAAGTCTCCCCTCCCGGGCACACCGAAGAAGAACCAGCCGCTGATTCTGCGGGCTGAACTGCATTCCTACCGCCTCGAAACGGGCACTCTCTCATAATGTGACCCGACTGGCCGCAAACATATCAAACATCCGAGCCCAATCGGCATGGTCCCCAATGTAGCTTACCGCACTAGGTATATTGTGGTATAGATGATCTCCTCTGGCCTGAATCACTCCTATACCGAGAGCCCGACTCGGTGAAACTTTGATCCGGTCCAGGATGACTAGAGAAGTCGGACCCTTGGTCTGCAACTCATGGAGGTATACTAGTCACCAACTGACCTGAGTGCCTAGAATACGTCTGCCTCGATCCCCTTCTATGGTCGCTATCAGCACCTATGGATCTGGCCCTCTTACTTGGCCCCTGATCCATATCACGCTCGCCCCTTTCGTTGCTCTTCTAGATTTTGAGCATGGGCTTGAATGTGGGAGATATCCATCCCGTCTTGCAATGAAGCCGTTAAGCAATCTTTGAACAAATGTGGCCCTAGGCCACTCACAAACCTATGCACTCTATCTCCCATATCGGCTACCATAGCCGGGGCATATCTAGCCAATAAATTGAATTGAAGGCTATACTTCCGAGCACTCATATTTCCTTGTTTCAGATTTAAGAACCTATCCGCTCTAGCTCGGCGGACCTCGGGTGGCAAGTAGTGGTGGATGAAGGAATCTACAAATTCTTGCCAAACCG
This sequence comes from Lycium barbarum, assembly GCF_019175385.1. Classification (NCBI taxonomy): domain Eukaryota; kingdom Viridiplantae; phylum Streptophyta; class Magnoliopsida; order Solanales; family Solanaceae; genus Lycium; species Lycium barbarum. Next base: position 59,585,862 of record NC_083343.1, on the reverse strand, counting down.
GAGGAGGTGCATTCTCTCCTCTTGATAATACCCAATATACCATAAGACTGCCACGTCCCGGAGTCTGTAAGATTCTAACTCCACAGATTCTGTCTCGGAGGCATGGATAATTTTCAATGTCCTCAATCTCATCAATAAAGCTTTGCGGGTCTTCGTCCGGCTTTGACCCAAAGAACTCCGGAGGATTTAAAGTCATAAAATCGCGGGCTCTAGTACTAAAGGCCCTGTCACTTGAACCCAAACCCTGTAGCTATGCCTGGGCGGCAACTAGCTATGTCATTAAGCGGATAGTCTTGGTCACTTGTTGACCCGAAGCAACCGGGGGAGGAATTGGAGCTGGAGCTCCTCGTTCTTCCATATCAGGCGGGGTGGAGGAAGTATTAGATAGGGCCTCATTATGCGACTCGCCCTCTTGTACATACATCGGAGGCTCTCTCTCTACCCGCCTCTTTGCCGTAGTCTTGCCCTTCTGGGTGGCTGTAGCTTTTCCCTTTGGCGGCATTCTGAAATCACAACACACTATTAGGGAAGATAAAATCTTATACATGGCTCTATCGTACGATCTCATGAGAAGAAAGATGGTAATTTTCCTAAATGCCCCGTAGCCTCTTGTTTATTGATGTGGCGCGTAACACACCATAAACAAGACTCTACTAGACACGGCTCGTAGACACTTCCTAGGACTGAACTGCTCTGATACCACTTCTGTCACGACCCAGCTAGGGGCCATGATGGGCACCCGGGGCTGACCACCGAGCACCGCTCGTTCTACTACTCATCATACTCATTAAACCTCCTTTTTCATTCATGAACTCATACTCATAAGAAAATTATTTTCATTAAGAAACATAAATACTTTTATATACATAAGCCCTTTGGCTATCAAAAGATAATGTACACATATCCACATATATACAGTAGTGATCTTATGAGACCATATAACCCGCACATACGTATCTACGAGCCTCTACTAGAGTACAAGACATATAGATGGGACAAGACCCCGTCGTGCCCAAAATACTTATACATATATAGATACACAAAAGTATAAACCTGATTTGCACCTCCGGAATAATGGAGTGCTTCTGTAAATCTGCTGATAGCTCCAAAAGGTCTATGCCGTCTCCCTGTCTACCTGTGGGCATGAACACAACGTCAAAAGAAAACGGACGTCAGTATGAATATTGTACTGAGTATGTAAGACATGAATGAAACAAACATAATAGAGAAATCATAAGTCATGAGGTGAAGGCAAAACCTGCGCGACCTTTAAGGATGAATGCATTTCATACATATATCACATATACATAATCGTCGTCCATGAATCATGATAGCTTCTCATGAACATAATACATTATCCGTATTCGGCCACGTAGGGCTCGACAATATCCGTATTCAGCCACGTGGTGGCTCGATAGTATCCATATTCAGCCACGTAGTGGCTCAACAATATCACATACATATCTTCCGTATTCGGCCACGTAGTGGCTCGACCATATCACATGCATCATATAAGGATCAATTTATCTCATCATTATCATTGCCATCACATACATCTCATAAGCTTATCGTAACCTTTCATTAAGGCACACATTTAAATTTAAAGACAATCTATGAAAATCATATCATATTCGTAGCACGAATTTCGTATAAATATCGTATGATAGTCTTTATAATCTTTGGGCTTAAGCTCATCATTTCCATTATCATTTCTATAGCGTATCTCTTACCTTTATCTCACATGAAATCCTTTATAAACATAGACTCGTATTTTCTCGAAACATTGGTCATAGGACATGCATTGAGGCTTATGGACAATCTATAACAATGTCGAGGTGACATAAGGTCGAGAGCCCCTGCTTACATTATGGAGCATCCGTAGGTATTCCGCCTCACCTTGAAGGAATTAGTATATAAGGTGAGTGTATACCTCAAGCATTACCAATAGATCGTAGTTAATGTCTTTAGCTTTGTTTAAACATTATACCATGAACTCTAGAATCTTTAGTCTTACGCTTATCATCTCCGTTATCGTGCTCATAACATGTCTCTTATCCTTATCTCATGTGGCTATCCATGAACATAGGCTCTTGGTTCCGGAATATAAGGAAGCCATGGAAATGTAGAGAAATAATATCATATCATAGTATTCATGCCTTGGAAAGAAAGGACTAGCCTTACATACCTTTTCCTTTAGCTATTCTACCGCTTGAAAGTTCCTCTTCAATATTCGCGTCTTTACCTTCAAGAGAATTCGCATCAACGTCAGTTAATCGACTATAAGAACGCGTGACTATTTCTAGGGAAAATTGGGCAGCATTTCCTTCGTTTATACAACTCTTCCCATATTCTATATCAGCTCTCAAATATTCATAACAACATTCTCAGTATGATAGACAACACTCATCATTCGTTTACAATATCCGTATTTCATGATTAGTCTTCAATTTTTCCATAATCATGGCCATGGTCCATTGTTGCATTTTTCTCACACAGGATACTTATTCCATGTTCTAAATGTCATTCATAGCATTTTTATAATCACAATTTATCAATGATCATGGCTCAATTTAACTATCATCCAACCATGACACTATTCACTCATTAATGACCCATTTCTTACATCCTTCTATAATCCAAGTGTTTCAACTTTTCTATACCCTAAATAATATGTAAAGGCCATAAAACATACCTTAGAAGTTGTAGGAACAAGCCTTGAGTGGTATTGTTCTTCTTGCACCCAAAACCCTAGTTTGCTTCTCTTGAAATTTCTTAACTTGGATGAGCTTTGATGAGTTCCATACACTTGATTCACTTGAATTCTTGATATTGATCTCTGATTTCCTTTGTTTTCTTGTAAGTGAAGAGTGGAGAGTATTCTAGAGAGAAATGTCGTGGAGATGAAATGAATTTTATGAGCTTGGGTCTCCTTTTAATGACTTAAAATCTGATCCGGAATGAACAGTAGCTGAAGTGTACAGTGGTCGTAAACCCAGTTTACGGTCCGTATTCAAGTTTACGGGCCGTATTTTGTGGTTGTATTTAGGCATATCAAAACCAGAAAGGTATGGTGAGGATCATGTATATTTACAATCGCAGTTTACGGGCCGTATTTCAATTTACGGTCCGTATTCCAAGTCGTATTTAACCATTTGAACATTTAGCAGAAAGTTAAAGTTTTGTAAGTTGGAATACGACCTGGCAGTTTACGAGCCGTATACCACTTTACAGTCCGTATTTCATTTTACGACCGACTGGCCAAAATGCAAATCTGCAACTTTTTTTTTCACATTTTCAAAATCTATGATTAGTCATTGTGGAGCATAACCTATCTCTTTTTACAATTGCCTTTGAAATCTTACTTAGGGTCGTCAAACGTCGTTCCCTTCTCATTGAAACATCATATACTCGTATTCTTCGTTAGTCTATTCATTATACGTTCACGGGGAAATTTTCAAGGTGTAACATAACCCATGGGGGACCGTTAAATCCATATACCGTCATTCCGTATCACACGGCATAGAATAACTCATCCATCCTGATACACACATGCTCCGGGGGAACAATATCCACCGTCCAATAGTCACGACTCATGGGGAACCGCTAAGTCCATGTACGGTCATTTTGTATCACACAGCCTAGAATGACTCCTCCAACGAACTCCGCACTAGCTACTCCATATCACACAACATAGAGATGGCTATGCGATATAATAATGTCATAAGAATCATAATTACTTGTCACGACCCAGCTAGGGGCCATGACGGGTACCCGAGGCTAGCCACCGAGCACCACTCGTGCTACTACTTATCTTGCTCATTTAATGGTCTTTTATCAGATTAATACTCAAATTGTAGGAAAATCATATTTTATATTGAAACATAAATACTTTTTAAATACATTTGCCTCTCGGCCATCAAAATAATATATATACATATAATAGCATCTCGTGAGACCATCTAACACACACTGCGCATCTACGAGCCTCTATTGGAGTACTAAACATAAGGACGGGACAAGACCCCGCCATCCCCAAAAATACATATACATGAATATACACAGAAGAATCGTCATAAGCACTTCCGAACAAAGGAGTGCTTTCGATCGGCTGACAGCTACTGCTGGTCTGGGTCGAGCTCTCCTTCCTGTCTACCTGTGGGCATGAACACAACGTCCATAGAAAACAGACGTCAGTACGAACATTGTACTGAGTATGAGAGGCATAATCAATGAAATAAAACAATGACATAATGGAAATATCAATATGGAACATCTATATCTGACGGTCATGCATAAAGAATTAAGTCATGCTGTCTTACTCATACTCATCATCATATTATGTATGCACAATGTATAAGCTGCCCGCCCATATCGGATCGGTGTGATAACCATATCATTAGCCTACGTCCAAGCATCCTGCGTCCGGGGTATCATCTCATGCCGCCCACTAGTGGTGTCTGCCCATGCCATTTGGCCATGGTGTATCGTATAGCTGCCCGCCTTAGCGGTGACTGCCCGGCCAACTAGGCGTGGTGTTATATCATCATCATACATACTCATCATAATAGGCTTATCGTAACCTACTTATCATAATACATGCATAGGGTTTATAACCAACTTTACTCTATTGGGGTGACGTAAGGTCGTGATCCCCCGATTTCATTATGGAGCAATTATCGACATCCTTCCTTACCTTGAAGGAACTAACATATAAGGTGAGTTTGAGCAATAAATAACATTATGCCATTTTAAGATCATCATATCATATCTCTTATCTTATATTACCATTCATGGATATAGACTTTTAGCTTTCCAGAATATAGGGACTCATGAGGAGGAGGAAAATTATGCTATGAGATTCATGCCATTAGAAATAAGGGACTAGCCTCACATACCTTTGACGTTTAATTAAGCTATCGTTCGCTTGCTCTCCTTCGATATCGCGTTTCTACCTTCAAAAAAGAATTCGCCTTTACGTTAGTTAATCGACTATAGGAACGCGTTACTAATTCTAGGGAAAATTTGGGCAGTACATCCTTTGGTTATACTACTTTTCCCATATTCTATATTAACTCCCAAACGCTCACAACAACGTTCACAATATTGTATTCAACAATTATCATTTATCTACGTTTACCACATTCCACCATTTTTCTCCAATTTCTCCACATTTATGGGTTTTAACTCATCATCACATTTTCTCATACATCACACCTATTTCATGGTCTACACGTCATTTATAACATATTTATACTCCCAACTCATCAACATTCATAATGCAATCCAACTATCATTCAACTATGGCACTATTCACATTTTATGACCCATTTTACTACACTTTTCTATAATCCAAGTGTTTCAATGTATTAATGCTTTAATCATCATGAGATTACCTTGGGTAGTGTTGGAACAAGCCTTGAGCAACAACACACTTTTATGACAAAAACCCTATTTCACTTCCTTTGCAATTTCTTGGTGTAGATGAACTTTGATGAGCTTCACACCCTTGGTTCCATGGATTTCATATAGTTGACCACTAATTTCCCTTAAATTCTTGTGGATGAAATGTTTGGAATGTTCTAGAGTTCTCTTGAGTTGTATAGATGAGAAATGAAATGAAAATGAATGAAAAGGGTCCCTTATATTAATCACAAAATCTGATTTTTATGAACAGTAGTCGGGATGCAAAGTGGTCGTAAACCCAGTTTACGGGCCGTATTCTGGTTTACGGTCCGTCTTTCACGACCGTATTTAAGCATATCAGAAACAGAAAGGTTTGCTGGAGTCATGGTGGTTTACGGTCACAGTTTACGGGTCGTATTTCACTTTACGATCCGTATTCTGAGTCGTATTTAACCGTTTCATCATTTGGCAGAAAGCTGAAGTTTTTGGAATGTTGAAGGACGATGGCAGTTTACGGTCCGTAAACTACTTTATGGGCCGTATTCTATTTTACGACCAACTGGGTCAAAGTGCAGATCTGTAACTTTCTCATTTCCAAAATTCATAAATAGTCATTCCCTACTTAGTAAAACATCACACACTCATACACTTCGTTGGTCTACTCGTTGTACGTTCACGGAGAAATTTCCGAGGTGTAACATTCTTCCCCCCTTTTGGAACATTCGTCCTCGAATGTTATACACTCGGGATTCTACTAAAATTTCGCCAGAGTTTCCCCTGTAATTTGGCACTACCAACCTGTCACAACAACCCATAATATCATCGCCTCACAGGGCTACATCACAACATCGACATATCTATGGCCACACGCGACCAAAAGCATGAAAATAAACATACATACCTTATATCACTGGCACTTCATCTTGAATCTCTCCTGGGGGTCGAAATAAATGCGGATACCTAGACTTCATATTCTTTTCTGCTTCTCAAGTCATTTCTTCCCGATTGTTGTTTCGTTGTAAGACTTTGACTGAAGCTACCTCTTTATTTCAGAGTCTTTGTACTTGCCTGTCTAAAATAGCGATAGGCACCTCTTCATAGGTTAGCTTTTCTGTCACTTGCACATCATCTATCGGGACAATCTTTGTGGGATCTCCAATACACTTGTGGAGCATCGAAACATGGAAGACTGGATGGATTGATTCAAGCTCCGGAGGCAAATCCAGTTCATAGGCTACATGACCCACCTTGCGGATAATTTTATAGGGTCCAATGTATCTAGGACTTAGCTTCCCTTTCTTACCAAATCTCATCACCCCTTTCATTGGTGATACTTTCAAAAATACCCAATCACCAACTTGGAATTCCAAGTCTTGTCGCAGATTGTTCGTATAATACTTTTGGCGACTTTGGGCTGTCAACAATCGATCTCGGATCACTTTAACTTTTTCCACCGCTTGTTGAATTAATTCAGGGCCTACTAGTTGTGCTTCTCCTATTTCAAACCATCCGATTGGGGATCTACATTTCCTTCCATATAAAGCTTCATACGGGGCCATTTGAATGTTGGAATGGTAACTATTATTGTATGCAAATTCGATTAGAGGTAAATGATCGTCCCAACTTCCACCGAAATCCAACACACATGCTCGTAGCATATCTTCCAAGGTCTGAATAGTGCACTTGGCTTGTCCATCGGTCTGCGAATAAAATGTCATGCTGAGCTTCACTTGAGTGCCTAGACGTTCTTGGAAGGACTTCCAAAACTTGGTTGTAAACTATGCTCCTCTATCTGTGATAATGGATAATGGAGTACCATGAAGTCGCACAATTTCTTTTAGATACAACCTAGCATAATCTTCTGTTGAATACGTGGTTCTGACTGGAAGAAAATGAGCTGCTTTTGTGAGTCTGTCCACGATCACCCATATAGAATCATATTTCCCTTGGGAACGGGGTAATCCCACAATAAAATCTATATTGATTTCTTCCCACTTCCAAGTAGGGATTTCCATCGCTTGTAATAATCCTCCTAGCTTTTGATGTTTGGTTTTTACTTGTTGGCAATTTGGACACTGCGCTACAAATTCGGCTATGTCTCTCTTCATGCCATCCCAACAATACATCATCTTGAGATCATGATATATTTTAGTTGCACCTGGATGAATAGAATACGGAGAACAATGTGCTTCTTCAAGAATTCGTCTGCACAATTCTGCTACATTCGGCACACATAATCTGTCTCGGTACCTAAGAATTCCATCTATAGAAACTTCAAATGAAGACTTCTCTTTTCCATAAGATGTGTCTCTGTAGTGACGCAATTGAGGATCTTCATATTGTCGCTCCTTCACTTCTATGTCCAAGGACGAAGTTGTGGGATCGTTGATACTAATCCCCACATTACCCGAATCTATTACACGTACCCCAAGACTAGCTAGTTGGCGGAGCTCATGAACCATCTCTTTCTTTTTCGGAGGGATTTCACATAAACTGCCCATCGATCGGCGGCTAAGCACATCAGCTACTACATTGTGATACAAAATGTCCACATCATAATCCTTCAATAATTCTAACCACCGCCTTTGTCGCAGGTTCAACTCCTTTTGCTTAAAAATGTACTGAAGGATTTTGTGATCTGTGTAGATATCAACATGCACACCATACAAATAATGCCTCCATATTTTTAAGGCATGAATAACTGCGGCCAATTCGAGATCATGATTCGGATAATTCTTTTCATGTATCTGTAATTGTCTCAAAGCATATGCAATCAGTTTTCCATGCTGCATCAGTACGCATCCTAATCTGACACCGGAAGCATCACAATATACCACGTAGCCATCTGACCCTTCGGGAAGTGTTAAGGTCGGAGCTGAGGTCAACCTGTCGTTCAACTCTTGGAAACTGCATTCACAAGCATCATTCCACTGAAATTTTGCTGACTTCTGGGTTAGCTTCGTCAATGGGGCTGAAATAGCCGAGAACCCCTCTACGAACCTCCTGTAATAACCTGCCAACCCCAGAAAACTACGAACTTCTGTAGGCGTCGTAGGCCTTGGCCAAGTCTTCACAGCTTCAATTTTCTGAGTGTCGACTTGAATGCCATCATTTGAAATGACATGGCCCAGAAATGTTACAGAATTCAGCCAAAACTCGCACTTTGAAAATTTCGCATACAATTCTCGGGCTCGAAGAATGCCAAGAACGATTCGCAAATGATTTGCGTGTTCCGATTCCGTGCGAGAATATACCAGAATATCATCAATGAATACTATTACAAATAAATCCAAGAGAGGCCTGAATACGTTGTTCATCAAGTTCATAAACACGGCCGGAGCATTAGTCAACCCAAACGACATCACTCGGAATTCATAGTGACCATATCTCGTTCTGAAGGCCGTCTTGGGAATATCCGCTTCTCTAACTCTCACTTGATGATAACCCGATCTCAAATCTATTTTTGAAAACCATTTGGCACCCTGTAGCTGATCAAATAAATCATCAATCCTCGGAAGAGGATATTTGTTCTTTATCGTCACTTTATTCAATTTCCTGTAGTCAATACACATTCGTAGAGATCCGTCTTTCTTTCTTACAAACAAGACCGGTGCTCCCCACAGTGAGCAACTGGGCCTAATAAACCCCTTTTCAAGCATGTCTTTCAACTGCGCCTTTAGCTCTTTTAATTTCGCCGGAGCCATTCGATAAGGAGGAATAGAAATAGGCTTGGTGTCCGGCAATGTTATACCCTGTATATTTATACGTCGAGTTATTCGCAAGCAAACCGACTCAAGTTAAAGGCGTAGTCATTTTCGGACACGAGATAGAAATAGTTAAATTTCAATTTTAAGTTAGAACATAAATTGTTTATAAATTTCATTTAGTGTAAAAATATTATTGGAGATTAGGAAATAATTAATTATGATTAAATTATTAAGTAGGGATTGGGGATTAATTAATTGTGATTAGAGTAGTAAGTAAGGATTATTAATTAATTTAATTAAGTCTTGTGGGCCCCGCCCGAGAAAAAAAATAATAAAAAAAATAATAGGGCTGCCACGTGGCACCAAGTGGGCTGCCACGTGGTAAGCAAGTGGGCAGCATCTAAGACACTAACGTGTCAAAGCAAAAGAAAGCATTCATGAACAAAATTGATTTTCAACACAAAAGTTCATTCTTTTGCAATCAAAAAAAAAAGGAAGAAAGAAGAAAATCAAGAGCACATCCATGGCTGCTCACGGCCAGCCATGGATGGGAAAAAAAATATTTTTCTTGTGTTGATTGACTTCCAAGATAATTTGCAAGTTCGTGGTGGTGATAGCAACGTTGGATATTGAATCGGGGAAGAAGAAATTGCGAAATTGGAGCAATTAAGAGTAGAAATTCCTCCGACAAAATTAAGGTAAGATTTTCTTGTCTTGTGGTGTAATTATGTTAATGGTGTGGTAATGGAAGGATTAAAATTGGATTGGACGAAATTGGAATTAAGAAAGTGCATGAAATCGATGTTATAAGAAATTGTGGGCTGAAATGAATTTAGAGAAGTTGTTGGGTTGTTGGAATTGTTATGGGCTGAATTGTAAGAATTTTATGTGTATATTGTTGTTGTTGGTATTTCTGTGTTGACAGGAGAACAATTAGAAATTCGGGTTAGGCGAATGTATAGGGGAAGTGCTGCCCGATTTTCGTTTAGTCTGTAGCTAATAGAAAACCTTCAACAAGAATGTATAAGCTAAAGGATAAGTTCTATAATAAATGGGCTACGAATTTACGAGCTAGAAAATATAGTTCCTGACGATTACGTTACTTTTATATAAATAGGTTAAAAGAGCGACGAGGCGAAAAGGATTCACAATTAGTCGCTGAAAGGTATGTAAAGCCTATCCCTTCTTTCTTTTGGCATGTCCTAGATGTAAGTAAGGTATGATATGAGCCTTGGGGTAATTCTACTCTCTAGTTTCAAGTATGACTTGTGATTTTTATTCGTTTCTTGATGTTAAAACTTTTAGGATAGTCAAGCTATTGTCTCGAGTCTATTATATGATTGACTAATCCACGATGTATAGAAGTTCCTACTCTTAAAGAATTCCATAAGTAGAGGTGTACTTGACTTTCATAAGCTATCTCATGTTAATTTGATACACGTATGTGATCCCTGAAACGTTCCTTGTTATAGTTCGTAAGATCATTTAAAAAGGAACTAAATATGATTGTTATCCTGATACTTGAGAGTTGATTATTTTACTTATCTATTGAGTCTCAAAAGGTGATTTGTATGTATATGGTTGCTTATCACTCTGCTTGTGCTTACCGTTATATCCTTCACTGAGTCCCGGGCCAGGACATGTTTTCGTCCGCAGATCCACTGTATTATTCACCGAGTCCCTCACTAGAGGGACGGGACACGTTATATATATATATATATATGTGTGTGTGTGTGTGTGTGTGTGTGTGTATATATGATGATATGATGATATGGGGATGGCGGCTAGGATGGCATATAATCATTTATTCACCGAGTCCCTCACTAGAGGGCTGGGACACGTTATATGTACATGTATGTGATGATTTTATCTACCGAGCCCCTCACTAGAGGGCCGGGACACGTTATATATGCTTATATACAGTATGATTGTCTAGTTATGATTATTGAATCCTATAATGGTTTGGGTATGATGTTGACACATATGATTTATGTTCAAAGCTAAGTCTTATGGTGTCTGGTTGTTGCACTGGATCCTACACTCCTCATTTCAGATATGATCCTATTTACTATATTTCATGCTTTACATGCTCAGTACATATTCCGTACTGACCCCCTTTCTTCGGGGGGCTGCGTTTCATGCCCGCAGGTACAGACGCCCGTTTCGGAGATCCGCCAGCCTAGGATATCTATTCAGCTATTTTGGAGTGCTCCTTTGTTCCGGAGCCTAGCTTTATGGTATATATCCCTTTTGTTGTATATATATATGTGTTTGTTCAGGGTACGGCGGGGCCCTGTCCCGTCATATGATATTGTCGTTACTCTTAGAGGTCTGTAGACATACGTGTGGGTCTGTATATAGTTGCTGTTTTGTTGTGTAGACATGACTTATGTTTGGGGCATACCCATTCGTAGTGGCAGCCTTGTCGGCTTGCGTATATATATGTCGGGGATGTTCCCCTATATGTGACAGCCTTGCCGGCTTATGTGCGATATAATCTGTTGAAAGTTGTAACTCCTCAGGAGACAGGTGGCTATGACATGCATATATGCGACAACTTTAAAGTAACGTTTGGCCTTTATATATATATATAAGTTCTTTGTGATGCTAGCTGTAGATGATTATAGTTAACAGGTGTATGTGAGTGTCCAGCTCGGGCACTAATCATGGCCTACGGGGTTGGGTCGTGACAAGCAACACGTCAATAGTAAAATCTATTTCTCTTTCTGGAGGAAGACCTGGAAGCTCATCAGGAAATACATCTGGGAATTCGTTCACGACCGGAACTGATTGGAAAGTTGGCGGCATTACCTCGGTGTCATGAACCCTAACTAAATGATAAATATAACCCTTGGCTATCATGTTCCTCGCTTTAAGGTAGGAAATAAACCTACCCTTCGGAGATGCTGCATTACCCTTCTATTCAGGCACGGGCTCTCCCGGAAATTGGAATCGAACCACTTTTGTGCGGCAATCAACATTTGCATAACACGAGGCCAACCAATCCATACCCATGATTACATCGAAATCTATCATTTTCAGCTCAATCAAATCAGCTTTGGTCTGACGATCACATATCACAATGACAATTTTTGTACACTTTCCTTGCTATCACGGGATCACCAACCGGAGTGAGTACCTCAAAAGGTTTAATTGACTCGGGTTTCACCCCAATACAACCAGCAACATATGGAGTAATATAAGAGAACGTAGAACCGAGATCTATCAATGCATACACATCACGGGATAATATAGACAATATACCTGTAACCACATCCGGGGAGGACTCGAGATCCGATCGTCCAGCTCAAGCATATACGCGGGGCTGGGTGGCACCTGAAGTAGATGCTGCCCCTCTGCCTCTACCTCAGCCTGTTGACATCTTGGGAGCCTGCCCTACCGAGCGCGCTGACGAGGAACCACCTGCTGAGCCTGTGGGCTGAACTCCAACTCTGCCACTCATCGACGGGCAATCTCTCATTATGTACCCAACTTGGCCGCAAGTATAGCAAGCGTCCGATCCCTGGCGACACTGTCCGGAATGCAACCTACCGCACTGGCTCCATCGCGGTACTGGGGGTCTCCTCTGGCTATAATCTTCCCTAAACTGGGAATCTGGAGTCCTCGAACTCGGGCCCTGTCCTGAGCGGAAGGAGCGATCAAATCCCCTACCTATAAATCGAGGAGGTGCACCGGTCACCGACTGTCCTGAGTAACCAGAATATGTCTGCCTTGATCCCCCTTTATAACCACTGCCTGCTCCCATAGATCTCGCCCTCTTGCCTTTCCTTCTTTCATTATCGCGGTCATTCCTTGGTGGTTGTTGTCGCCCCTCTAAATTCTGAGCATGGGCCTGTATTCGGGAAATATCCTTCCTGTCTTGTAAGGAGGCCGTCAAACAATCTCTGAATAGAAGTGGCCCTAGGCCACTTACAAGTCTATGTACCTGATCTCCCATGTCGGCCATAATAGCTGGGGCATATCTAGCTAAAGAATTAAATTGCATGCTATACTCCCGGGCACTCATATTTCCTTGCCTCAGATTTAGAAACTTGTCCGCTCTAGCTCGGCAGACCTCGGGTGGCAAATAGTGACGAATAAATGCATCCATGAATTCTTGCCAAACCGGAGGAGGCGCATTCTCTCTTGTTGACATTAGCCAGTTGTTATACCATAAAACTGCCACATCCCGGAGTCTATAAGACGCCAACTCCACGGATTCAGTTTCGGAGGCATGGAAAATCTTCAATGTCCTCAACATCGCATCTATGAAACCTTGCGGGTCTTCATCCGGCTTTGACCCGAAAAACTCCAGAGGATTTAGACTCATGAAATCACGGGCTTTGGTACTTGCTGCCCGATCACTTGAACTCGCATTTTGTCATTTTGCCTGTGCGGCAACCAACTGTGTCAATAAATGGATGGCCTCGGTCATTAGTTGACCCGAAGCAACTGGAGGAGGGATTGGAGCTGGAGCCCCTCCTTGCTCTTCCACATTCAGCGGGGTAGAAGAGGTATTAGACAAGGCCTCATTGTGTGATTCACCTTCTTCTATGTTCATCGGAGGATCTCTTTCTACCCGCCTCTTTGCCGTAGTTTTGCCCTTCTGGGCGGTTGTAGCCTTCCCTTTTGGCGGCATTCTGAAATAACAACAAACTATTAAGGAGGATAAAATCTTATACACGGCTCTATCGCACGATCTCATGAGAAGAAAGATGGTCATTTTTCCTAAATTCCCTGTACCCTCTTGTTTATTGATGTGTCGCGCAACACACCATAAACAAGACTCTACTAGACACGGCTCGTAGACACTTCCTAGGACTGAACCGCTTTGATACCAATTTTGTCACGACCCAGCTAGGGGCCATGACGGTTACCCGGGGCTAGCCACCGAGCACCACTCGTGCTACTACTTATCTTGATCATTTAATGGTCTTTTATCAGCTTTATACTCAAATTGTAGGAAAATCATATTTTATATGGAAACATAAATACTTTTTAAATACATTTTCCTCTCGGCCAACAAAATAATATATATACATATAATAGTATCTCGTGAGACCATCTAACCCACACTGCGCATCTACGAGCCTCTACTGGAGTACTAAACATAAGGACGGGACAAGACCCCGCCATGCCCAAAAATAAATATACATGAATATACTGAGAAGAATCGTCATAAGCACCTCCGAACAAAGGAGTGCTTTCGATCGGCTGACAGCTACTATTGGTCTGGGTTGAGCTCTCCTCCCTGTGTACCTGTGGGCATGAACACAGCGTCTAAAGAAAACGGAGTCAGTACGAACATTGTACTGAGTACCTGATGCATAAACAAAGAAATAGAACAATGACATAATGGAAATATCAATATGGAACATCTATATCTGACGGTCATGCAAAAAGAATTAAGTCATGCTGTCTTACTTATACTCATCATCATATCATGTATGCCCAATGTATAAGCTGCCCGTCCATATCGGATCGGTGTGATAACCATATAATTAGCCTGCGTCCAGGCCTCCCGTGTCCGGGGTATCATCTCATGCCGCCCACTAGTGGTGTCTGCCCATGCCATTTGGCCATGGTATATCGTATAGCTACCTACCTTAGTGGTGACTGCCCGGCCAACTTGGTGCGGTGTTATATAATCATCATACATACTCATCATAATAGGCTTATCGTAACCTACTTATCATAATTCATGCATAGGGTTTATAACCAACTTTACTCTATCGGGGTGACGTAAGGTTGTGATCCCCCGATTTCATTGTGGAGAAATTATCGACATCCTGCCTCACCTTGAAGGAACTAACATATAAGGTGAGTGTGAGTAATAAATAACATCATGCCATTTTAAGATCATCATATCATATCTCTTATCTTATATTACCATTCATGGATATAGGCTTTTAGCTTTCCGAAATATAGGGACTCATGAGGAGGAGGAAAATCATGCTATGAGATTCATGCCATTATAAAGAAGGGACTAGCCTCACATACCTTTGACGTTCAATTAAGCTATCGTTAGCATTCTCTCCTTCGATATCGCGTTTCTACCGTCAAAAGAGAATTCGCCTTTACGTTAGTTAATCGACTATAGGAACGCATTACTAATTCTAGGGAAAATTTGGGCAGTACATCCTTTGGTTATACTACTTTTCCCATATTCTATATTAACTCCCAAACGCTCACAACAACGTTCACAATATTGTATTCAACAATTATCATTTATCTACGTTTACCACATTTCACCATTTTTCTCCAATTTCTCCACATTTATGGGTTTTAGCTCATCATCACATTTTCTCATACATCACACCTATTTCATGGTCTACACGTCATTTATAACATATTTATACTCCCAACGCATCAACATTCATAATGCAATCCAACTATCATTCAACAATGGCACTATTCACATTTTATGACCCATTTTACTACACTTTTCTATAATCCAAGTGTTTCAATGTATTAATCATTTAATCATCATGAGATTACCTTGGGTAGTGTTGGAACAAGCCTTGAGCAACAACACTCTTTTATGCCAAAAACCCTATTTCACTTCCTTTGCAATTTCTTAGTGTAGATGAACTTTGATGAGCTTCACACCCTTGGTTCCATGGATTTCATGTAGTTGACCACTAATTTCCCTTAAAGTCTTGTGGATGAAATGTTTGGAATGTTCTAGAGTTCTCTTGAGTTGTGTAGATGAGAAATGAAAGGAAAATGAATGAAAAGGGTGCCTTGTATTAATCACAAAATTTAATTTTTATGAACAGTCCAGAGCAAATGGAGCTTGCCAACTCCAGAGCAAATGGAGCTTGCCAACTCCGCTGGAACATCCTCTATAATAGCTTCTACTCATCTGGGTGTACCTGCACGGCATGAAACGCAGCGTCCACAAGAAGGGACGTCAGTACGAGCAATGTACTGAGTATGTAAGGCATGAATAGTAACATAGTAAGGAATGAATTTATGAATAATAACAGAATGGAAACATAGAGCATATCATGAGATAAAAGAGTGACCTGTACATCTGAGTGCCCCTTAGGCGGATACCATGCATGCTTAGTGTTGCGGAACGTGCAGCCCGATCCATATATACATATACTATATTATATTGTTGCGGATCATGCAGCCCGATCCATATACATATATTGCTGTGGAACGTGCAGCCCGATCCATATATATATTGCTGCGGAACGTGCAGCCCGATCCATTTACCCATATATCCCGCGCCCGGGACGATATCATATTATACCAACTGATCAGGTGGTTACGCGTATATAACGCTTTCACCTTCCCCTTACCCCATATACATATACATATACATATATTATATAACAGCATGCAGGAGATCCCAAAGAAAGTCATGTATCTATCGGAGTGACGTAAGGTCGGTAACCTCCGATTGCATTATGGAATGATCATCCTGACTCTGTCTCACCTTAGAGGAACAATTATTATAAGATGAGACTAGCAATGAATAACAGCGTTAAGAGAACATGGATTAAAACCATAAGTCTTATAAGGCTTCGCTTCATATACATATGCACATAGAACAAATTTTCAAGACTCGATGGGTACGTACATAAATCGACACCTGAAGGCCCAGAAACAAGTTTCGTGTCAATCCGACTTAGTATAAGGAAGTTATGAGCGTTTGAAGTACAGAACCTTCTACGAGCGTTTCAGAAGCCATTTTTGGAAAATCAAAGCAATAATCATACCAAGTACCTTTAAACATGAAATCATTCTTATCACAGTCATCATAGAAATATGCTCATCCTTGATATCATCATTGTCATTGTGAAACATATCCATCGTTATTGTCATAAGAGCTTACAAAACCACAAACCTCTGTTTTGGTAGAATACAGACACTTTGGAAAAACATTTACTAGTTATCGGGAAGAGAATCATGCCTTGGAATCATAAACATCTAACTTTGAAAACAAGGAGAATATGGAAGCAGTTATGAAATCCTAGCATCGGAATCATACCTTGAAAGAAAGAGACAAGCCTTAACATACCTGCTCCACGTCCTATTAGCTATGCTTAATTGTCCAAGCTCGTTATCGCTAGTCTACATTCAAGAAGATGTACATAATCATTAGATTCATCGCCACACACACTTGCCTTAGTCTTTCAAATAAATTCACTTATGATCTGCCGAAATTTCGGCAGCATCTCCCCTGTAAATACACCATCCCCGAGAATCTAACTCGGCCTAAATCATCAATCAACAATCCGAGAATTCAACTCGGCCAAACTATCAACAACAATACCATCAATCACACCAACAACATCAACAATCAATTGAAGACGCATTCTAACATTAACAACCTTTGTCATACAATTTAACGACATTTCATTTATATTCAATTCAATTCACATAACATTAAAAATGACTCAATCAACATACTACATCACCCGACACCTTCCAAATTCAACAAGAACAATAACAACCTATTTCCTTCTTTCAAATTCAATCACAACAACCCAACTTACAATCTTCCAAACACATGTCTCACTTCCAAATTCAAGAATTATATTTACAACCTACACTTTAGCAATATCATTCATATAAATATAAGAAACCATGCTAATGTCACATTAACTTCTTCAACAATCCCACAATGATTCCAACTTCATTTCAAGCCATCAAACTTTCATTTTTATTATGGAATTCACAACAACAACAATCAAACTACTAAATAAAATCATTTCATCATATCTACACAACACTACTCCCATTCGGCCATACCTCCCACATGCATATTTCATGAATTTCACCCATTTCCACATACTACAGCACTCAACAACATGCATAGACCATCCATAACATATGAAAGAGAGTTAAATCTTACCTTTTCCTCTTAGCTCTTCAACTTAGCTGGAGTTGTGCCTTGCACAAGGAATGATTTTATTGCTCCAACAACCACTCCATGTTAATGAGGACCTTCCAATTGGTTGAATTGCTAGAAGAGAATTATTTTTCTTGACCAATTTTTCATGACCTAGGTTCGGCCATACCATGGCCGAATGACTCCTCTCTTTTCTTTTCTCTTCTTCAAGCTTTCTTTTGTTGTAGAAAATGATGAAATTTCTAGATGATTTTTCTTGCGAACACATATATATATATATATACATATCTCCTTCAAATAGTAGGTGGACACATGTCCCTTCTCCATTTTTCTTGAAATGTCTTAAATTAAACAAAGAAGACTAAGTGTCTGCTTATGTAAGCTTAAATCCCCATTAAATAAAATGTGGACACATACCACACATGCCACACGGCCAATATGGCCCTTCAAGAACCTTCATGAATATTTTGTGAAATTCCCATTTTTCCCCTAGCCTTCCACAATATTACCATGAACCATTTTGCGAATTTTCCTTTTTACCCTTAGCCTTTCTCAATATTTCCATACTAATAGAATTCATAAATAATATTCATAACCCATTTGTACATTAAAATAATTTTTGGAGGATGGTCATTTCCTTAACTTACCACGACTACTTCGAAATATCCGAATGTATAAAATACGGGATATAACATCCACCCCCCCCCCTTTAGAACATTCGTCCTCGAATGTTCAACTGATCTTATGGGGTCTTGTAGCACTCCGGGGGGTCCCTTTTATAGTTGCCTTTTTTTTTTACGCCCATTCCTTATCTTTTACCCTATTTTCCTCATAATCGAACTCCTCGGTCTCTACGTGAGTCCTTATTCTGTGTCATGGGTCTTCCATCCTTCCCCTTTATGTCAGCCTCACGGTACCCTCATTGTCAATTCGTTTCTATTCCTTTCATGTATTCTTTTGATATGCCAATATGTTTCGAACTCTGGCCCCGAGCTAATAAATTTCCTTCTTTGGACTTGTAGCCTAGTATAATATGTTCTCCCCCCCCCCCCCCCCTTTTTAAGGGGTTCCCTATGCGCCAGCAGTCCTTTTGCGAAGTCTTCGTTCATACCTTACTCTTTCTTCCCAACTCTGTGCCTAACATATCGAAAACTTCTTACCCTAAGTTTTTCTTTTACTTTCTGCATATGTCATCATTTTGTCCATATTTCCATACCCATCCATCCACTATTCGTCCTTTCACTTGCTTAGCTCACTTGCTCGTAATTCTTCTTTAACTGCGCGTTTGTGCTGTAGCTATGTGTCCATATCCCTCAAACGTTCTGCTACTTTTGTTCTTAGCACAAAATTCTTACAATTTTCACTCTCCCTATCCTTGTCCCTCGAACCTTTAACTCTATTAATATAGCTGCACATTTATCCTTTAATATATCTCTCACCTTAACATCATCGCAAGGCCTAAGCATTCTTTCTCTTACTTCACATTCCCCTATCCTAGTCACTATTCCTTTAGCCCCACTTATTGAAATTGGTTCTCGAACCTCACACATTCCCTTTTCATTCAATATTACCTCACTTTATCCCTCTCACGTGCCTATCCTTGAATTTCTATCCAAACAGTCTCGTGTTTTGTCGGTAGTTTCTTCCGGGCTTTCCCCACTAAGGTTTCTTACCTTTCAACTTTTCTGACATTTTGATCTTCCTGTCTTCCATTAACTCACTCTCTTTCTTTTCCAAATATCGTTGTATTAAAATTTCCAATCTTAACCTGCAATAAAAATAACATCAGCTTACTTTATAATACTTGTACCATACCTCTTCTTGTCACTTGAACTTCGATACCCTTGGTCTATTGATTCCTTCTATACCGTAGCGCCGATTGCTGGGACTCGCATGTCCACCGATATAGTCACATATGAGATATCATATGCATTCATATATATATAATTACTACCAACTAGCCCACAAAATACTTCCAAACGCTATTCAAGCCTATCCAAATTCCAAAGCTGTGACGCATCTTCTGTCTCTTCCCCAGTCTAACATATCTCGTCTTACGCAACCTTTTAAGGTTTCCAGCCATTCCGTATACTCTAGTTTCTCTTAGGTTACTCTAACTTCTCATTTGTCTCTTATGCCTGGATATATAGAATTTCTTGCATACTTTCCAGGGGGTCACCCATCCTAAAATTGCTCCCACCTTAGCACGCTTAACCTCGAAACTTTGTTGGAATCCGGTGCCTTAATGCTGATATAATCGCGTCCGCTTCCTCACATGACCTTTATTACATGATCTAGAGCAAATTGAAGTCTTACAGGTTCCGAGACATTTTCGTAACACGTCCTTTCTTTTACAAGTACTATTTTACCCTTGTCAATCTTCAATATTCACTTTTAACTTTCGTGTATACTACCTCTCGTACTAGATTCTCAGATTGCCGCTGGTAGTGATCGCACCTTCCTTAACATTACTTGTAAGTACTCAGGTATCAGTCTGTTCGGATTCTCACTCACCATTCTTATATCATAATCTACCGCAAAACTGATTGTCGACATCCTCCGAATTCTCCAACAAACCTTGCTCCTACTAAACCTCGGATGTTATCCATCTTAATCCTCTGGACTGCTAATCGTCTTTTCTCGCTATTATTCTTCGTGTCATACCAAATCCATAACCTTTCTGAAACAACTCATCCCACTTATTGCCTATTTACAGTATTTCCTTTCCACGCTTCTTCCTGTTAGGCGTACCCATTCTGGTAGAACCTCCTTTACCATTCCTACTATTCAGGATCTGTACGCAGCAAATATCGACAATGTCTCATAGGGCATACGGCTATATGACACATTTCAGCCATTCGGTGTTTCCAGTTTCAAGTAATAGAACAAATATATCAAGACTTCTATAACCTTCCATATCATCCTTTACCTTCTCCGTCATCTGTAAGGCTTCTATAGGGAATCTCATTTTCCTATGACCTAGCTCTATCGCACGATCTAAGATAGAAAGAAGGTCAACAATCCCTAGATGCCCCGCAGCCTCCTGTTTATAAATGTGGTCGGCTTCACACCCATAAACAGGACTCTACTGGACACGACTTTGCAGACAACCCATAGGACAACCTGGCTCTCATACAACTTTGTCACACCCCAACCTTACTAGGGTGTGATGGGCACCCGACCCCATATTCGGAGCCGAGCGAAACCGCTGACTCTTATTACATACTTAATCTCATTAGACTCTTACATCAATAAGAAATGCAAAACATAGTTAAGCTTTCAGAATCTGTCTTTCGTTGTTCTCAAATCAAGTATAGTCTGTAATCATACTGGATCTGTAACATAATACTATAAGACACATCGGCTGATGGAGCCGCTTACAAACTGACATACTACACACACGACTCTGTCTGCAAAGTCTCTAACTTCGAACAAGACTTCATAGCATAGTACTCTGACCCGACAACACTCCAGAGCAAATGGAGCTTGCCAACTCCGCTGGAACATCCTCTATAATAGCTTCTACTCATCTGGGTGTACCTGCGCGGCATGAAACGCAGCGTCCACAAGAAGGGACGTCAGTACGAGCAATGTACTGAGTATGTAAGGCATGAATAGTAACATAGTAAGGAATGTACTTATGAATAATAACAGAATGGAAACATAGAGCATATCATGAGATAAAAGAGTGACCTGTACATCTGAGTGCCCCTTAGGCGGATACCATGCATGCTTAGTGTTGCGGAACGTGCAGCCCGATCCATATATACATATACTATATTATATTGCTGCGGATCATGCAGCCCGATCCATATACATATATTGCTGCGGAACGTGCAGCCCGATCCATATATATATATTGCTGCGGAACGTGCAGCCCGATCCATTTACCCATATATCCCGCGTCCGGGACGATATAATATTATACCAACCGATCAGGTGGCTACGCGTATATAACGCTCTCACCTTCCCCTTACCCCATATACATATACATATACATATATTATATAACAGCATGCAGGAGAGCCCAAAGAAAGTCATGTATCTATCGGAGTGATGTAAGGTCGGTAACCTCCGATTGCATTATGGAATGATCATTCAGACTCTGTCTCACCTTGGAGGAACAATTATTATAAGATGAGACTAGCAATGAATAACAGCGTTAAGAGAACATGGATTAAAACCATAAGTCTCATAAGGCGTCGCTTCATATACATATGCACATAGAACAAATTTTCAAGACTCAATGGGTACGTACAAAAATCGACACCTGAAGGCCCAGAAACAAGTTTCGTGTCAATCCGACTTAGTATAAGGAATTTATGAGCGTTTGAAGTACAGAACCTTCTACGAGCGTTTCAGAAGCCATTTTTGGAAAATCAAAGCAATAATCATACCAAGTACCTTTAAACATGAAATCATTCTTATCATAGTCATCATAGAAATATGCTCACCTTGATATCATCATTGTCATTGTGAAACATATCCATCGTTAATGTCATAAGAGCTTATAAAACCATAAACCTCTGTTTTGGTAGAATACGGACACTTTGGAAAAACATTTACGAGTTATCGGGAAGAGAATCATGCCCTGGAATCATAAACATCTAACTTTGAAAACAAGGAGAATATGGAAGAAATTATGAAATCCTAGCATCGGAATCATGCCTTGAAAGAAAGAGACGAGCCTTAACATACCTGCTCCACGTCCTATTAGCTACGCTTAATTGTCCAAGCTCGTATCGCTAGTCTACATTCAAGAAGATGTACATAATCATTAGATTCATTGCCACACACACTTGCCTTAGTCTTTCAAATAAATTCACTTATGATCTGCCGAAATTTCGGCAACATCTCCCCTGTAAATACACCATCCCCGAGAATCTAACTCGGCCTAAATCATCAATCAACAATCCGAGAATTCAACTCGGCCAAACTATCAACAACAATACCATCAATCACACCAACAACATCAACAATCAATTGAAGACACATTCTAACATTAACAACCTTTGTCATACAATTCAACGACATTTCATTTATATTCAATTCAATTCACATAACATTAAAAACGACTCAATCAACATACTACATCACCCGACACCTTCCAAATTCAACAAGAACAATAACAACCTATTTCCTTCTTTCAAATTCAATGTCACGACCCGACCAGGGGCCGTGACGAGTACCCGATACTTGTACCGAGCACCCCTTAGCTATCCTGTACAAACAGTGCCATATTTTTTTTTCTAAACATTAACATTTGCAGTAAACTTTCTAATATCGCGTTACACCAGAACGCGGACCATTCGGAATAAAATACATTAAATTGTACATAGCTGACTGTGTATATCTGTCTACGAGCCTCTAGACATAGTACATTTATACATAAGAAGGGCCGAGTACTATCGCGCCCGAAAATACATACACAAAATAGTACCGATGAAATAAGGCTCCGGAACAACTGGAGCGCTGTCGAATGCTGCTGATAGGGCACTAGGAATCTGGTCCGTATACCTGCTGACCTGCGCGGCATGAAACGCAGCGTCCACAAGAAGGGACGTCAGTACGAATAATGTACCGAGTATGTTAGGCATGGAAAACAATACAAGCAGTAACATGAAGTACGATCAATAATAATATCACGGAGCCATAGGGCGTATAACGAGGCAAGAACGTAACCTGTACATAGGAAGGCCCCTCTTTAGGCCTGCTGTCATGTAGGCTTGTCTTTTCGTCTTTGAAACGTTTCTTTTCATAGGCATAGGAATCACATCTTTATATTACTTATTCTCGTGTACAGAAATAAAACAGTACGTTTCAGTAACGGTATCATTTGCTCACGTTTACGGACACCGAATACAATCGGCTCTCCCAACCCCCCCCCCCCTCGGTGTCCCTTATTCATGTATACAGAAAACAGTACAATTCAGCAGACGGTATCTTTCATTTACATTTACAGACGCCGAATACAATCGGCTCTCCCAACCCCCTCCCCAACGATGACCCAACATAGTACATCACATATGTATCACACATTATATATATATATATACAGACGCCGCGCACGGCTCATCCCATATCCCGCGTCCGGGCATCCCGCGTCCGGGCATCCCGCGTCCAGGATGGAATCCAGCTGATCAGGTGGTGATATCACAGTGGCCCTTCCCTTTTCCCCATATACACATACATATATATTTACTCATCTTTTATGCATATACCTGTCTCATACACAATTACTTTATCTTATATATATACATATCCATACACGTTTACTCGCTTTATATACATATATCCTGCAAGCAAACAAGAGAACCAAGAAAAATCATGTATCCATCGGAGTGACGTAAGGTCGGTAACCTCCGATTACAGTACGGAATGCTAGTGATAGCTTTGTCTCACCTTGAAGGAACAAGTATTTTAAAGTGAGACTTTTAACGGAGAATAGTGTTACAGTAACCAAAAGTGAAATCGCAGGCATTTTAGGTGACAGTCATAGGTTTTGGAATCTTAGAAAATAAGATCATAACTAAAAGGTATAAATACAATTTAGAAATTTAGTTTATTAATTTAATGTTTACATAAGGTACTTGGCTTAGTCATAGGGTCATTCCGGTCGTATTTATCATAGCTACATTCTCTTGCCCGACATTGTCATTATCATTATCATCATAGGGGCACTCCCGTTGGAGCAGTCATAGCACTTATTACTTGGTGACGGAATCGGGATCAAAGGCCCCCTTTTGATTCACTTCAAGTACGTTAACCAAGACTATAGGAAAATCCGAGAGTATCGGGCCCACCTCGAGCCGGATGAGGTAGCGTATACAATTTACCCATATTACGTGTCATAGCGTTACTTGTATGAGTCTTAGGGTAATCGGGTCCCACTTAGGCAAGTTATAGGGGTCTAGAAGGTCACTTCATCACTTTGCACACTTTCTACTTCAATTCAATTGAACGAAAAGTTGAAAACTTTAGGTGCGGATTCCGGGGATTAGGGTTGTCCCCGAGGCTCGTACCCGACTTCTTTTAGTTAAGACATGCCATAAAAAGAAGGGTGAAACCTTACATACCTCTTTTCGCTCCTTTAGCTACTCCAAATTCGCGTCACAATCTCGTCAAAATCTGCGAATTGGTCATTTTTACCAAAACTTCCATTAGTATACTTTGAGTTAGAATCTTACGGGAACACTTGGCTACCGAAATTTCGGCAGCATTTCCTCTGTAATTACACCATTCCCAACATTCAATATAGCCAAATTCTTGACACACACAATCCGGGAATTCAAACCCGGCCAAACTATTAACATAATCAACAATCATCCTAGCAATTCACATATTCGACTCACGATACATTATATCAATTTACCACTTTCTTCAACACTTTCCAACATCTATAAAGCCAATAACAACCATATATATACATTCCAAAACATCATTCTAATATCATGACATTTCATTCATGCAAGAACATAACATTCAATTCACATAACCTTCCGAAACGAACTTCCAATTACTAATATTTTACTAAGTTCATTATGCTTCCACAACACGACGATCAACATACCAATTAAGACTTGCTCACTATCCATTCATCAAACATACACACACGGCCATTTTCAACTACACACAACTTCAATCTTTCCAAAATCATTCAACTTCCATTTTCCACATTTCATTCACAACCATAACAACCAACACTAGGCAAGATAATTAAAACATACTTTCTACACACATATATATACATATATATATACGGCCATGCTTCATATTCCTCCCCTTCATGAGTTTCATCAATTTTAACATACTACTACACATATAAACCATGCATAACTCATAAAACAAGATCAATACTCACCTTTCTTCTTCAACTTCTCACTTGCCTATCTTTTGGCAACTTGTAGAATTATGAGTTGTTCTTGCTCCAACAACAACTCCACCTTGTTAAGAACCTTTAGCTTGGTAGGAAATGATTTTTGGAAGAATTTTATCAATTTTTCTTTGGAATTTCCACTATGGCCGAAAGGCCCTAAGGGTTTGTTCTCTCTTTTGTTCTTCCACTTCTTGAATTTTCTAGAGAGCTTATGTGATAAATATGACTTTATCATCTTATTTATTTCACAATATATTCCATTTTGGGCCTAGCCCATCAATATGGCCGGTTGGGCCTATGATTTTCCCTTAAAATAAAATGTCAAGCCCACTTTGTATTTTGGCTAGTTCTTGCAATTCTTGAAAACAATTTTTCCGACTTCCAAATTTGCCCTTCGTCTCCCTCCATCTTTCCACGAGTCATATTGCGAATTTCCTTTTATGCCCTTGACCTTTATCATTATTTTAACTTCTAAATTTTTATAAACACTTGTACACCAAACAAAATCAAAATTATAATCTTGCTCTTAATCTCCCGCAATTACCTTAAATTATCCGAATGCGAAAAATGCGGGATATAACATCATCCCCCCCTTTAGAACATTCGTCCTCGAATGTTAAACTTGCCTCATAGCGCAGCATATTATTTCAGGGAGGTTTCCTTTGTAGATGCCTCATGTCACTTAGCATGTCCATCTTAGAGGCTTAGGTTGCCCTCTGCGATCTTTACAGTTGTGCTCCTTTCTCCGTGGAGTCTGCCGCGTCTATCCCTTCACTAGACATGTTCCTGTATATCGCCATATTAGGAATTCCTTGCCATAGACAGTGTGGACTCAATATTGGTCCCACCCTGCAACACCTGTACTTTTCTCCTTCATTCCCAAGGCTTTCTGTTGTCATGGCTTTTCTTTTTCTGTTAGTTTAATCTGTCTCAGCCTATATGGCTCGTATGGGGTTTCTAACCACTTTTCACACCCCAACTTACTCTGGGCTGCCTAATTTTACACTCGTCTCTTGTTTCCGCATTTATGAATTTTTTTTGCATATTTCCCAGGGGGTCACCCATCATGGAATTACTCCCACCTGAGCACGCTTAACCTTGGAACTTTAATGCATTCGGATGTCTCGGCGTCAATATTTTTACTTCCGCTTCCCCGTACTACTTATGTCACATAATATGGAACGAGTTGGGGTCTCGGCAGTTTTCGAAACGTCCGCGTAACACGTCTTTTCCTTTATTTACAATTCCGACCTTTGCAATTGCCAGTATTCGCCGTTTACCTATGCGTATGGCCACCTTTCATCCAAATTTCCAAATTCTTAATGTGTCCAGTAATACAGAGGACAGTATAGGAAAAAGAAATCGAGTTAATTAACACACGTCTATCACAGAAAATACTGAAAAGTACCTGTGGCCGCGTCTGCAGAAGGCTCAGGATCCTGTCGTCCTGTCAGTGCATATAGGCGGTGCGGAGGACCGGCTGAACTAGGTGCTCCTCCCCTACCTCGGCCGCGGCCTGCTGGAGCCTGAGAAGTCTGTCCACGAGGGCGCACGGTCGACGTCGAACCGATCGCTGATCCGGCTGGCTGAGTTTGGCCTCCTCCATCCTTTAGCGGGCAATCACGTACAAAATGGTCAGTCCGACCACAGGAAAAACAACCACCGGTGTCTAAGTAGCACTGCCCAGAGTGTGGCTTGCCACACCGAGCACATCGTTGTGGGGGAATCCCCGTCCTGCCGGAATCAATTCTGTACTGGGAATCCGAAGCTCTGGCACCCTGACCTGATCCTGAATAAGTAGGGCGATCAAATCCCCTATCCACAAATCGAGGTGGGGCACTGGCCGCTGATTGTCCTGAATACCTGGATTGCTCTTGTGCTTGCCCCCCTCTATACTCGCTTCTAGCCCTGGAAAATCTGCCTCTTTTTCTGGAACCCCTCTCTGGATAGCTCTCCTCTCTCCGTGGCTGATACTGCTCTTCCAGATTTTGGGCGTGGGCCTGGATGCGGGTAATAGTCATCCCGTCCTGGAGTGAGGCCGTCAAACACTCCTTAACCAAATGTGGCCCTAGCCCACTTACAAACCGGTGCACATGGTCTCCCCTATCAGCTATCAGGGCGGGGGCATACCTGGCTAGCGAGTTGAAACGAAGACTGTATTCTCGAACGCTCATATTTCCCTGTCTCAGGTTCAAGAACATATCGGCTCGAGCCCGTCGAACCTCTGGCGGTAGGAAATGTCGTAGGAAAGCCTCAGTGAATTCCTGCCAAACCGGAGGGGGTGCATTTGCTCCCCTCGATGATATCCAGTTACCGTACCACAAGACTGCCACATCCCGCAGCCTGTATGAAGCCAACTCTACGGACTCCGTATCTGAAGCATGTATGATCCTCAGAGTCCTCAGCATCTCGTCTATAAAACCCTGCGGGTCCTCCTCTGGCTTCGATCCATAGAACTCTGGCGGCTTCAGGGTAATAAAGTCTCGGGCCCTTGCGCTTACCGCCCTGTCTCCCGGGTCTACATCTTGCCGCTGAGCCTGCGCGGCAACTAACTGGGTCAATAACTGGATGGCCTCTGCCATCTGTTGGCCCGGAGCTGCTGGCGGTGGGACTGGAGCTGGAACTCTTTCCTGCTCTGCTGGTGCAGGGGGAGCAGGAAAAGTCTGAGGGGGAGCTTCATTGTGAGATTCTTCTTCGTCTAGCTCCCGTTCAACTCTGCGGGCCGCCACCCCCTTAGCTTTCTCGGCCATCGTAGCCTTTTTCTTCGGCGGCATTACTGAAACCATAACACAGGTTTAGGAAAAGGAATATGGAAGCCTGGCAACTTAGCTCTATCGCACGATTTCAGAATGCAAAGAAGGTCACATTTCCTAAATGCCCTGTAGCCTCATGTTTATAAGTGTGGCGCGCTACACACCCATAGACAAGACTCTACTGGACACGGCTCGTAGACAAACCCTAGGACCGAACTGCTCTGATACCACTTCTGTCACAACCCGACCAGGGGCCGTGACGAGTACCCGATACTTGTACCGAGCACCCCTTAGCTATCCTGTACAAACAGTGCCATATTTTTTTTCTAAACATTAACATTTGCAGTAAACTTTCTAATATCGCGTTACACCAGAACGCGGACCATTCGGAATAAAATACATTAAACTGTACATAGCTGACTGTGTATATTTGTCTACGAGCCTCTAGACATAGTACATTTATACATAAGAAGGGTCGAGTACTATCGCGCCCGAAAATACATACACAAAATAGTACCGATGAAATAAGGCTCCGGAACAACTGGAGCGCTGGCGAATGCTGCTGATAGGGCACTAGGAATCTGGTCCGTATACCTGCTGACCTGCGCGGCATGAAACCCAGCGTCCACAAGAAGGGACGTCAGTACGAATAATGTACCGAGTATGTAAGGCATGGAAAACAATACAAGCAGTAACATGAAGTACGATCAATAATAATATCACGGAGCCATAGGGCGTATAACGAGGTAAGAACGTAACCTGTACATAGGAAGGCCCCTCTTTAGGCCTGCTGTCATGTAGGCTTGTCTTTTCGTCTTTGAAACGTTTCTTTTCATAGGCATAGGAATCACATCTTTATATTACTTATTCTCGTGTACAGAAATAAAACAGTACGTTTCAGTAACGGTATCATTTGCTCACGTTTACGGACACCGAATACAATCGGCTCTCCCAACCCCCCCCCCCCCTCGGTGTCCCTTATTCATGTATACAGAAAACAGTACAATTCAGTAGACGGTATCTTTCATTTACATTTACAGACGCCGAATACAATCGGCTCTCCCAACCCCCTCCCCAACGATGACCCAACATAGTACATCACATATGTATCACACATTATATATATATATATATACAGACGCCGCGTACGGCTCATCCCATATCCCGCGTCCGGGCATCCCGCGTCCAGGATGGAATCCAGCTGATCAGGTGGTGATATCACAGTGGCCCTTCCCTTTTCCCCATATACACATACATATATATTTACTCATCTTTTATGCATATACCTGTCTCATACACAATTACTTTATCTTATATATATACATATCCATACACGTTTACTCGCTTTATATACATATATCCTGCAAGCAAACAAGAGAACCAAGAAAAATCATGTATCCATCGTAGTGACGTAAGGTCGGTAACCTCCGATTACAGTACGGAATGCTAGTGATAGCTTTGTCTCACCTTGAAGGAACAAGTTTTTTAAAGTGAGACTTTTAACGGAGAATAGTGTTACAGTAACCAAAAGCGAAATCGCAGGCATTTTAGGTGACAGTCATAGGTTTTGGAATCTTAGAAAATAAGATCATAACTAAAAGGTATAAATACAATTTAGAAATTTAGTTTATTAATTTAATGTTTACATAAGGTACTTGGCTTAGTCATAGGGTCATTCCGGTCGTATTTATCATAGCTACATTCTCTTGCCCGACATTGTCATTATCATTATCATCATAGGGGCACTCCCGTTGGAGCAGTCATAGCACTTATTACTTGGTGACGGAATCGGGATCAAAGGCCCCCTTTTGATTCACTTCAAGTACGTTAACCAAGACTATAGGAAAATCCGAGAGTATCGGGCCCACCTCGAGCCGGATGAGGTAGCGTATACAATTTACCCATATTACGTGTCATAGCGTTACTTGTATGAGTCTTAGGGTAATCGGGTCCCACTTAGGCAAGTTATAGGGGTCTAGAAGGTCACTTCATCACTTTGCACACTTTCTACTTCAATTCAATTGAACGAAAAGTTGAAAACTTTAGGTGCGGATTCCGGGGATTAGGGTTGTCCCCGAGGCTCGTACCCGACTTCTTTTAGTTAAGACATGCCATAAAAAGAAGGGTGAAACCTTACATACCTCTTTTCGCTCCTTTAGCTACTCCAAATTCGCGTCACAATCTCGTCAAAATCTGCGAATTGGTCATTTTTACCAAAACTTCCATTAGTATACTTTGAGTTAGAATCTTACGGGAACACTTGGCTACCGAAATTTCGGCAGCATTTCCTCTGTAATTACACCATTCCCAACATTCAATATAGCCAAATTCTTGACACACACAATCCGGGAATTCAAACCCGGCCAAACTATTAACATAATCAACAATCATCCTAGCAATTCACATATTCGACTCACGATACATTATATCAATTTACCACTTTCTTCAACACTTTCCAACATCTATAAAGCCAATAACAACCATATATATACATTCCAAAACATCATTCTAATATCATGACATTTCATTCATGCAAGAACATAACATTCAATTCACATAACCTTCCGAAACGAACTTCCAATTACTAATATTTTACTAAGTTCATTATGCTTCCACAACACGACGATCAACATACCAATTAAGACTTGCTCACTATCCATTCATCAAACATACACACACGGCCATTTTCAACTACACACAACTTCAATCTTTCCAAAATCATTCAACTTCCATTTTCCACATTTCATTCACAACCATAACAACCAACACTAGGCAAGATAATTAAAACATACTTTCTACACACATATATATACATATATATATACGGCCATGCTTCATATTCCTCCCCTTCATGAGTTTCATCAATTTTAACATACTACTACACATATAAACCATGCATAACTCATAAAACAAGATCAATACTCACCTTTCTTCTTCAACTTCTCACTTGCCTATCTTTTGGCAACTTGTAGAATTATGAGTTGTTCTTGCTCCAACAACAACTCCACCTTGTTAAGAACCTTTAGCTTGGTAGGAAATGATTTTTGGAAGAATTTTATCAATTTTTCTTTGGAATTTCCACTATGGCCGAAAGGCCCTAAGGGTTTGTTCTCTCTTTTGTTCTTCCACTTCTTGAATTTTCTAGAGAGCTTATGTGATAAATATGACTTTATCATCTTATTTATTTCACAATATATTCCATTTTGGGCCTAGCCCATCAATATGGCCGGTTGGGCCTATGATTTTCCCTTAAAAAAAAATGTCAAGCCCACTTTGTATTTTGGCTAGTTCTTGCAATTCTTGAAAACAATTTTTCCGACTTCCAAATTTGCCCTTCGTCTCCCTCCATCTTTCCACGAGTCATATTGCGAATTTCCTTTTATGCCCTTGACCTTTATCATTATTTTAACTTCTAAATTTTTATAAACACTTGTACACCAAACAAAATCAAAATTATAATCTTGCTCTTAATCTCCCGCAATTACCTTAAATTATCCGAATGCGAAAAATGCGGGATATAACATTCAATCACAACAACCCAACTTATAATCTTCCAAACACATGTCTCACTTCCAAATTCATGAATTATATTTACAACCTACACTTTAGCAATATCATTCATATAAATATAAGAAACCATACTAATGTCACATTAACTTCTTCAACAATCCCACAATGATTCCAACTTCATTTCAAGCCATCAAACTTTCATTTTTATTATGGAATTCACAACAACAACAACAATCAAACTACTAAATAAAATCATTTCATCATATCTACACAACACTACTCCCATTCGGCCATACCTCCCACATGCATATTTCATGAATTTCACCCATTTCCACATACTACAGCACTCAACAACATGCATAGACCATCCATAACATATGAAAGAGAGTTAAATCTTACCTTTTCCTCTTAGCTCGTCAACTTAGCTAGAGTTATGCCTTGCACAAGGAATGGTTTTATTGCTCCAACAACCACTCCATGTTAATGAGGACCTTCCAATTGGTTGAATTGCTAGAAGAGAATTATTTTTGTTGACCAATTTTTCATGACCTAGGTTCGGCCATACCATGGCCGAATGACTCCTCTCTTTTCTTTTCTCTTCTTCAAGCTTTATTTTGTTGTAGAAAATGATGAAATTTCTAGATGATTTTTCTTGCTAACACATATATGTATATACGTAGCTCCTTCAAATAGTAGGTGGACACATGTCCCTTCTACATTTTTCTTGAAATTTCTTAAATTAAACAAAGAAGACTAAGTGTCTGCTTATGTAAGCTTAAATCCCCATTAAATAAAATGTGGACACATACCACACATGCCACACGGCCAACATGGCCCTTCAAGAACCTTCATGAATATTTTGTGAAATTCCCATTTTGCCCCTAGCCTTCCACAATATTACCATGAACCATTTTGCGAATTTCCCTTTTTACCTTTAGCCTTTCTCAATATTTCCATACTAATAGAATTCATAAATAATATTCATAACCCATTTGTACGTTAAAATAATTTTTGGAGGATGGTCATTTCCTTAACTTACGACGACTACTTCGAAATATCCGAATGTATAAAATACGGGATATAACATACGGTCACAGTTTACGGCCCGTATTTCACTTTACGGTCCGTATTATGAGTCGTATTTAACCGTTTCGTCATTTGACAGAAAGTTGAAGTTTTTGGAATGTTGAAGGACGATGGTAGTTTACGATCCGTAAACTACTTTACGGGCCGTATTCTATTTTACGACCAACTGGGTCAAAGTGCAGATCTATAACTTTCTCATTTTCAAAATTCATAAATAGTCATTCCCTAGTTAGTTAAACTTCACACACTCATACACTTCGTTGGTCTACTCGTTGTACGTTCACGGAGAAATTTCCGAGGTGTAACATTACTTCCCTTCTCATTTATCGTCATCGCACCAATATCAAGATCATACCAACATAGCCTAGATATGAAAATGTAGGTCATGCAATGAGAATATCGAAGGCAATCTATTCATTTTAGTCGTGCCGCACAAGGACCCTTATCATAACAACAACATCAACAGTATCTTATCTTTCCTTACCATTCCAATAACATCAGCATATGATAAAATACGGTCTCCAACTCATAGAGTTAACCACTATGCATCGAGTCTGGAGTCATTCAATATTCCATTCTCTTTTAACATTATCGGTACCAAGTTACGGTTGAATATCAATAATATATGAAATGAAGATGTATACCATCATGAAGTCATCATCAACAGTATGTCTTAAGTCAAGTTTCCATCCAACTAGTCTCCTATGATACATAGAATCCTCTAAATTATATATGAAATATTAAGCATGATTCCTAGAGTTTCTGACATGCCACAAGCCCGAACACATAAATCCATAACACAAATAGAACGCAACAAGGAGACAAGCCACAATCAATCAGCAACCAACCTAGTAGAATTTAATCCTAACTCCACACCCGAGGGAGTACATGCTGTCTTCGACAATCACTAACTCTACATATGCTTTACTAACCGAAGTTTAACTATAAGATATGCCATAAACTACCTTGAAAGCCGAACAAAAATCTTGAACCGTCAAACTTGAGCCTTGCCCTTCCTTTGTGCCCCAAAGTAATAGAAGTCTAGTCATATCCGAATACAGTATTAGAACCAAGAAGGATAACACCCATAGGCCTTACTTCTATTCAAGTCCCAAATCTCAACTCATGGAATGGGGAAAACGAACCCTTAACGGTAACATGGTCAATTCGAATGCTAAATACGAAATTCATACTCTATGAGATCAATTCCCATCAAACAATGGCCAGATTAACACATGGATTAGGCCAATTTGGATTCTAGGTGAAACACCCAAATTTGGGTATAAACCTAACTTTCAATTCCACAAATTAGTCATTAATAATGGTAGATTCATGTTTATATAGCTGCTATCCATCAATTCCATACTTAATAAAGCTTAATCCACCAACAAATCAAGGTTTGATAACCAAAAAATCATTCAAGAAAGAAACCCAAAAACCCCCTTTAATACTTATGTTATTGAATGACCCTAGCATGGATTGTGGAGTTTCTAAGGTGGATTATGAATCATGAAGCTTAGAACCAAATAGAAATGAATGAAGAATGAGGATAGAAGGACTAACCAAAATGAAGAATCACCCCAAAGTCTCTTGAAATGCCTTCCTAGAAGCTTAGAACCGAACAGAAATGTATGAGGCACTTAAGGGTTTTATTATCTCATTAAATACTAGACCGCCTCGTCATCCGCTGCAGCAGTCGCGATACCACTAAGGCTATCCCACTGCAGCAGTGATAAGACCGCTATGGTGGTCGCCCCCAAATACACTAAGCAACTATAGCGGCATGGCCACTGCTATAGAGGTACCGCTGCCGTGGTTCTGGTGTAGCCATAGCGGTACACCAAACACCAGAAATTTCCCAACTCCCACAAGTTTCAATCCGAAATTCAACTATCACCTGAGGACCCATACACACCAACCATATATGTAGACGTACATAAAAAACAGGTTACGAACACACTTGTGGCCTTGAAATTCCCAACGGGGGTCTCGTTGACAAGGTCAACCCCCAATAACCTAAAACAAATTTTTCAATCCAAGTCCCAAAACGCACCCCAGCGCATTGGGAACCGAACCAAACATACCCTCAAGTTACAATTGACCACAGACCTTTCGAAATTGATGAATTTCTAAAATAAGGTCCGTTTACCCAAAAGTCAACTTTGAGTCAATTTTTTTTTTACTTTAAAGCTTATTTTAACATAAACTTATCTAATACTTATTTGATGGCCTTAGAAATCGTACCACCCATTCGCACAAGTAAAATATATGCTAACAAATCTCAAGGAAAATTCAATAGGTCAAAAGTGTCGTAACGGCCAAACGGGTCATTACGTCATATACCAATTAAACAATCATTCGTCCTTAAGGGAGGAAAGAGAGTATGACAGTTGACGGTAACCAATGAATCCTTAACATAACAACACGGAATCGTCTGCGGCATGAAGTACTCCAAAATCACTGCCCGCTCAACTTACTAGTCAAAAATTCCTCTAACTTGGCTTAAAGACCCAATTCTCATATTTCCATACTCAAAATTATCTCGCAACTAATCCGCAAAATCAAGAACTGCTTTGCCGGAATTCTCTGATTTGATATCTCACACCTCTAATGCGATAAATAGGCCCCGCAAAAATTTCTCAAACAACACAACCTTTAGATAAAAACTGAGTCATAACCCAATCTGAACTGATAAAATACTTTGATTACGCTAACTTTTCCTTCATACTTCTAAACCCAATCTTAACACCACAATTTTGTAAAAGCACAAAAACATATGTCCGAATGCATGACTTACTCTTGTCAGTCAAGAATTTCTGCTCCAACTGAGTACACTAGGCAATTCCATCAGAACTGATCTTGCTCACGGTCAACTTAGCTAACTCCAGGTCTTCTTAAATAGTCAATTTACCATTCTGGGTTCATACCCACTGAATACCTCGCTGACCCAAGTCCATAGGAAACCATCTGATCACTCTGAAGATCCATCGCAATTGTAGTACCTCCTCAAATCACTACCAAGCCCAATGTAAACCATTATAACTGTCTGAATAACTGATCCCGGTAAAATATCATCAAGTCTACTCGCAAACCCTGATAAAGCTCGGCAAACCTATCATACCTCGAATATAAACGGTAACCCGTCGAATCTCTGAAGGTGATTTGCTAGGAAACCCATAAGTCTCTTTGGAAAATTTACACAGTTCATCAAGCCCTAATAAAAAATATCCTGACCCAAAATGATTGCACAACCCCTGAATACCACTAATAGCCACTCAAATTGACTCCAACTTTCTGAAACCAATCACCTTCCTACCACACATCTGCAGCGGCTAATTCTAATCCTTTCCTCATGCAAAATCGATCAAGTCTTCCACCTCGAATCCAAAAGCTAAGTCATATCCAAGGTGTCAACTGAGTACCGAAGAACCATATCTTATACTTGCAACCTTCACCTTTCTCAACCTTTACCCGATACAATTTGATACAACCCCAAACTTTTCAACGCAAAAACCTGAAGCCTCATATAATAACCCTAAAACCATCGAATCTCCGATAACAATTTCAAAAGCATTAGATCTTGCAATCTCTTATCAATGATATCCAGTCAAATATTACTCGTACATAATACACTATCACGAATACAGTCTTATCTCAAAAGTGCAATTCTAGCTTTCAAGGAGTTGGTGTTGACCAGGGTGATAGGACTGGTAGTTCGAGGGTTAAGACCTTCCTTGGGTTAGGTCCTCCACAGTTTTGAGTGATAAAGCAAAATATAGACCCCCAGGATTTCATTGATGGTATGTAGAGGACCTTGAGGGTTATGCTCGCGGATGAGGTCGAGTCTATGGACTTGGCTTCGTATAGGCTCCGTGATATTGCAGTACAATAGTATCAGACTTGGGAGTTATCTAGGGGAGAGAATGCCCCTCCAGCTATTTGGCGAGAGTTCTCAGATGCTTTTATTCGCTATTATTTACCTCCTGAGGTCAGACGAGCCCGATCAGATGGGTTCTTATATATTTAGCAGGGCAGTATGAGTGTCCAGAAGTACTGTGTGTATTTTGATTCTATGGCCAGATATGCTCCAGCCATGGTGGCTGATATGGAGGACAGAGTTCATCATTTTATAGCTGGTCTAGGGACGCATTTGATAGATGCTTGTACGACAGCTGCATTACAGCCAAGCATGAATATCTCCCATATACAAGCATATGCACAGAATCTGGAAGATCGCAAGCGTTAGAGAAGGACAGATCGTGATCGTGACCGTGGCCATGGCAAGAGGGCCAAGACTTTAAAGATCGAGCTTGAGTCTAGGGGAGGACAAAGATCACAGTATCCCCGATATCCATTCCATTCAGCAGGGAGTGCACCTCCGTGGTTTTTAGGTCCAAGATTTGATCAGTCTTCTTATTCCGGAGCGGGCCAGTGTTCTAGAGCATCAAGCTGTCAGTACAGAATGGAGTCAGGCTAGATGTAGTGTTGGTTGGGCTCAGATTTTTGTTATTCTTGTGGTCAGCCAGGTTATAGGATGCGACAGTGTTCGATGAGAGAGAGTGTGGGTATAGTTCAGCCCATAGGGTCTGTGGCTAGTTCTTCTTCTGTGGTGTACCCTTTAGGGTAGGTTTCTCAGACACCAGCAGGACAAGGTAGAGGAAGGAGTGGAGCATCCAGCTCGAGCGGTCCTCAGCACCGCGTATATGCACTAGCTAGTAGACAGGATCGTGAGACATATCCTGATGTTGTTACAGGTATATTATCAGTCTCCTCCAATAATGTGTATGCACTGATTGACCCAGGTTCCACTTTATCATATGTTATGCCCTTTGTTGTCGGCAGTTTGGGATAGAGCCCGAGTTGATTAAACCTTTTGAGGTGACTACGCCAGTTGGTGGTCTGGTTATATCTAGGCGAGTATACCGGGGCTGTGTTGTTATAGTTTGTGACCGCCATACCGTAGCAGATCTGATTGAGTGAGATATGATTGATTTTGATGTTATTATGGGCATGGACTGGTTGGCTTCTTGTTATGCTAGTGTTGATTGTAGAGCAAAGATGGTTGGATTTCAGTTCCCAGGCCAACCAGTCCTAGAGTGGAAGGGCAATGCTACTTCACCTAGGGGTAGGTTTATTTCCTACCTTAAAGCAAGAAAGATAATCAGAAAGGGTACATCTATCACCTGGCTCGGGTTTATGATGTGCAAGCAGAGACTCCGACTCTTCAGTCTGTTCCTGTGGTTAATGATTCCAGATGAGCTTCCAGGCATTCCCCAGACAGAGAGATTTATTTTACCAGATACTTAGCCAATATCTATTTCTCCTTATAGGATGGCACCTGCGGAGTTTAAAGAATTGAAGGAGTAGTTGACGGATTTGCTTTAGAAGGGCTTTATTAGGCCCAAAAAATCACCGTGGGGAGCACCGATAATATTTCTAAGAAAGAAGGATGGCTCTTTGCGAATGTGTATTGACTATAGGCAGTTGAATAAAGTTATTGTAAAGAATAAGTATCTGCTTTCGAGGATCGATGATTTATTTGATCAGTTGCAAGGCGCCAAATACTTCTCGAAGACAGACTTAAGGTCGGGATACCACCAGGTTAGGGTGAAAGAGGAAGACATTCCGAAGATGGCATTTCGGAGTAGATATGGCCACTATGAGTTTCGTGTTATGTCGTTCGGGCTAACTAATGCCCCAGCCATATTCATAGATTTGATGAATCTTTTATTCAGACCCTTTCTAGATTTGTTCGTAATTTTGTTTATAGATGATATTCTGGTTTATTCGCTGTCAGAAGCTGATCATGCAGAACATCTACGAGCAGTGCTTGGAGTTCTTCGAAAAAGAGAGCTATATGCCATGTTTTTCAAGTGTGAGTTCTGGTTGAACTCTGTGGATATTTTGGGTCACATTATTTCGAAGGAAGGCATTAGAGTGGATGCCCAAAAGATTGAGGCTGTGAAGAATTGGCCGAGGCCCACGACACCAACAGAGATACGTAGCTTCTTAGGCCTGGCAGGATATTATAGAAGGTTCGTAGAAGGATTTTCCTCTCTTTCAGCCCCATTGACTAAGTTTACTCAGAAATCAGCTAAGTTCCAATGGACAGATGCTTGTGAGCAGAGTTTTCAGACATTGAAGGATAAGTTGACTTCAGCACGAGTTTTGACTATTTTAGAAAGAGCAGATGGCTATGTGGTGTATGGTAATGCTTCAGGAATTGGATTGGGCTATGTGTTGATGCAGCACGGTAAGGTAATCGCTTATCCTTCTAGACAATTGAAGAAACACGAGAAGAATTATCCAACCCATGATCTTGAGCTAGCGGCAGTAGTTTATGCCTTGAAAATATGGAGGCACTACTTATACTATGTCCATGTTGATATCTATATTGATCATAAGAGTCTCCAGTAGATCTTTAAGCAGAAGGACTTGAACTTACGTCAAAGGCGATGGCTAGAGTTGCTAAAGGATTATGATATGGATATTTTGTACCATCCTGGGAAAGCTAATGTAGTAGCCGATGCTCTTAGTCGTAAATCCATGGGTAGCTTGTCATATGTGCCGCTAGAGAAAAGAGAAATGGTCCATGAAGTTCATCAATTAGCTAGCCTCGAAGTTCGATTGATACATTCAGGTGATGCAGGAGTTACTGTTCAAGACACAACAGTGTCATCTTTGGTAGTAGAGATAAAGGAGCGTCAGTGTGAGGATCCTATGTTAGTTCATTATCGTGATACAACACCTCAGAAGGAAAAGACCCCCTTTGTGATTACAGGAGACGAAGTACTTCGCTATAGAGGTAGATTGTGCATCCCTAATATTGCAGGGCTTCGTCAGTTGGTTATGAGGGAAGCACATCATTCTCGCTATTCTATTCACCCAGGCTCAACAAAGATGTACCATGATCTCAAGGAATCTTTTTTGGTGGGATGGTATGAAAAGAGATATAGCAGAATTTGTTGCTCAGTGTCCAAATTTTCAGCAGGTCAAAATAGAACACCAGAAGCCCGGAGGTCTATTGCAGGCTATGGAGATTCCAATATGGAAGTTGGAGGTAATTAATATGGACTTTATTACAGGGTTGCCCCGTACTCAGCGAAAGTGTGATTCGATATGGGTCATAGTTGATAGGTTTAAAAAGTCAGCCCATTTTCTGTCTATCAGAACTACTTATGCTGCCGAGGATTATGCGAAGCTTTACCTTAAAGAGATTGTACGACTGCATGGTGTTCCTGTGACCATTATCTCAGATAGGGGCACACAGTTTACAGCTAATTTCTGGAAGTCTTTTCAAAATGGATTAGGGACTTAGGTGAGTCTTAATACTGCACTTCATCCACAGACAGATGGACAAGCGGAGCGTACTATACAGACACATAAGGATATGTTGAGAGCTTGTGTGATTGACTTCCAAGGTAGCTGGGATAATCACTTGCCTCTTATCGAGTTTGCCTATAACAACATTAATCATTCCAATATCCAGATGGCTCCTTATGATGCCTTATATGGGCAGAGGCGTAGATCGCCCATAGGATGGTTTGATGTCAGGGAGAATCAGTTAGTAGGCCCAAACTTAATTCAGCAAGCAGTTGATAAGGTGAAAGTGATTCGAGAAAGACTGCTAACAGCTCAGCGTCGACAGAAATCCTATGCAGATAATCGGCGCCGTAAGCTAGAGTTTGAGATAGGCGATTGGGTGTTCCTGAAAGTTTTTCTTATGAAGGGAGTGATAAGGTTTGGCAAGAAGGGTAAGTTGAGCCCTCGATATATTGGGCCATATCAGATTATTCATACCGTGGGTACGGTGGCATATGAGCTAGAATTGCCTTCTGAGTTAGAGTCGGTACATCCGGTATTTCATGTATCTGTGCTTCATAAATTTATCAGAGATCCTTCAAGACTTGTACCAGTAAATGATATCCAGGTGACCAAGCAATTATCATACGAAGAAGTCCCAGTGGCTATATTGGACAGACAGGTTCGAATGTAACGAACTAAGGATGTAGCTTCAGTTAAAGTTTTATAGATGAATAAGAATGTCGAGGTGGTGACTTGGGAAACAGAAGAGGTAATGAAGATTAAGTACCCGCATTTGTTTCTCGCAGTACAGAAGGTTCGGTCTGTGGCATCATCACACACAGACATTATTCCATTTTAAGTTATCCTGATTAGTTGTGTGAAGCCATGGTATTGTATGTTGTAATATGTGGCCCTGTGTGGCATTGTTTGGGTTGCTGTGTGCAGGTTGGATGGGTATATGTACAGGGGAAACTCTGCGGAAATTTTTATAGCCCATGATTGCTTGAACATTCGGGGATGAATGTTCCCAAGGGG
Source organism: Lycium barbarum (assembly GCF_019175385.1). NCBI lineage: Eukaryota > Viridiplantae > Streptophyta > Magnoliopsida > Solanales > Solanaceae > Lycium > Lycium barbarum. The sequence continues at coordinate 59,544,321 of NC_083343.1, read as the reverse complement.
GGGAGAATGTTACGCCTCTCGTTCTTGTTATAGTAGAATCTATGGTTCCATAGTTGGGTATAACCTTGGAATTGAGACTCGTGTCTGAGTTCTGGATATAGAAAGTGTTTTACCTTATGTAAAGAGGTACCAGCAGGTATCTCGGGTGATTTACAGAGTTAGAAGTTGAACGAATCGAATTGACTCGATCTGAGCTGAACTTGAGAAAATCTGCAGACACCAATCATCGTCGACGAGTCATTGACATGGTCGACGGGCCATCGTTGCACAACATCGACAGGGTTTCGCAGCTAGAAATCTGCAGGCGTAGGTCGACGGGCAAGTCAATGAATCGTTGACGGGTCGTCGCCCTGTCTGTCGAACCGCACCGCTAGAGTTTTTTAATTCCAAGTATAAATATGTGGTTCACGACCTTATTTCTCATTTTCCTCCATTCCAAATCAAAGAAACCCTAATATTTTCTCTGCCAACATTTTTCATCATTATTAGTGGAGATCTGGTAAGGTCCGAGCCCCATGGACCCGTGTTTGTCAAGAAGAAGGTTGTTTCTAGGGTTTCTTCAAGTTGTGAAGCTTAGGGAGTTGGAGTAGAAGTTAATCTTTAGAATCTTAGAACCCTCAAGGTATGTAAAAGATTTCTACCCTTATATTTAAGTTGATTACCGAGATTTTTAGTGGTTTTAAGCGAAAAGAGGGTATTTGTGGAAGTGGTAAGTTGATAAAGGTTAAGGTAGTGATTTGAGGCCATTTTAAGAAATGATTGGTGATAGATTTGAGTATATTTTTATATACAAGTGTTGTTATTGTTGTTGTGGTTGATGTTGGATTGAATGGGAAGTTGAAGGGTTGTTGAGCTTATAAGAGAAATGTTGCCCTTAATTGGTCAAGCTCTATTCGTATTTAAAATGGTTAGTAAGCGAGGTAAATAGACTAATTAAGGCCTACGTTATCTTAAAGTAGACTTCCAAGTTCGAGAGGTAGAAGTTGGACGATTGGGTACGCTTCAAGGTATGTTAAAGCTATCATTTCCTTCTTTTGGCATGATCTTATGATATGAACCAACAAACGAGTAAGTGAGCTTCCATATTACTCTACTCTTAGAAGCATAGGGAGTACTTCAGTCTTTGATGTTCATGTACCCCGTATGATTGCTTCTTCTGTTCATAGGTCTAGCTTTACGTATACAGTTATTCATGCATACATTCACTCATATATATGTGTATTGACCCGTGACCAGAAGGCGTTATATACGCGAGTATTATATGTATATAGGGTATGGAAAATGGGTAGTCGTTATATATGCATTACCACCTGATCAACTGGTGCACCTTGATGATGATATATGGATCGGACCGTACGTTCCTCGACATTATTATTATATGACATATGGATTAGGCCATACGTTCCTCGGCATTATTATTATATGATATATGGATCGGGTCATACGTTCCTCGGCGTTACTATTATATGGGATATGGATCGGGCTGAACGTTCCTCAGCACTATGACCTATATTTATGTATATGAGCATGATTATCATTGAGAGCATACATATTTTATGCCTAACGAGGCATAGTCAGTTATACAGGTTTATGCAGATACATACAGATACTAGCTCATACAAGGGCATGCAGACAATTACTTCAGCTTATGAGTTCAGATTTTATTCATGGTTCTTATATGTACATGATTGTTCTTGTGCCTTTCATACTTAGTACATTATCCGTACTGACTCCCCATTGCTCGGGGGGCTGCGTTCATGCCCGCAGGTTCTGGTAGACCGACAGGTGGTCCAGCTTTGTAAGACTTCTATCCAGCAGTGGTCAGTGCGCTCCATTGATCCAGAGTTGCAGTATATTTTGGTATGCTAGCCCTTTTGAGATGTATATGCATATGGGTATGACAAGGCCCTGTCCCGTCCTTTCTAAAGCTTTCATTCCAGTAGAGGTTTGTAGACAGTTGTATGTATCAGTCAGATGATGTAGCCTCGTCGGCTCCTATTCTTTTGGGTACAGTATATGTAGCAGCCTAGCTGGCTTGCACTATTCTTCAGTATGCATGTGTGTATACAGATTGTACAGAGTTTTGATGTTTCCCTTTCATGAGATCGGTTTATGCCATTTATGGGCCCATGATGTTCAGTATGGTTCAGATATGTGTTTAGTCGCTAGAGGTCAGACACTCGTCACGACTCATTAGTTTGGGTCGTGACAACGGCGGTCTCCCCCAAATACACTAAGCCGCTATAATGACAGGGCCACATCTATGGCGGTACCACTGTCGCGGTTCTGCTGCCGCCATAACGGTACATCAGACACCTGAAATTTTCCAACTTTCACAAGTCTTAACCCGAAATTCAACTATCACTCGAGCCCGCACACACAAAAACCAGATATGTAGACGTACATAAAAACACATTACGAACGCACTTCTGGCCTCGAAATTTCCAACGGGGGTCTTGTTGACCAAGTCAATCCCCAATAGCCTAAAACAACCTTTCTAACACAAGTCGCAAAATGCATCCAAGCATATTTGAAAACGAACTGAACATACCCGCAAGTTACAAATGTTCATCCAAACCTCTTGTAATCGACGAATTTTTGAAAAAGCTTCATTTACCCGAAAGTAAACTTTGAGTCAAACGTTTTTCACTTTTAGGCTTATATTCACAAAAACTTATCTAATGTTAATCTGATGGCCTCAAATATCGTACCACCCATCCCCACAAGTCAGATATATGCTAACAAAGCTCGAGAAAAAGTCAGCATGGTCAAAAGTACCTTAACGGCTAAACGGGTTGTCATAAAAACCCTTTCCATTCCACCACTTCAATTATTCATTCTAAGCATATTTTTCGGCGATTTGAGGTGACTTTTGGATAAATTCTTCTTGTGGGTAAGTTTCTTAACCTTATATTTCATCCTCTACACTTTCATAAGTTTAAATCCATGTTAGAAATCATTACAAGCTAAGAAGCAAAGTGAGTCTTGATGGTTTGTTTACTAATTGAGTTTTAACCTACTAAATTATGATTTGTTGGTGGGATTAGTTTCTCTAAGTATAGAATTGATGGAATACAAATCAATAAGCTTGAATCCACCATTAATATTGAGAAATTAGAATTTGGAAAATGGATTTTCATGACAAATTCTTGAAATGGGTTCTAGACTTCCAAAATAGAAATTGATTATGAAATTTACTAGAATAAGCATAGAAAGTGATGAATTCATTGTTTTTAATCCTATTTCTTCCATTATTAGTGATTAATTTTAGGAATAAAGAGTTAGGTTTTATTTCCAAATTTGAGGGTTGCACTTTAAATCCGAATTAGGCCCAATTGTGAGCTAATTTAGTAATTGATTAGTGGGTTTGATCATGTTACACGTTGAAAATTTCGCGTGGTTTGCATTATAAGTAAACTAACATAAACCTAAAGTGGATATAAAGCCATTGAAAGGTTAAGGAAGGTATTTAATAATTGTAAGTATGTACCTTAAGATTTTGAAGTTAGAGGAAAGGATTGGAAATTTTAGTCATGTTTTGGGAAGATTTCGTATCATTTGAGTTATACATTGATTAGCATTACTTTGAGGGGGTTTTATAAGGATCCTTAGAAGGTTAGTGAAGTTTTATACAAGTACCAAGAAAGCTCCACAAGGATTGGATGTCAAACGAATAGAAAAGAACACAGTTTTCGGAAATTCGAAAACTTGGGCAATATGCGGCCGCATACTCAGTATGTTGTGCAGGTCGCAAACTCATAATTTTGGCTAGGATCACTATCCAACATCACCCACATGTTTTGGAGGGAGTATTCCACCGTATACTAAGTATGTGGTGCCACATACTCTCCGCAACACGAAGCGGTGGGGTGATTTTCAACCCTTTTTAAGTCCCAAAAGATCCCATTTTTCACATTCATTCCACACTCTTCTCTCCACATTATATGAGAGTTCTTGAGACTTATTGAAGTTTCTTCAACACTCTAAAACCTTCCACACCAACAAAAGAGAAGATCAAACATTAAAAACTCCAAGATAATCTATGGAAGATGATTGCTCTTTCTTCACTTCAATGTTGTGATGAACTTGATCTTCGAAAGAGTTGAGTGAGGTGAAGTTATTCTTCTACAAGGTATGTTCTTGATCTTATTTACTTTATTGAGTTGGTTTAGAGGTTTAGCAAGTCCTGGAGGAGAAAGAAACGTAGTAGAGAAGTCATAAAGTGTTGAATGGAAATTGAAGGTTATGAATTGAATTTTGGAATGATTTAAGGGTAATTTGAACATAATTCCTTGATTATGGTACTTTTGATGTTATTATTGTTGTTTGAGAGTTGTTTTAGAATTTGGTGGAAGTCGATGAAATAGGCGAAGTGCGGCCCAAATTCTACTAGCTCGTTAATTACACTAGTTTGAACTTAACAGTGTTTTCAAGACTTAACCTTAGTATGAATCCTCTTGAATGTAGATTTTCAATCTTGGGAAGATAACGTTAAGTAGTTAAGGAGACGAAAGGTATATTAAGGCTAACCCTTTCTTTCTTAAGGCATGATTCCTTTGTTGTGAGTCTACACGTGACATCCAAAATGTCCCTATTTCTAAATATGCTAGAAATTATGGTTCTTGATGTTCTCATGATATTTTTGATCTTGTTCATCATCCTTAATCTCATTTCATGGTAGTAAACCCTTTAAAGAAAGATATTGTGATAATAATGATTCCATAATGGTAATCGGAGGTTCACTGACCTTGTGTCACCCAGTGAAGCTCATATTGATGTTATATGAGTCTTTCATACATTTATATATATGTATCTATTTTACGACACTAAGTCGCGCTATAATTAGTCTGGTACGATATCTATTGTGTACACAACTGCAGTTGGGTACAGATAACATCGAGCCTTGTTATAGCTGGGTACGGATAACACCGAGCCTTGTTATGGCCGGGTACGAGCCTATATCGCCGGGTATGGTATCATTATATATGTATGTATGGAAATGCTTTCTTTAGAGAAAGGCTAAGTATGCATGACGGCCGCCTTGAGTGGTATCCTGAGATATAAATTAATCCCCTTATCGTATATTATTTTCATCCTGTTAATCATATCATACATACTCAGTACATTATTCGTACTAACGTCCTTTTTTTATGGACGTTGCGTTCATGCCAACAGGTAGACAGGGAGACAAACCGAACCCCTAGGCTGCTTCATCAGCGATTGCATAGATTTACTCCATTTGATTTGGAGCTACAGTTTAGTTGGTACTATTCTTTTGTGTACACATAGGCATGGGGGGCCCTGTCTCATCTTTAAGATATTACGCACTCCATGTAGAAGCTCGTAGACAGATGTACATAGTTAGATATTCCATAACCTCATCGGTTCATATTTTTGTATGTCATTTTTGGCAGCCTTGTCGGCTTGTACATACGGGCAAAGTTGATGACGTTTATATAGAGATGTATTTACCTTTTAGACTTATGCCCCTGTAGATTTTGTATTTATGAGTTATATTTTATGGTTCACCTAGAATTAATAATGAGAAGTATGTTAAGAAGTGTTGGGTAGGTTAGCTCTGGGTGCCCGTCATGGCCCTCCAATTCGGTCATGACGAAAATTGTATCAAAGTAGTTCGTCCTAGGGTGTGTTTGTGAGCCGTGTCTAGTATAGTCTTATTTATGGGTCTAAAGTGCGTCACACTTATAAACAGGAGGCTGTGGGGGCATTTAGGAATGATCTACCTTTCTTTCTCACCTAAGATCGTGCGAGAGAAACATGTTCTGAGGACTCTTTTTTTTTCTGATAGTGTGTTATGATTTCAGTGAAACCTGTGAAGAGAAAAACTACAGTGGCCCAAAAGGGCAAGTCAGTGGCGAGTAGGAGGACTGAACGGGTACCGCCAATAGGGGTAGAGGAGGGCAAGTCACAGAATGAGGTTCCATCTCAGTCCTCTCACACTCTGCTCGCTTAAGAGGAGCTCCAGATCCAGCTGCCCTAGTTCCTCCACCAGATGCCTCAGTTCAGGAAATGAGAGAGGCCATCCATTTGCTGACCCAGTTAGTAGCCGCTCAAGCCCAGCGGCAAGGTGCGGGTCATGGTAATAAGGCTATCAGTGCCAGAGTTCGTGATTTTGTTAACTTAGACCCTCCAGAATTCTTTAGGTCAAAATCGGATGAGGACCCGCATAACTTCATAGATGAGATGCTGAGAACATTTTTAGTAATGCTTGCTTCAGATGTTGATCGGTAGAGTTGGCCTCTTATAGATTAAGAGATGTTGATGTTCATTGGTATACTATCTGGATGTCATCTAGAGGGGTTAACACGCCCCCACCTGTATGGCAAGAGTTTGTGGATGCTTTCCTTCGGCATTATTTCCCGCCAGAGGTTCTTCGGGCTAGAGCTGATAGGTTCCTAAACTTCAATCAGGGGAACCTGAGTGCCCAAGAGTATAACCTTCATTTTAATTCTTTGGCTGTATGCTTCAACTATGGTAGCTGATATGGCAGATCCCGTCCACCGATTTGTGAATGGGTTGGGGCCACATTTGATTTATGACTGTTTGACAGCCTCACTTTAGGAAGGTATGGATATTTATCGTATACTGGCCCATGCCCAGGATCTCGAAGAATGACAGCAATAGCAGAGGAGTAAGTGTGAGCATGATAAGGGTTATAGTAAGAGGGCCATATCCTCAGGTCTTGTTAGTGAGTTCAGAGGGGGTCAGAGGCAGCTGTATTATAGGCACTCAGGCCATTCAGTGGCTAGTGCACCTCCACAATTTGCGGGCTAGAGATTTGATCGACCTATTCACTCAGGATCGGGTTAGAGGTTCAGTGCTTCAGGTTCTCAGTAAATGGGTGATTTAGGCCAGATGAGACCACCTTTACCATGATGTACTCAGTGTGGTAAATTACATTGGGGACAGTGTCGATTAGGTTCAGATGTTTGTTATGCCTGCGGTCAGCCAGGCCATATTATGCGTAACTATCCATCGAGAGGTGGTAGAGGAATGGTCTAGCCCACAGGATTAGCAGCTGGTTCTTTATCATCTATATGCCCTCCGAGAAAAACCTCACTAATACCAGCAAGCAATGATAGAGGTAGAGGAGGAGCATCCAGTTCGAGTGGTCCTCAGCACCGTATTTATGCACTGGCTGGATGACAGGATCTTGAGTTTTCCCCACTGTTGTCACAGGTATATTATCAGTATTTTCTCATGATGTATATGCATTGATTGATCCAGGTTCCACATTGTCATATGTTACTCCTTATGTTGCTAGTCGATTTAGGGTAAAACCTGAGTAAATTAAACCTTTTGAAGTTTTTACACCCATTGGTGGCACATTGATAGCTGGTCGAGTATATTTGTGTGGTTATAGTGTGTGATCGTCGCACCATGGCAGATTTGATTGAGTTGAGTATGGTATATTTTGATGTTATCATGTGTATGGATTGATTGGCTTCCTGTTATGCCATGTCACGACCCAACCCCGTAGGCCGTGACTAGTGCCCGATCTGAGCACCCGAACCCATCTATTAAGTATTATCTCAAATTCCATCAACTCATTCTAGTATATGGCGGAAGCCGACAAGGCTTTATTTCAAATTTAAGTAATTTCCAGAAAAATTTCGGCAGAGTTTCCTTTGTTTTACGGACTATCCAATATACCCTGCACGCAGAAAATACCAACAAAAGCCACACAGGGCTAACCAAGCAAGATATAAACATATGCGGACCGGCCGCCTCGGCGTATAGGATCGCCCAAACAACATATGCGGACCGGCCGCCTCGGCGTATGGGATCACCCAAACGACATGTACATACATCCATACAGAAAGACCCTAACCCACAAACATGTCCACAGACCTCTAAACAGACCGACAGAATCATATGACGGGACAGGGCCCCGCCGTACCCATGAACGAATATATACAAATGCACTAATAAATATATATACCAAAAGTATAAGCTCCGGAAAGAGAGGAGCACTCCGAATAGCAGAAAGGGTGTTCTAAACAGGTGGATCACCAGGCTGTGCGTCTGTACCTGCGGGCATGAAACGCAGCCCCCGGAGAAGGGGGTCAGTACGAAATATGTACTGAGTATGCAAAGCAGAAGGTACAGAAATAAATCTGAATAATAATCGAATCAGATATATAGAAAATAATACATATCAAAATGTTTATTCCCAAAGTATAAATTATGCATAGGGCACTGGAAAATGTGGTCGCCCGCCTGTCGATGGCGCCACAACACAGCATAACACCAGAATATATCAAAAAGCGCACGACAACAGAACCGGCCCGGGAACCGGCGAACGATATCATAGTAGGCACGAGCGGAGTAGTGAGGAATCATATGCATAAAATCATTATTATAAATCCGAAGGATAAGTAAAATAGTCATATTTGAAATCGGAGTAATAATTATCACTTTTTGATTCAAAGTTGTCGAATTTACATAAAGGGCGTCGCGGGACCCACGGACGAGTATAGACCCGAACTGAGTCCGCCTATGAAAAACATACCCATTATACATCAAGCAAACTCCTATAAAAATTATTGGAGCGATCCGAGCCTCTATGCGAAAAATATGGCATTCAGAGATTACAAAATTCCTTAAAGCGAACATTTTCCATGCGAATTTCGGAAAGCGATTACTTCAAATACATCATGGTTCATATTTCATAAAAACATACATAAGAGTGCCAAAGAATATATATATATGGATCATAACATGCTCGGATCTCGAATTTGGAATTCCCTTAAAGCTCCAATCTAGCCTATGTGAAACTAAGGCATGCCAAAAGAAGGAAGGTTGCTTTACATACCTCAAACGCTCTCCAATATGATCCAACTCAAGCTAAGTCCAACTATGATTCGGGCTGCCCAAGGTCTACAAACAAGCCATAAAATGCCAAACATTAGCTAAAGACTTTTTGGGCATTAAATTCCAATTTCGCCCTTAATTCTACGGAAATTTGGGCGGCATTTCCCCTGTAAATAGGCTACCCCGAGAATTTAACTCGGCCATATCAATCAACAACAACAGCAACAACCAACCTAACAACATCAACAACTAATTCGGAAAGCAATACAACAACAATAGCTTTCTTTTTCCACTATTCAACAACTTACATAAATTCAATTCGACAACTTACCTTCAAGCCAAAATCGACGCTTATACATTCACATACTAACCCATGCCCCTACCAACAATATTTAAGGACATTCTAAGCAATTCATACAACATTTCCAATAATCCAAATTTTTCTCCAGCTACCCGAAACAGCCCCCTAACCGAAACAGCCCCTCTAACTTTTTCTTCATTTACAAATTATGGTTTGTATTCACAATTCACCTTCTAACAATACTATCTCGTCCATATACCAATTACATTAAATATACAAAAGCCCCCAAATCAGTCCGCAACATCTACAACCTCAATTTGAACCAATGAACATTCATTTCCAGCATAAAATTCAAAGCGACGACGATTAAAACATTAAGCGATATTCATTCGCTCATTGTCATATAATGTGAACCATTTCAATCAACACTACACATACACATATATGGATGATTCCCAATTGTTCTTCACCTTACAATGATCATAATCAACTAACTAAACATTAATTCATAATTTCAATCACAACACAACAACACCCATCACACGCCCAACCCTCATACATATGGCATCCACTTCACCATTCTTTATTTCATGATTTTTAACCATAATAAGATACTACAACATGAATATAACCATCATAACACAAGAACAAGATCAAATCTTACCTTTTTATCTTCAACTTCCACAAGCCTAGGGTTTCCACAAGATGAGAAATAGTGGATTGATCGCTCCCACAATGCTTCCACGCTACTTAGGGACCTCAATATAGTTGATTTGTGCCAAAGAAATAATTTTTGGAAGGCTAGAATTGATCTTGATTTTTTTTTTCAACTTGGCCGTGAGGTTGGGGGTTTTCTCCTTCAACTTTTAGATATTTTTTTTTTGTGGGAAGTGAGAAAGATGAATACATGGTCATCTTTTAACTAATATGAAGTGCATTGTTGTCCCTTGGCCCACATTAAATGAGTTGGACCACTTAAAAGATGACACCAAATTGTGTGGGCACCACATGGAATTTGTGGATGACTTTCCACTTCTAATTTTATCACTTTTGGTCCCAAATTTTTCCTAATTGATCCATACCAATAAATTCATGCACAACTTATATCTCAAAATAAAATCGAAGGTCAAGAATCCCGACTTTGTATCCCGAAATAATTTTGTCCTTAACTTATCGTAATTAATCCAGATTATTCCACTGTACAAAAATACGGGTTCTAACATCCTCCCCCCCTTAAGAACATTCGTCCGCGAATGTTAGATTTATCTCACGGGTCATACAAACAATTTGGGGGAGTTTCCTTCTCAACTATCACAACCATACATTTATTGATCAAACAACAAAGTCAAATAGAGAATTGGATTACCTGTAGGTTCCGAAAATAAATGAGGATACTTCTTCTTCATATGCTCCTCAGCTTCCCAGGTCATTTCCTCTCGGTTATTGTTCCGCCACAGCACTTTAACAGAAGCCATATCTTTGTTCCGCAACCTTTTTACCTGACGATCCAATATGGCTATAGGCTGCTCCTCATAAGATAGCTCCTCTGTGACTTGAATATCATCTACAGGAAAAACTCTGGAAGGGTCACCAATACACTTACGAAGCATAGAAACATGAAATACCGGGTGTACCGCTCCCAAATCAGCTGGCAGATCTAATTCATAGGCCACCTTGCCTATTGTACGAATAATTTGATACGGCCCAATATATCTCGGACTGAGCTTCCCTTTCTTGCCGAATCTCATAACACCTTTCATAGGCGACACTTTCAGGAACACCCAATCGCCAATCTGAAACTCTAACGGTCGACGTCGTTTATCAGCATAAGATTTCTGTCGACTCTGGGCCGCTAGCAATCTCTCTCGAATAAGTCTCACCTTATCCACGGCCTGCTGGACCACATCTGGACCGATGAACTGAGTCTCACCCACGTCAAACCAACCAATCGGAGATCTGCATTTCCTGCCATACAAAGCCTCATAGGGTGCCATCTGAATACTGGAGTGGTAGCTGTTGTTATATGCAAACTCAACAAGCGGTAAATGGTCGTCCCAGCTACCCCTGAAATCAATAACGCAGGCACGCAACATATCTTCCAATGTCTGAATAGTGCGCTCGGCCTGTCCGTCAGACTGGGGATGGAAGGCTGTACTCAGGCTCACCTGGGTTCCCAATCCTTCCTGAAACGATCTCCAGAACCTAGCTGTAAACTGGGCACCTCTATCGGAAATAACAGACACCGGAACTCCATGAAGTCGTACAATCTCCCTGACATAAAGCCTGGCATAATCCTCAGCTGAATAGGTGGTCCGAACCGGAAGAAAATGGGCTGATTTCGTCAGCCGATCAACAATAACCCAAATAGAATCATACCTCCGTGGAGTGCGAGGTAGACCTGTAATAAAGTCCATATTAATGATCTCCCACTTCCACATCGGTATCTCCACCTCCTGCAATAGCCCACCGGGCTTCTGGTGCTCAATCTTAACCTGCTGGCAATTTGGACACTGAGCAACGAACTCTGCTATATCTCTTTTCATACCGTCCCACCAATATAGGCATCTGATATCATGGTACATCTTCGTCGACCCTGGGTGAACAGAATATCGGGCGTAATGTGCCTCACCCATAACCTGTCGCCGCAACCCTGCAACGTCAGGTACACACAATCTGCCTCTGTGAAATAACACTCCATCAGGTGAAATCTCAAACGGAGTCTTCTCCTGTGCCAGAGCTGCGTCTCTGTACTGTGCCAGAATAGGATCCTCATACTGATGCCGCTTAATATCTTCTGTAATAGAGGACTCAGCCATACCTCGAACAGAAACTCCAACATCTCCAGAATCAGCCAAGCGAACTCCAAGACTAGCCAACTGATGAATATCGCGAACCATTTCTTTACTCTCTGATGGCACGTCTGCTAGGCTGCCCATAGACTTGCGGCTGAGTGCATCCGCCACAACATTAGCTTTCCCAGGATGGTAGAGAATGTCAACATCATAATCTTTCAGCAACTCTAACCACCTCCGCTGCCGCAAGTTCAGCTCCTTTTGCTTAAAGATGTACTGAAGGCTCTTATGATCTGTATAAATGTCAACGTGAACCCCATATAAGTAATGTCTCCACATCTTCAAGGCATGAATGACCGCGGCCAGCTCCAAATCGTGAGTAGGATAATTCTTTTCATGTTTTCTGAGCTGCCGGGAAGCATAAGCTATCACCCTGCCATGCTGCATCAACACACATCCCAAACCAATACCAGAGGCATCACAATAAATCACATACCCATCTGGACCCTCCGGAAGAGTCAGGACTGGAGCCGTAGTCAACTTCTCTTTCAGCAACTGGAAGCTACGCTCGCAAGCATCTGACCACTGAAACTTAGCTCCCTTCTGAGTCAGCCTTGTCAAAGGCGCTGAAATGGAAGCAAACTTCTCCACGAATCTCCGACAATAACCAGCCAATCCCAGAAAGCTACGCACCTCTGTCGGCGTCGTAGGTCTAGGCCAATTCTTTACGGCCTCGATCTTCTGGGTATCCACCCGGACGCCATCAGCCCCAATAATATGTCCCAGAAATGCCACTGAAGATAACCAGAATTCACACTTAGAAAATTTAGCATATAATTCCTGGTGCCGAAGTGTGCCAAGTACCGTCCTCAAATGGTCTGCATGCTCTGCTTCTGACCGAGAATAAACCAGAATATCATCGATAAATACGATCACAAACATATCCAAGAACGGTCTGAATACCCGATTCATCAGGTCCATAAATACTGCTGGGGCATTTGTCAGCCCAAAAGACATAACTCTGAACTCATAGTGCCCATATCGGGTCCTGAATGCTGTCTTGGGAATATCAGCCTCTCGTACCCGTACCTGATGGTAACCCGATCGCAGGTCTATCTTCGAGAAGTACCTGGCACCCTGCAGCTGATCAAACAAATCATCAATCCTGGGGAGGGGATATTTATTCTTGATGGTTACCTTATTCAACTGCCGATAATCAATGCACATCCGCAGCGAGCCGTCTTTCTTCCTCACAAATAATACTGGAGCTCCCCAGGGTGACGCACTAGGCCGAATGAAACCCTTCTCCAATAAATCTCTCAGCTGCTCTTTCAATTCTTTTAATTCTGCAGGTGCCATTCTGTACGGAGGAATAGAGATAGGCTGAGTGTCTGGCAACAGATCAATAGCAAACTCTATCTCCCGTTCGGGAGGTAGACCCGGAAGCTCATCTGGGAATACATCTACAAATTCATTAACCACTGGGACTGACTGAAGAGTCGGTGCCTCTGCCTCTAAATCATGAACACGGACCAGATGATAAATATACCCCTTTCTGATCATTTTCTCAGCCTTGAGGTATGAAATAAACTTACCCCTCGGCGATACTGTATTACCTGCCCACTCTATAACTGGCTCCCCTGGGAATTGGAATCGGACTATCTTCTTTTGACAATCAACATTAGCATAGCAAGAAGCTAGCCAATCCATACCCATAATCACGTCAAACTCGATCATATCTAACTCTACCAAATCCGCCTTAGTGCAGCGGCCACAGATAATCACGGAACAATCTCTATAAATCTGACTGGCTATAACAGAATCCCCTACTGGTGTAGCTACCTCAAAAGGCTCTATCGGTTCGGATTCTATCCCAATTTTATCAGCAACGAGTGGAGATATAAATGATAATGTAGAACCAGGATCAATCAATGCATACACATCACGAGAGAAAACCAGTAATATACCTGTGACGACATTAGGCGAAGCCTCCTGGTCCTGTCTGCTGGCTAAAGCATAAATGCGGTTCGAAGGACCGCTAGAACCCGAAGCTCCGCCACGACCCCTGCCGCGGCCTGCTGGTGCTGGAGTACCTCGCCCCGCAGGGCGCATCGCCACCGAGGCTGAAGATGAACCACCGGCTGACCCGGTAGACTGAGCTGAACTGCCTGTACCACCTCTAGCCGGACAGTCTCTCATCTGATGGCCCTGACGGCCGCACACAAAGCATGCGCCCGTAGCTCGGAAACACTCTCCCGGGTGCTGTCTCCCACAGTAGGAACACAAAGGTCTGGGTGGCCTCATCTGACTGCTGGAACCTCTGTTCAACTGTGAACCTGAAGCCCTGGAGCTCGGGCCTGCCCCTGAATATCCGACACCCTCAGATCTCCTGCCGGTAAACTGTGGGGGTGTACCCCGGCCTGACGGAGGAGGATGTCTGCCTGACTGCTGCTGCTGAGGCTGTCCGCCTCGAGAATCTCCAGAATAACCTGCGAATCTGGCCCTCTTGGGCGGCCTCCTGTCCCGATCTCTGCTAGAATAATCAGCTCTATGTCGGTCCTCCATACCTAGGGCATAAGCCTGTAGTCGGGCAATATCCATGTCTGCCTGCAATGCCACCGCCATACAGCCATCAATCAAATAGCGGTCTAACCCCATCACGTATCTGTGCATCCGATCGGCCATATCTGCTACTATGGCAGGTGCATACCGGGCCAAAGAATCAAACTCCATATTATACTCACGGACGCTCCGACCCCTCTGCTGCAGATGCAAAAATCGGTCAACCCGCGCTCGCCGTAACTCTGGGGGCAAAAAGTGGTGAGTGAAAGCAGTCACGAACTCGTCCCAAGTAGCTGGGGTAGCACCCTCACCCCTGGATAGCTCCCAGGACTCATACCAGTGAGCAGCAACATCCCGTAGTCTATGCGAAGCCAACTCAACAGACTCAGTCTCTGAAGCCCTGACCAAATCTAGTGAGCGCCGCATCCCCCGAATAAAGTCATGGGGGTCCTCGTCGGGCTTAGACCCGTAAAACTCTGGAGGGCCACATAATAGAAACTCTCGAACCCTCAGGCTGTCACGCCTATCGTCATCATCATCATCTCTCCGCCCGCGTCTGCGAGCCTGTCCCGCTACCAGAGTGGTCAATAACTGCACAGCCTCTCTCAGTGTCCTGTCCTCCGCCCCTTGCTGAGGAGCTGGAGGCGCGGGAGCTGAAGCCCCTGGAGCTAATGGTGAAGCTGCTCCAGACTCCTCTGACGATGAAGACGTAGCAGAGTCGGCTGGCCGGGATGTAATATCACGCATCATCTGAGCAAGGGTCCGAGTACCCTTCTGAGCCCGGCTGGTCTCTCCTACTACGCCCTTTTTCTTCTGGGCGGCCGTCGCCTTTTTCGGAGGCATCACTGAAAGAAAAACAACAACAGATCAAAACAGAATCATCCTAATAGCACAGTTCTATCGCACGATCTAAGATCAGAAGAAAAGACAACATCCTAAATGTCCTGTAGCCTCCTGTTTATAGATGTGGTGCACAACACACCGATAAACAAGACTCTACTAGACACGATCTGTGGACACTCCGAGGACAAACCGCTCTGATACCACTTCTGTCACGACCCAACCCCGTAGGCCGTGACTAGTGCCCGATCTGAGCACCCGAACCCATCTATTAAGTATTATCTCAAATTCCATCAACTCATTCTAGTATATGGCGGAAGCCGACAAGGCTTTATTTCAAATTTAAGTAATTTCCAGAAAAATTTCGGCAGAGTTTCCTTTGTTTTACGGACTATCCAATATACCCTGCACGCAGAAAATACCAACAAAAGCCACACAGGGCTAACCAAGCAAGATATAAACATATGCGGACCGGCCGCCTCGGCGTATAGGATCGCCCAAACAACATATGCGGACCGGCCGCCTCGGCGTATGGGATCACCCAAACGACATGTACATACATCCATACAGAAAGACCCTAACCCACAAACATGTCCACAGACCTCTAAACAGACCGACAGAATCATATGACGGGACAGGGCCCCGCCGTACCCATGAACGAATATATACAAATGCACTAATAAATATATATACCAAAAGTATAAGCTCCGGAAAGAGAGGAGCACTCCGAATAGCAGAAAGGGTGTTCTAAACAGGTGGATCACCAGGCTGTGCGTCTGTACCTGCGGGCATGAAACGCAGCCCCCGGAGAAGGGGGTCAGTACGAAATATGTACTGAGTATGCAAAGCAGAAGGTACAGAAATAAATCTGAATAATAATCGAATCAGATATATAGAAAATAATACATATCAAAATGTTTATTCCCAAAGTATAAATTATGCATAGGGCACTGGAAAATGTGGTCGCCCGCCTGTCGATGGCGCCACAACACAGCATAACACCAGAATATATCAAAAAGCGCACGACAACAGAACCGGCCCGGGAACCGGCGAACGATATCATAGTAGGCACGAGCGGAGTAGTGAGGAATCATATGCATAAAATCATTATTATAAATCCGAAGGATAAGTAAAATAGTCATATTTGAAATCGGAGTAATAATTATCACTTTTTGATTCAAAGTTGTCGAATTTACATAAAGGGCGTCGCGGGACCCACGGACGAGTATAGACCCGAACTGAGTCCGCCTATGAAAAACATACCCATTATACATCAAGCAAACTCCTATAAAAATTATTGGAGCGATCCGAGCCTCTATGCGAAAAATATGGCATTCAGAGATTACAAAATTCCTTAAAGCGAACATTTTCCATGCGAATTTCGGAAAGCGATTACTTCAAATACATCATGGTTCATATTTCATAAAAACATACATAAGAGTGCCAAAGAATATATATATATGGATCATAACATGCTCGGATCTCGAATTTGGAATTCCCTTAAAGCTCCAATCTAGCCTATGTGAAACTAAGGCATGCCAAAAGAAGGAAGGTTGCTTTACATACCTCAAACGCTCTCCAATATGATCCAACTCAAGCTAAGTCCAACTATGATTCGGGCTGCCCAAGGTCTACAAACAAGCCATAAAATGCCAAACATTAGCTAAAGACTTTTTGGGCATTAAATTCCAATTTCGCCCTTAATTCTACGGAAATTTGGGCGGCATTTCCCCTGTAAATAGGCTACCCCGAGAATTTAACTCGGCCATATCAATCAACAACAACAGCAACAACCAACCTAACAACATCAACAACTAATTCGGAAAGCAATACAACAACAATAGCTTTCTTTTTCCACTATTCAACAACTTACATAAATTCAATTCGACAACTTACCTTCAAGCCAAAATCGACGCTTATACATTCACATACTAACCCATGCCCCTACCAACAATATTTAAGGACATTCTAAGCAATTCATACAACATTTCCAATAATCCAAATTTTTCTCCAGCTACCCGAAACAGCCCCCTAACCGAAACAGCCCCTCTAACTTTTTCTTCATTTACAAATTATGGTTTGTATTCACAATTCACCTTCTAACAATACTATCTCGTCCATATACCAATTACATTAAATATACAAAAGCCCCCAAATCAGTCCGCAACATCTACAACCTCAATTTGAACCAATGAACATTCATTTCCAGCATAAAATTCAAAGCGACGACGATTAAAACATTAAGCGATATTCATTCGCTCATTGTCATATAATGTGAACCATTTCAATCAACACTACACATACACATATATGGATGATTCCCAATTGTTCTTCACCTTACAATGATCATAATCAACTAACTAAACATTAATTCATAATTTCAATCACAACACAACAACACCCATCACACGCCCAACCCTCATACATATGGCATCCACTTCACCATTCTTTATTTCATGATTTTTAACCATAATAAGATACTACAACATGAATATAACCATCATAACACAAGAACAAGATCAAATCTTACCTTTTTATCTTCAACTTCCACAAGCCTAGGGTTTCCACAAGATGAGAAATAGTGGATTGATCGCTCCCACAATGCTTCCACGCTACTTAGGGACCTCAATATAGTTGATTTGTGCCAAAGAAATAATTTTTGGAAGGCTAGAATTGATCTTGATTTTTTTTTTCAACTTGGCCGTGAGGTTGGGGGTTTTCTCCTTCAACTTTTAGATATTTTTTTTTTGTGGGAAGTGAGAAAGATGAATACATGGTCATCTTTTAACTAATATGAAGTGCATTGTTGTCCCTTGGCCCACATTAAATGAGTTGGACCACTTAAAAGATGACACCAAATTGTGTGGGCACCACATGGAATTTGTGGATGACTTTCCACTTCTAATTTTATCACTTTTGGTCCCAAATTTTTCCTAATTGATCCATACCAATAAATTCATGCACAACTTATATCTCAAAATAAAATCGAAGGTCAAGAATCCCGACTTTGTATCCCGAAATAATTTTGTCCTTAACTTATCGTAATTAATCCAGATTATTCCACTGTACAAAAATACGGGTTCTAACATGCCAATATTTATTGTAGGGAAAAAATGGCTCGTTTCCAGTTTCTAGGAGAGCCAGTTCTAGGATGGAAGGATAATACAACATCTCTGAGAGGTAGGTTCATTTCCTATCTTAAGGCAAGGAAGATGATTGCTAAAAGTTATATGTACCATTTAGTCCAGTTCCAAGAAACTGAAGCAAAGTCACTGACTATTCAGTCTGTCCCAGTAGTGAATGAGTTTCTGGATGTATTCCCGGACGAGCTTCAAGGCCTTCCGCTAGAGCGAGAGATTGATTTCGCCATTGATGTGTCGCCAGACACTAAGGCAATATCTATCCCTCTTGCAGAATTGAAGGAGTTAAAGGAGCAGTTGAAGGATTTGTTGGACAAGGGCTTTATTAGGCCTAGTTCATCGTCGTAGGGAGCGCCAGTGTTGTTTGTGAGCAAGAAAGATGGCTCCTTGAGAATGTGTATCGATTACAGACAGCTGGATAAGGTGATGATAAAGAACACGTATCCACTTCCAAGAATTGATGATTTATTTGATCAGCTACAGGGTGCCAAATGGTTCTCAAAGATAGATTTGAGATCCGGGTATCACCAGGTGAGAGTCAGGGAGAAAGACATTCCGAAGACAGCCTTCAGAACTAGTTATGGTCATTTCGAGTTTCGGGTAATGACATTCGGGTTGACTAATGTACCAGCGGTATTCATGAGTTTGATGAATAGTGTATTCAGGCCTTTCCTAGATTTGTTTGTAATTATGTTCATCGATGACATCCTGGTATATTCTCGATCTGAGGCAGAGCATGCAGATCATTTACGTACAATACGTAGGGTTCTTCAGGCTCGGAAGTTCTATGCAAAGTTTTCTAAATGTGAGTTTTGGTTGAATTTAGTGACTTTTCTGGGGCACATTATTTCAGCTGACGGTATTCGGGTAGATATCCCGAAGATTAAAGCTGTGAAGACTTTGCCAAGGCCTATAACACCCACTGAAGTTTGTAGTTTTCTGGGTCTGGCAGGCTATTACAGAATATTATTAAAAGGATTTTCTTCTATGTGTACACCATTGACAAAGCTGACTTAGAAATCAGTTAAATTTCAATGGACGGATGCTTGTGAGCACATCTTTCAGGAGTTGAAGAACAGGTTGACTTTGGCCCAGTTCTGACACTTCTGGAGAGATCAGAAGCAGTTGTTATTTATTCTGATGCTTCAGGGATTGGACTAGGTTGTGTATTGATGCAGCATGGTAAAGTTATTATTTATGCTTCAAGGCAGTTGCAGAAACACGAGAAAAATTATCCAACCCATGATCTAGAGATAGTTGTGGTAATTCATGCATTAAAGATGTGGAGACATTATTTTCATGGCGTTCATGTCAATATTTATACAGACCACAAGAGTCTTCAGTATATTTTCTAGCAGAAAGAGTTGAATTTATGGAAAAGGCGATGGTTGGAGTTATTGAAAGATTACGATGTTAGCATCCTATACCATCCAGGGAAAGCGAATGTCGTAGCCGATGCCCTTAGCCGTAGATCCATGGGTAGCTTATGTGATATTCAGCCAGAGAAGAGAGAGTTAGCTCATGAGCTTCAACAGCTAGCTAGCCTAGGAGTTCAATTAATTGACTCGGGCAAGATGGGGCAAGATGAGATTTCTACAGATGGAGTTCTCAGATATCGAGGCAGATTATGTATTCTTGATGTTGCAGGGTTATGTTGTCAGATTTTGGGGGAAACCCATTGTTCCCGTTATTTTGTTCATCCAAGAGTAACAAATATGTATCATGATATTAAGTCAATTTATTGGTGAGATGGAATGAAGAAAGACATAGCAGAATTTGTAGCTCAATGCCCTAACTGTCAACAGGTAATGATTAAGCATCAGAAGCCAGGAGGATTATTACAAGCTATGGAGATTCTGACTTGGAAATGGGAAGTAATTAATATGGATTTCATTACAGGCTTGCCTCGTTCTCAGCGTTAGTATGATTCCATATGGATAATTGTGGATAGACTTACGAAATCAGCGTATTTTCTACCTGTCAAAACTACATACTCAGGTGAAGATTATGCAAAGCTTTATATCAAGGAGATAGCACAAATTTAAGGTGTTCCAGTATCTACTATCTCTGATAGAGGAGCGCAATATATAGGTAATTTCTAGAAGTCATTCACAAATGGTTTGGGGACTCAGGTAAGTCTTAGCACAACATTTCATCCGCAGACTGATGGTCAGGCTAAGCGTACTATTTAGACCCTCGAATATATGTTAAGAGCATGTGTGTTAGACTTCAGAGGAATCTAGGATTATCATTTGCCACTTATTGAGTTTGCATACAACAATAGTTATCATGCCAGTATTCAGATGGCCCCATATGAAGCTTTATACGGGCGAAGGTGTAGATCGCCAATTGAGTAGTTCGAAGTAGGGGAGACAAAATTATTAGGGCCAGATTTGATCTAGCAAGTAGTGGAAAAAGTCAAGCTTATTCAGGACCGATTATTGACAACCCAGAGTCATCAGAAGTCTTATGCCGATATTCGCGGATGAGGCTTGGAGTTGATGACTGGGTATTTTGAAGGTGTCGCCTATGAAATGTGTCATGAGATTTGGTAAAAAAAGGTAAGCTTAGTCCTCGGTATATTAGGCCTTACAAGATAGTACGCAAGGTAGGCCAGGTGACTTATGAGTTAGATCTACCTTTGGACTTGGAGTTAGTTCATCCAATTTTCCATGTATCAATGCTTCGCAAGTGGATTGGATACCTTTCCATAATTGTAACTGTGGATGATGTCCAGGTCACCGATCAATTATCCTACGAAGAAGTTCCCATTGCAATCCTAGATAGACAAGTTCGGAAGCTAAGAGCTAAAAATGTAGCTTCAGTTAAAATTCTATAGAGAAATAATAATAGGGAAGAAATGACTTGGGAAGCTGAGGAAGACATAAAGTCCAGGTATCCACATTTGTTTCCACTCCCAGGGGAGGCTCAGAAAAAGCCATAATTGCCTTCAGGTGCGTAATGCTTTCTTTTGATGGTTTCTTGGTCGTGTGTGGACATTATTATTGTTGTTGTTAGAGCCTTGCAAGGCATTTTATATTTTGGGTTGCTGTGATAGGATGGTAGTGGCATATTTACAGGGGAAACTCTGGCAAAATTTATGTAGAATCCCTAAGAGTCTAACATTCGAGGACGAATGTTCTTAAGGGGGGAGGAATGTTGAACTTTTGAAATTTAGCATCGTTTGCATTATAAGTAAACTAACACAAACCTAAAGTGGATATGAATCCCTTAAAAGGCTAATAAGGGTATTTAATAATTTTAAGTATGTACCTTAAGCTTTCGAATTTAAATGAATCAGTGGAAGTAAGTTCGTTGAAGGATTGGAAATTTGAGTCATGTTTTGGGTTGATTTCGTATCATTTGAGTTATACATTGATTAGCATTACTTTGAGGGGTATTTATAGGGCTCCTTATAAGGTTAATGAAGTTTTATACAAGTGCAAAAAAGGTTCCACAAGGATTGGATGTCAAAAAAATAGAAAAGAACACATTTTTAGCTAAATTGGAAAACTTGGGCAATATGCAGCCGCATACTCAGTATGTTGTGCAGCATATTGGCCGCAAACTCATAAATTTGGCTAGGCTCACTACCCAACATCACCCCATGTTGTGGAGGGAGTATTCCACCGCATACTAAGTATGTGGTGCCGCATACTCTCCACAACACGGAGCGGTGGGGTGATTTCAACCCTTTTTAAGTCCCAAAAGATCCCATTTTTCACATCGATTCCGCACTTGTCTCTCCATATTATAAGAGAGTTCTTGAGAATTCTTTAAGTTTCTTCAACACTCTAAAACCTTCCACACCATCAAACGAGAAGATCAAACATTAAAAACTCCAAGATAATCTATGGAAGATGATTGTTCCGGTTTCTCTTCAATGTTGTGATGAACTTTATCTGGGAAGGAGTTGAGTGAGGAGAATTTATTCTTCTAAAAGGTATGTTGTTGATCGTATTTACGTGATTGAGTTGGTTTAGAGGTTTAGCAAGTCTTGGAGGAGAAATAATCATGGTAGAGAAGTCAGAAAGTATTGAATGGAAATTAATGGTTATGAATTGAATTTGAAAGGGGATTTTGGATTTATTTAAGAGTAATTTGAACATAATTCCTTGATTATCATATTGTTGATGCTATTGTTGTTGTTTGAGAGTTGTTTTGGAATTGTATAACAGTCAATGAATTAGGGGAAGTGCTGCCCAAATTTCGCTAGCTCGTTAATTACTCTAGTTTGAACTTAAGAGTGTTTTTAAGACTTAACCTTAGTATGAATCCTCTTGAATGTAGATTTGTGAGCTTAGGAAGGGAACATTAAGTAGTTAAGGAGACAAATGATATGTTAAAGCTAACCCTTTCTTTCTGAAGGCATGATTCCTTTATTGTGAGCCTACACGTGACATAATAAATGTCCCTATTTCTAAATATGTTAGAAGCGTAAGGTTCTTGATGTTCTAACGTTATTATTGATCTTGCTCATCATCGTTAATCTCATTTCATGGTAGTTAACCCTTTAAAGAAATATATAGTGACAATGATGATTCCATAATGGTAATCGGAGGTTCATCGACCTTATGTCACTCCGAGAAGCTCAGATTGATGTTCTATGAGTCTCTCATACATTCATATGTATATATGTATCTATTGTATGACACCGAGCCGCACTATAATCGTCTGGGTATGATATCTGTTGTGCACACCACTGCAGTTGGGTGCGGGTAACATCGAGCCTTGTTATGGCTGGGTAGGATAACACCAAGCCTTGTTATGGCCGGGTACGGTTGACACCGAGCCTATATGGCCGGGTACGGTATCAATATATATATGTATGTATGGAAATGCTTTCTTTAGAGAAAGACTAAGCATGCATGACGGCCGTCTTAAGAGCTATCCTGAGATATAAATTAATCTCTTTATCTTATGTTATTTCATGCAATTATTCATGGCTTACATACTTAGTACATTATTTGTACCGATGTCCTTTTCTTTGTGGACACTGCGTTCATGCACGCAGGTACACAGGGAGATAGACCGGACCCCTAGGCTGCTTCATCAGTGATTGCATAGAAGTGCTCTATTTGATTTGGAGTTGCAGTTTAGTTGGTACTATTCTTTTTTGTACATATAGGCATGGCAGGGTCCTGTCTCATCTTTATAATATTATGCACTCCATGTAGAGGCTCATAGACAGATGTACATATTTAGATATTTCATAACCTCATCGGCTCATATTTTTGTATATCATTTTTGGTAGCCTTGTCAGCTTGTACATATGGGCATAGTTGATGACCTTTATATAGAGATTTATTTACCTTTATGACTTATGAGAAGTATGTTATGGTCCACCTATAATTAATCATGTCACGACCCAACCCCGTGGGCCGTGACTAGAGCCCGAGTTGGGCACCCGTACACACTCACTTACCAAACTCGGCAGACCAATGGCTTATCCATATTCGGCATACACTGAGTTACACAGATACAAAGGTCAGATGTCGTCTTAAGCGGTCACATATGAAAAACATATCATACAGAAGCCATCAAGGCTGTCGTAATACATATCGTCCAAAACACATACATACGTATACATACATACAAGCCGTTAAGGCTGTCATAGCAAATGGAACCGCTTAAGACGCAAATCACACAGACATAACCGAACAACAACGACCCATGACCCACATACATGTCTACAGGCCCCTAACAAAGACAACAGAATCATATGACGGGACAGGGCCCCGCCGTACCCCTGAATATATACATACATATATACAACGGAAGAGTCTGTACCAAAATGTAGGCTCCAGAACAAGAGAACAGTCAAAAGCAGCAAAATGGATGGCCTAAGCTGTCGGGTCACACACGTGTACATCTGTACCTGTGGGCATGAAACGCTACCTGTTATGTCCCGTGTTTTGGTATAATTGGAAACCAAGAAATAATTACGACTTGTATGTTATAAGGAAATATTTTGATTTTTTGTGCATATGACCATGTTGGTTATGGAATCATTAATGTCAAGACATCGGGGAAGGCCGAGGATAAATTTGGAATTGCGAAAATTAGTTTCGGGAATTAAAAAACGGGACTTTTAATGAATTGGGCCAAGAAAAAATTGAATACAAAAATTGAGGCCCAAAGAGTAGGGTGGCCGGCCGTAGCAAGGTCCAAGCCCATTTTTTTTTAAGTCATGTGATGTGCACATGACCAATACTATGGATATATATCAAGAATACTTAGCAATTATCAAGATCATCAAAGAAAAATTCAAGAACACCACCAAAAGGGGCATTCGGCCGAACCTAATGAAAGGAGAGAAAAAAATTTCCCAAGCTTTGTTGTTGATCCAAAAATCCTAATTTCTACATAGTTTTGAAGTACTCAAGGCCCTCTTCAACGGGGTATAATTAGTTTGGCACAAGAACCTCGTTTGCGACAAGTCGGGTTTTCAAGAAAAGGTAAGAATTTTGCCCCTTTAATGTTATAGAATTGTTATGAATGTGTTAAGGATTGAGAATAGACGGGAATCCCGTAACTTTGATGTAGATAGAAAGCCGTGGGTGTGTGTGTATATGGTGTGTTGGCCGTGAGTTATATGTAGTGCAAAGGTATGGGAATCTTATCTTGTTTAGTTGGTTTGTGGCGTCGTTATAACACTTAGGACGTAAATGATTGGTTAGTGAATTAAATGGGCATTGGAAAATGATTTCGGACATTATCGGAAAGTGTATACCTTTGGTATAATTGTGTATATCATTGTTTATTTAGGATGTTAAAGACTTTAAGCGTGGCATATAGTTGATGTTAATGAATTCGGAATGAAACGACGCAAGTTAGAACTTTCGTTATAAGTTTTGATGTACTTGAAGGAATTAGGGAAAGTAATGAATTTTGGATAATTTTGTATATAGTTTGGAATATGTTTGGGATGTGTTTGAATAATCGCGAATGAGTAAATGAATATAATGATGTGGATATAGATTTGGAGTTTTGGAAGTTTGAATGAAAAGTTGCCAACTTAGGTAATAAGGTAGGACTTTGAAGGTAGAGTGGTTTGATTATGATTTGTGTTGTTTGTTGATGTGTGGGCTGTTGTTGTTGTTGTATTTTGAGCCGAGCTAAGTCTCGGGGATGTTAGATTTATAGGGGAAGTGCTGCCGAAATTTCGGTAGGCAAAAATTAAGTTAATGGCATTTTTAAGCCTAAGAATCTCAATTGGTAACTTTGACCATTTGCAGATTTTAGGCGGAACGGGACTTGACTTTTGGGAGAGCATACGACGTCTGTAAGGTATGTAAAGCTTCCCACTCCTTCGTTTGGCATATCTTAGTATGGTAGGCGAATATGAGAACTTCCGGAGCATTCCTGCTCCTCGAAACCCGATCCACAGAAAAGTTACTATTCATTCAATTCAATTGAAGCCTAAGGGCTCTATTTTGGCTAGAATGCCACCACTCGTCCGAAACCTATCGAAATGTGGTCGGGTAACTTAGAAATTATTATGTATGACCCTTTGGCCTATGAATGTTCAGAAAATATGTTCGCCACCTCAATTTGACTCGAGGTGAGCCCGCTAACCCCGATACGCCCTATTTGCCTTATTGGGCTATCTTTCTGAATAAAGTTTGATATGATACTTTCGATTCTGGAACTACCTCCTATGAGATATGTTTTGAATATTATGATGTGCTATGTTACGTTTGAGCCATACGTACCATTTTGGAAACTTTTGTGAAACGGATCTTTGTATCGACTAAGTATTCGCTTATTTTGTGCTGTGGAACGATTTGTAAAACTATTATGTTTTGAAAGACTATTTTGAAGTATGATTTGCATTTGTTTGCTCACGACTCCGCTCGTGCCTTATTATGACTTCGTTCACCGATTCCCGGGCCGGTTATGATTCGTGCGCCTTATAATAATTCGGTCGTATGCTGTGTTACGGTTCCCGAGGCTTCGCCATAGGGCCGGGTTCCGTTTGGAGTTATGCTGTGATATGGCTCATGGTGCGATACGCTCACCTATTATTATGTTTGTGTTCGGGGATGTACGGAGATTTGAAACCTTCTGGTGTTATGCTGTGTGTGGCGCCAGCGTCGGAGTGGCAACCACGTTCCTAAGCGTTTGCATGATTTCGTTTGCATTGTATATACGTATATGATTTTGATATGGATTTCGACATACCGATTTGTATTCCATTTTGTTATCTGATTTGCTGTCAGTTTTGATCCATATTTCTGTACTCCGTGCTTTACATACTCAGTACATATTTCGTACTGACCCCCTTTCTTCGGGGGCTGCGTTTTATGCCCGCAGGTACAGACATTGGTGACCCTCCGCAGTAGGCTTCACTCTTCGCTATTCCGGAGTACTCCCCTTTGATCCGGAGTCCACTTTTGGTACAAACTCCTTTTGCTTTGTATATATTCTGTACATTTGACCATTTGGGTACGGTGGGGCCCTGTCTCGCCATATGTCTTTGTTTTGAATTCGTATAGGCCTGTAGTCATATATGTGGGGTGAGGGCCCTGTATATGTTGGTTGATTTCGTTTTCTGGTCTTAAAGCGGTCTGCTTGTTATGATGGCCCCAAATGGCCCTTATGCTTATGTTTGTACTTTTGACCGGCGATGCCTATTCCGCCGCTCAGTTTGTATTTGATTTGTGCGACCACTTAAGACATATTTTGATATAAATTGCATTTGATATGATTTCGTAAAAAAATTCGGAAATACGTTTGGACCTTATAATTAATGTGTGATTCGGTCTGGGCACCCAGGTAGGGTGCCAGTCGCGGCCCACGGGGCTGGGTCGTGACAAAAGTGGTATCAGAGCAGTTTGTCCTCGGAATGTCTACAGGCCGTGTCTCGTAGAGTCTTGTTTATCGATGTGTTGTGCACCACATCTATAAACAGGAAGCTACAGGGCATTTAGGATGTTACTTTCTTTGGAATCTTAGATCGTGCGATAGAGCTGTGCTATTAGGATGATTTTGATCTGACTCGCCTTTGTGTTTGCAGTGATGCCTCCGAAGAAGGCAACGGCGGCCCAGAAGGGCAAAGCGAGGATGGGAGAGACTAGCCAGGCACAGCGAGCTACCCGGGCTCGTGTTTATGATTTGCCTGAGGATGTGCCTCATTCTGAGGGGTCTGCTACACCCCCACTAGTACAGCCTGGAGCAGGACCTTCAGCAGCTCCAGAGGTCCGTGTACCCGCACCTGAGACTCCAGCTCCTCAGCCAGGGGCGGAGGATAGGACCCTGAGAGAGGCTGTACAGTTGCTGACTACATTGGTGGCAAGACAGGCTCGCAGACGCGGGCGGAGGGACGACGATGACGATGACAGGCGGGACAGCCTGAGAGTTCGGGAGTTTTTGTTATGTGGCCCTCCAGAGTTCTTCGGGTCTAATCCCGACGAGGACCCCCATGACTTTATTCGGGGGATGCGACGCTCACTGGACTTGGTCAGGGCTTCAGAGACCGAGTCGGTTGAGCTGGCTTCGCACAGGCTTCGAGTTGTGGCTACCCACTGGTACGAGACTTGGGAGCTGTCTAGAGGAGAGGGTGCCCCTCCAGCCACTTGGGATCAGTTTGTGACAGCATTCACCCGCCACTTTTTGCCCCCAGAGTTACGGCGGGCACGGGCTGATCGATTCTTACGTCTGCAGCAGAGGGGTCGGAGTGTTCGCAAGTATAACCTTGAGTTTGATTCTCTGGCCCGATATGCACCGGCTGTGGTAGCAGATATGTCCAATCGGATGCATAGATATGTTATGGGATTGGACCGGTATTTGGTTGATAGCTGTATGGCAGTGTCATTGCAGGCAGACATGGACATTGCCCGACTTCAGGCCTATGCGATGGGTATGGAGGACCGTCGCAGGTCTGATCCTTCTGGCAGAGATCGAGATAGGAGGCCGCCCAAGAGGGCTAGGTCCGCAGGTTATTCTGGAGATTCCCGAGGCGGACAGCCTCAGCAGCAGCAGTCAGATAGACCTTTTCCTCCCTCCGGCCGGAGTACTCAGTCAGGCAGCCGGAGATTCGATAGTACGGGACCGTCTGGGGCCGGTCAGAGCTCCAGAGTGGCAGGTTCGTAGGTATCCAGGGGCCCCAGCCAGGCCAGACCACCCAGGCCCCATTGTCCTCATTGCGGGAAGTCTCATCCCGGGGAGTGTTACCGAGCGACTGGAGCTTGCTTTTCGTGTGGTGGTCAGGGCCACTTTATGAGAGACTGTCCTTTGGCTAGCGGTTCTGGTAGTGCTGCTCAGCAGACAGGGTCAGCCGCTGGTTCTTCATCTGTTCCATCTGTTGCACGCCCTGGAGGGCGAGGTATGCCAGCACCGGCAGGACGCGGTCGAGGCCGCGGTGGCGCTTCAGGTTCTAGCGGTCCCTCGAACCGCATATATGCTTTGGCCAGCCGCCAGGATCAGGAGGCTTCGCCAAACGTCGTCACAGGTACATTACTGGTTTTCTCCAGATCTGTATATGCATTGATTGACCCTGGCTCTACTTTATCATATATTTCCCCGCTAATTGCTAGTGAGATTGGGATAGTGTCTGAGCCTATAGAGCCATTTGAGGTAGCTACGCCAGTTGGGGATTTTATTGTAGCGAGACAGATCTATAGAGATTGTTCTGTGACCATTTATGATCGTAGCACTAAGGCTGATTTGATAGAGTTAGACATGCTTGAGTTTGACGTCATTATGGGCATGGACTGGTTGTCTTCCTGTTATGCTAATGTCGACTGCCAGAAAAAGGTAGTCCGTTTTCAGTTTCCAGGGGAACCAGTCATAGAGTGGTTCGGATCTACAGCATCGCCGAGGGGTAAGTTTATTTCATACCTCAAGGCTAAGAAGATGATCCAGAAGGGGTATATCTATCATTTGGTTCGTGTGCACGATACTGCAGCGGAGATACCTACCCTTCAGTCTGTTCCGGTCGTCAGTGAGTTTCCAGATGTATTTCCTGACGAGCTTCCTGGCCTTCCGCCTGAGCGGGAGATTGATTTTACTATAGAGTTGATGCCGGATACGCAGCCTATATCTATTCCCCCGTACAGGATGGCACCGGCTGAACTGAAAGAGTTGAAGGAGCAGCTGAAAGATTTGTTGGATAAGGGCTTTATCAGACCCAGCACATCACCCTGGGGAGCGCCGGTATTGTTTGTTAGAAAGAAAGATGGGTCACTGCGGATGTGTATCGACTACCGGCAGCTAAATAAGGTGACTATTAAGAATAAATATCCCCTCCCCCGGATTGATGATTTGTTTGATCAGCTGCAGGGTGCTAAGCATTTTTCAAAGATAGATCTGCGCTCAGGTTATCATCAGGTGCGAGTACGGGAGTCAGATATCCCGAAGACTGCTTTCAGGACCCGATACGGGCATTATGAGTTCAGAGTTATGTCTTTCGGGCTGACTAATGCTCCAGCAGTATTTATGGATCTGATGAACCGGGTATTTCGGCCTTTTCTGGATATGTTTGTTATTGTGTTTATTGATGATATCTTGATTTACTCGCGATCAGCCGAGGAGCATTCAGATCATTTGAGGACGGTACTTGGCATTCTCCGTCAGCATAAGTTATATGCTAAATTCTCTAAGTGTGAGTTCTGGTTGACTTCTGTGGCATTCTTGGGCCATATTGTCGGGGCAGATGGTATTCGGGTCGACACGCGGAAGATTGAGGCAGTGCAGAATTGGCCCAGGCCTACTACTCCGACAGAGGTGCGCAGTTTTCTGGGATTGGCTGGGTATTATCGCAGGTTCGTGGAGGATTTTTCTTCTATTGCAGCACCATTGACGAGGCTTACCCAGAAAGCAGCAAAATGCCTGCGAGCGCAGCTTTCAGATGCTGAAGGAGAGATTGATTACAGCACCAGTTTTGGCTCTTCCAGAGGGATCTGACGGGTATGTTGTCTATTGTGACGCCTCTGGTATTGGGATAGGATGTGTATTGATGCAGCACGGTCGAGTCATAGCCTATGCTTCCCGGCAGCTCAGACCGCACGATAAGAACTATCCCACTCATGATCTTGAGTTGGCCGCGGTGATTCATGCTTTGAAGATTTAGCGGCACTATCTATATGGGGTCCATGTTGATATCTATACGGACCATAAGAGTCTCCAGTATATTTTTAGGCAGAAGGAACTAAATCTGCGGCAGCGGAGATGGCTTGAGCTACTAAAGGATTACGACGTTGATATTCTGTACCATCCGGGGAAAGCCAATGTGGTAGCGGATGCACTTAGCCGCAAGTCTATGGGCAGCTTGGCTGATGTACCATCGGGTAAGAAAGATTTGGTTCGTGACATTCGTCAGCTGGCCAGCCTCGGAGTTCGTTTGGCGGATTCTGGAGATTCTGGGATTTCTGTTCGTCCAGTTGCTGAGTCATCTATTATTCAGGAGGTAAAGCAGCGCCAGTTTGAGGATCCTCTTTTGATTCAGTACAGAGATGTGGCCCTTAATAGAGCAAAGACTCAGTTTGAGATCTCGCCTGAAGGAGTATTATTGTATGACGGCAGATTCTGTGTACCGGACATTGCGGGCTTACGACGGCAGATTATGGGCGAGGCACATAATGCACGGTATTCTGTTCATCCTGGTTCCACTAAGATGTATCGTGATCTCAGGTGTTTGTATTGGTGGGACGGCATGAAGAAAGATATTGCTGAGTTTGTTAGTCAGTGCCCGAACTGCCAGCAAGTTAAGATCGAGCATCAGAAGCCCGGTGGTTTATTACAGGAGATGGAAATTCCAGCCTGGAAATGGGAGATGATTAATATGGATTTCATTGTTGGGTTACCGCGCACTCCACGCAGGTACGACTCTATCTGGGTTATCGTTGACAGGCTGACGAAATCAGCCCATTTCCTTCCGGTTCGGACTACTTATTCGGCTGAGGACTATGCCAGATTGTATATCAGAGAGATAGTCAGACTTCACGGAGTCCCTGTATCTATTATTACTGACCGAGGTACCCAGTTTACAGCAAATTTCTGGAGGTCATTTCAGGAGGGATTAGAGACTCAGGTGAGTCTCAGTACAGCTTTTCACCCTCAGTCCGACGGGCAGGCCGAGCGCACTATTCAGACGCTCGAAGATATGTTGCGGGCCTGCGTTATTGATTTCAGGGGCAGCTGGGATGATCATTTGCCGCTTATTGAGTTTGCCTATAATAACAGTTATCACTCCAGCATCCAGATGGCACCGTATGAAGCCCTGTATGGCAGGAAATGCAGATCTCCTATTGGTTGGTTTGACGTGGGCGAGACTAAGCTGATTGGGCCAGATGTGATCCAGGAAGCTGTAGATAAAGTAAAGCTTATTCGAGAACGGTTATTGGCTGCTCAGAGTCGACAGAAAGCTTATGCAGATAGACGACGTCGACCGTTAGAGTTCCAGATTGGCGACTGGGTATTCCTGAAGGTGTCGCCCATGAAGGGTGTCATGAGATTCGGTAGAAAGGGTAAGTTGAGCCCCCGGTACATTGGGCCGTATCAGATCGTTCGAAAGATAGGCGAGGTCGCCTATGAGCTAGACTTACCATCCGACTTGGAAGCCGTACACCCGGTGTTTCATGTGTCTATGTTGCGGAAATGTATTGGTGATCCTTCCAGGATATTCCCAGTTGATGACATTCAGGTGACGGAGCAGTTATCTTATGACGAGCAGCCTGTATCTATTCTGGATCGACAGGTGCGGAGACTACGCACTAAAGAAGTGCCCTCCGTCAAAGTCCTGTGGCGCTACAATAATCGGGAGGAGATGACTTGGGAGGCGGAGGACGAGATGAAAAGGAGATACCCTCACTTGTTCCCGACGTCCACAGGTAATCTAATTTTTTTCAGTTTGTTGTGTTGATTGATAAAATGAATTATGTATGTCATTATTAAAAAGGGACACTCTTGCCTTGATCATAAGACCTTATAAGCTTAATTTAACATTCGGGGATGAATGTTCTTAAGGGGGGGAGAATGTTATGTCCCGTGTTTTCGTATAATTGGAAACCGAGAAATAATTACGACTTGTATGTTATAAGGAAATATTTTGATTTTTTTGTGCATATGACCATGTTGGTTATGGAATCATTAATGTCAAGACATCGGGGAAGGCCGAGGATAAATTTGGAATTGCGAAAATTAGTTTCGGGAATTACAAAATGGGACTTTTAATGAATTGGGCCAAGAAAAAATTGAATACAAAAATTGAGGCCCAAAGAGTAGGGTGGCCGACCCTAGCAAGGTCCAAGCCCATTTTTTTTAAGTCATGTGATGTGCATATGACCAATACTATGGATATATATCAAGAATACTTAGCAATTATCAAGATCATCAAAGAAAAATTCAAGAACACCACCAAAAGGGGCATTCGGCCGAACCTAATGAAAGGAGAGAAAAAAATTTCCCAAGCTTTGTTGTTGATCCAAAAATCCTAATATCTACATAGTTGTGAAGTACTCAAGGCCCTCTTCAACGGGGTATAATTAGTTTGGCACAAGAACCTCGTTTGCGACAAGTCGGGTTTTCAAGAAAAGGTAAGAATTTTGCCCCTTTAATGTTATAGAATTGTTATGAATGTGTTAAGGATTGAGAATAGACGGGAATCCCGTAACTTTGATGTATATAGAAAGCCGTGGGTGTGTGTGTATATGGTGTGTTGGCCGTGAGTTATATGTAGTGCAAAGGTATGGGAATCTTATCTTGTTTAGTTGGTTTGTGGCGTCGTTATAACACTTAGGACGTAAATGATTGGTTAGTGAATTAAATGGGCATTGGAAAATGATTTCGGACATTATCGGAAAGTGTATACCTTTGGTATAATTGTGTATATCATTGTATATTTAGGATGTTAAAGACTTTAAGCGTGGCATATAGTTGATGTTAATGAATTCGGAATGAAACGACGCAAGTTAGAACTTTCGTTATAAGTTTTGATGTACTTGAAGGAATTAGGGAAAGTAATGAATTTTGGATAATTTTGTATATAGTTTGGAATATGTCTGGGATGTTTTTGAATAATCGCGAATGAGTAAATGAATATAATGATGTGGATATAGATTTGGAGTTTTGGAAGTTTGAATGAAAAGTTGCCAACTTAGGTAATAAGGTAGGACTTTGAAGGTAGAGTGGTTTGATTATGATTTGTGTTGTTTGTTGATGTGTGGGCTGTTGTTGTTGTTGTATTTTGAGCCGAGCTAAGTCTCGTGGATGTTAGATTTATAGGGGAAGTGCTGCCGAAATTTCGGTAGGCAAAAATTAAGTTAATGGCATTTTTAAGCCTAAGAATCTCAATTGGTAACTTTGACCATTTGCAGATTTTAGGCGGAACGGGACTTGACTTTTGGGAGAGCATACGACGTCTGTAAGGTATGTAAAGCTTCCCACTCCTTCGTTTGGCATATCTTAGTATGGTAGGCGAATATGAGAACTTCCGGAGCATTCCTACTCCTCGAAACCCGATCCACAGAAAAGTTACTATTCATTCAATTCAATTGAAGCCTAAGGGCTCTATTTTGGCTAGAATGCCACCACTCGTCCGAAACCTATCGAAATGTGGTCGGGTAACTTAGAAATGATTATGTATGACCCTTTGGCCTATGAATGTTCAGAAAATATGTTCGCCACCTCAATTTGACTCGAGGTGGGCCCGCTAACCCCGATACGCCCTATTTGCCTTATTGGGCTATCTTTCTGAATAAAGTTTGATATGATACTTTCGATTCTGGAACTCCCTCCTATGAGATATGTTTTGAATATTATGATGTGCTAAGTTACGTTTGAGCCATACGTACCATTTTGGAAACTTTTGTGAAACGGATCTTTGTATCGACTAAGTATTCGCTTATTTTGTGCTATGGAACGATTTGTAAAACTATTATGTTTTGAAAGACTATTTTGAAGTATGATTTGCATTTGTTTGCTCACGACTCCGCTCGTGCCTTATTATGACTTCGTTCACCGGTTCCCGGGCCAGTTATGATTCGTGCGCCTTATAATAATTCGGCCGTATGCTGTGTTACGGTTCCCGAGGCTTCGCCATAGGGCCGGGTTCCGTTTGGAGTTATGCTGTGATATGGCTCGTGGTGCGATACGCTCACCTATGATTATGTTTTTGTTCGGGGATGTACGGAGATTTGAAACCTTCTGGTGTTATGCTGTGTGTGGCGCCAGCGTCGGAGTGGCGACCACGTTCCTAAGCGTTTGCATGATTTCGTTTGCATTGTATATACGTATATGATTTTGATACGGATTTTGACATAAAGATTTGTATTCCATTTTGTTATCTGATTTGCTGTCAGTTTTGATCCATATTTCTGTACTCCGTGCTTTACATACTCAGTACATATTTCGTACTGACCCCCTTTCTTCGGGGGCTGCGTTTTATGCCCGCAGGTACAGACATTGGTGACCCTCCGCAGTAGGCTTCACTCTTCGCTATTCCGGAGTACTCCCCTTTGATCCGGAGTCCACTTTTGGTACAGACTCCTTTTGCTTTGTATATATTCTGTACATTTGACCATTTGGGTACGGCGGGGCCCTGTCTCGCCATATGTCTTTGTTTTGAATTCGTAGAGGCCTGTAGTCATATATGTGGGGTGAGGGCCCTGTATATGTTGGTTGATTTCGTTTTCTGGTCTTAAAGCGGTCTGCTTGTTATGATGGCCCCAAATGGCCCTTATGCTTATGTTTGTACTTTTGACCGGCGATGTCTATTCCGCCGCTCAGTTTGTATTTGATTTGTGCGACCGCTTAAGACATATTTTGATATAAATTGCATTTGATATGATTTCGTAAAAAAATTCGGAAATACGTTTGGACCTTATAATTAATGTGTGATTCGGTCTGGGCACCCAGGTAGGGTGCCAGTCGCGGCCCACGGGGCTGGGTCGTGACACTACCCCCGAAGAAAGGGGGTCAGTACAGAATATGTACTGAGTATGTAAGGCATGAAATGCAACTGAAAAGATCATAACTGAAATAGTGATTCCAAGAGACAAGTATGATAATAAAGACACCGCTATACCTGTGCAGTACGAAACAGAATCAAACATACCATTACCACATACCATACCCGGCCCATTATGGGACTCGGTGAATAAAGTCATGCATGTCACATCATATATCAAATATATACCGTACCCGACCCTCTAGTGAGGGACTCGGTGAATAAAGTCATATCATCATGTCAGCATGCTATCATATCATCATGCATATACATATATACATACCGTACCCGGCCCTTTGGTGAGGGACTCGGTGAATCAAATCATCATATGCCCTCCTGGCCACCGTAACATGTCATCATCTCATCATGTCATCATATACATATACCGTACCCTACGCTCTAATGAGGGACTCGGTGAACAATGCAGTGGAGTGCGCACGATAACATACCCTGCCTGGGACTCGGTGAATGACATATTTAGGCATGCACGAGCAGAGTAGTGAGAAACCATATGCACACAAATCAAGACTCAATAGGTAAGTACACAAACTGACACTTGAGGTTCGTAAACACGTTTCAAGTCAATCCGGTTTAGTATGAGAAAGTTATGGACACTTTTACCACAGAACCTTTACGAATATTACCAAAGCGATCGAAGACTCTATACAAAAGTTAGAAACATTAATACTTACAGAACCATTTTAGGGACATGAACTCTTATACTTGGCTCGTTATCCAATCATGCAATAAACTCAACCATACTAAGTATGCTCATATCAATAGGCAAATAAGAATCGTACACAAGCTCGGAAACATATCCAATAGAACTTTTGGAAATCATAGATTCGTACCAAAACCATATGAAATGGCTCATGGAAATCAAGAATATTGGCCATCCTAGTGGCTCTAAGAATAGGAGTTTCTTTGAAATCATACATATACGTCGTATGTTCGTTTCATAAGGATCATGCCAAAAGAAAGAAAGGGTAAGCCTTACATACCTTGCCCGCTTCCTAAGCCAATCCGAACTTAAGTCTTTGGCTTCGCAAGAGCTACAACAATATTAGTATATATCCAACATTAGCCATAAACACTTAAGAGCCCAATTCTAAACCAACACTTTATTTACAGAAATTTCGGCAGCATTTCCCCTGTAAATACAACAACCCCGAGAATTCAACTCGGACAAATCATCAACAAGAAATCCAAGGATTCAACTCGGCCAAATTATCAACAATAATACCAACAGTCAATTCAAAACGCATTCCAACGTTAGCAACATTCTTTCTACAAACTTCAATGACGTTTCATTTATGTTCAATTCATAATCGCTCACATATTCAAGTACTAATCCGAAACCATTCAAACAATATTCAAGAACACTTCAAACAATCCACACAATATTCAAAACAATCCAACCAAAACTCCATTCCACCCGAAACCTTCCAAATGCAACAAGAACAATAACAACACATTTCCTTCTTTCAAATTCATGAACTACACCAACAATTCACACACTAACAACATTATTTTCCATAAACACAAGAGACTATATTCAAATCACATTAGCTTCTAAAACAACTCTCCAACCATTACAACATCAACTAGAATCATTAAATTTTCATTTTTCATCATAGATTCCATTACAACAACAACCAAAATACTAGATAAAATTAATCCATCATCCCTACACAATACAACACATACACGGCCACACACTACATATACACGGCCACAACATACATCCATATTTTCATGAATTTCATCCATTTCTACATACTACAACATACACAACCATCCATAACATATAAAAGAAGATTAAATCTTACCTTTTTCCCTTAACTTCTCACTTGGCTAGAATTTGTAGGTTGCAAGAATAGATGTTTTACTTGGTCCAATGACTACTTCACTTTGCTAGGGACCTTCCAATTGGTTGTTTAGCTAGAAGAAAATAATTGTTTTTGATCAATTTTTTCCAAGGTTCTGTTTGATTAAGCATGGCCGAATGGCCCTTTGATTTTGTCTTCTACAAGCTTCTTGAATTCTCTCTAAGGATGAAGATGAAAAATGAGCAAATGGGTCATCTTTATTCACTTATGTTAAACTCCCATGTGGGCTTTGGCCCACCCAACTTGGACTGCCCACTTGGCCTTTTTATTCAAGACTATCTTTTTTTTTTTTTGGAATTCATGAAAAATTATTTTTCTAATTCCAAATTTGCCCTTAGCCTTCCTCAATATTACCATGAACCACCTTGTGAATTTCCCTTTTTACCCCTAGCCTTTCTTAATATTTCCACATCAAAATTTTCATAAACAACTTATATATTAAACAAGATCAAAATATAGCCTTGCCCTTAACTTGTCGCAATTACCTTAAAATATCCGAATGTGCAAAATACGGGATATTAAATCCTCCCCCCCTTTAGAACATTCGTCCTCGAATGTTAAACTGGACTTGTGGGGTCTCATAACACTTCGGGGAGATCTCTTTTCTATCACATACCGTTCCCATATGGGTCTCACTTTATCGACTGCCTGCTGAATCTCATCTGAGACGATTTACTTAGTTCTGTCAATACCGAACCAACCGATCGGTGACTTGCACTTCCTGCCATGCAGACCCTCATATGGTGCCGCTTCGGGCTGTCCTTTTATATTTGTTGACCCCTCCAGGTGTCTTCCATATTTTCTCCCTATATCTACCTTATGGTACACTTATTTGCCAATTCATTTCTATGTCCTTTCGTAACCTTTACAATATGCCAATATACTCCGAACTCTGGCCCCGAGCTAATAAATCTTCTTTTATGGAGCTTGAATCGTCATAATTCATTTTAAGTCTAGTGTGCTCTCCCCCCCCCCCCCCCTTTTATTAAGAGGGCCTATATATATACCTATGCCCTTTTAAGTAACCCTCGCCTTCCGCGATCTTCTCACAATTGAAGTTCCTTTATTGCGGAGTCTGTCATGTCTATCTCTTTGCTAACTACGTTCTCATATTTAATCGGAATAGTTATAAGGGCATCCACTTCCGACGCTTACTTTTTCTACTTTGACGTACCTCTGTCCTTTATGGTTAACCGTGTCATTAACCTTTCGATGCGTAACCGTTTCCAGTTACTTTCTTCCTAACCACTCTCTTTTTCCTTCGATCAAGCCATCAGTATCCTTAGTCTTTCTTAGGGAGTAGCTTTCTTCTCTTGTTGTTTGTAGCGTCGGCTGTGAAATTCTCAAGGTATTATTTTATACGCGCGAATCGGTTCCATTCTTAAGTCACCCTCCAGGAAGGCTTCTCTATGTTCGAAGCAACCATATCGATATGGCTACGCATTTATCCTTGTGTAATTATATCCTTCTATAATAGAGGATTCGACCATGTTTTCCTTTCCTTCTTACCTATTCCTTATCAATTGCACTAACTTACTATCCTTGTCCTTCCTTTGGCAAGTAATCGGTTTGCTATCGCCAACTTATTAAAGTATCCTTCGTACTCCCATATGCTCGTCCTATGTTCACTGGTAACCTTTCTCAGATCCATTCCCCTTTTTGTCCCTTACTATCACACTCTAATTCTTTTACAGACCTGTTCTTCAAATTTCTACTCAGATAGTTTCATGCTTTGCCTGTCGTTTCCTTTAGAGGCTTTACTCACCCATATTCCTTTCCTTTGACATTACCGACACTTCAGATCTCCTTAACCTCCACATTCTCACTGTCGTTCCGCTCCCGGATATCGTTGTATTAGGACTTTCCATCTTTAACCAGTGATGGGACCAATATGAGTTTAGCTCGTAACATCTGTACCATATTTTTCGTTTTGTTTCTTGAACTCCGTTCAATTAACGTCTCCCACACATCGCAACACTGGTTACTGGGGTCCACCTACCGATCGGTACAGTCATAAATGGGATGTCATATGCATACATATACGTTTACTACCATTTTTCTTACAAATTATTTCCAAGCGCTATTCAACTTACACTAATTCCAAAGTTGCGTTGCGCTTTCTTCCTCTGTACCGGTCCAGTCCGCCTTAGCCTACGTGACTTCTTTAAGGTTTCTAACCACTCCGCATACTCTAATTTCCTTTAGGTTACCCTAATTTCACATTTGTCTCTTATATCTACATTTATGGAACTTTTAGTACACTTTCCAGGGGGTCACAATCCTAAAATTTCTCTCACCCTAGCACGCTTAACCTCGAAACTTTAATGCATTTCGGTGCGTTAATGCCGGTATAATTGCATCCACTTCCCTGCAAGACCTTTATCACGTAATCTAGGGTAAGTCGGGATCTTAACAACTCCCGAAAGGTTCTCGTAACGTATCTCACTCCGATCTAGAGAGGGTCTTTTACTCTTATGACTATACAGTTATTGGGTTAGCCTTTTAAATCCTCAATATTCATTTTTCATCTGTATGTATGGCTACCTCAAACGGTTCTAACGATTCGGGTTTTATCCCACTTCTATTAGCAACCAGGAGGGGGAAAATATTCGATAAAGTAGAGCCTAGACCTGTCAATACATATATATTTCGGGAAAAGGCCAACAATATACCTGTGTTCACGTTTGGTGACGCTTCCGGGTCCTGTCGGCTGGCCAAAGCATATTTGTGGTTCGAAGGACCGCTAGAACTGGGAGCTCCGCCACGACCTCTACCGCGGCCAGCGGGTGTCGGCATGCCCCGCTCCGTAGAGCGCATGACTACAAAAGGAGAAGATGAGCCAGCAACTGACCCAGTGTGCTGGGCGGAACCACCTGGACCACCCCTAAACGGGCACTCCTTCATAACATGGCCTTGACGGCCGCAAGTAAAGCAAGCACCTATAGCAAAACGACATTCCCCAAAATGGGGCCTACCACAACGAGAACACCGAGGCAAAGGTGGCCTCATCTGGCTGATCCCTCTGCTCGACTGCAAACCCGAGGCCCTGGAGCTTTGACCAACCTCTGAATGTACTGTGCTATCAAATCTCTTACCAGTAGACTGTAGGGGTGCACTCCGTGCTGGCTGAGAAGGATTTCTAGTATGCTGTTGAGGCTACCCGCCTCGAAACTCCCCAGAATAACCAGCTAATCTAGCCCTCTTGGGCTGGCCCCGGTCATAATCTCTGTCGGGCTGACGCCCTCTACGTCTATCCTCCATCCCCTGAGCATATGCCTGTACCCGAGCAATATCCATCCCAGGCTGGGATGCCACCGCCATACAACTATCAATCAGGTAGTCATCCAACCCCATCACATATCGGTGTATCCTGTCAGTCATATCGGCTACAATAGTGGGTGCATACCTAGCCAAAGAGTCAAACTCTAAACTGTACTCCCGAACGCTTCTGCCCCCTCTGTCTCGATTGTAGAAATCTGTCAACCCTAGCTCACCGCGCCTCGGGAGGCAGAAAGTGGCCAAGAAAGGCCTCCGTAAACTCGGCCCACACCGCTGGGGGAGCATCCTCACCCCTAGACAGATCCCAGGACTCATACCAATTAACC
This sequence comes from Lycium barbarum, assembly GCF_019175385.1. Taxonomy (NCBI): domain Eukaryota; kingdom Viridiplantae; phylum Streptophyta; class Magnoliopsida; order Solanales; family Solanaceae; genus Lycium; species Lycium barbarum. Next base: position 59,503,409 of record NC_083343.1, on the reverse strand, counting down.
GCTACATCACGCAATCGATACGAAGCCAGCTCGACAGACTCAGTCTCAGAAGCTCTGACTAACCTCAGCGTACGCTGCATCTGTCGAATAAAGTCCTGGGGATACTCCTCGGACTTTGATCAGTAGAACTCTGGGGGATTACAAGTTAAGAAGTCACGAACCCTTAAGCTGTCATATCTATCCACATCATCACCCCTAGCCTGCGTCTGCGAGCCTGCCCTGCTACTAGTCTAGTCAACAACTGTATTGTGTCTCTCATCGCCCGATCCTCCGCCCCTGGCTGAGGAGTTGGAGGCTCAGGCGCTGGAACCTCCGGAGCTAACGGTGGAGCCGCCCCCTGATCCTTAGCGGCAGCGGCTGCTGCTCTAGGCTCCTCTAATGATAATGGCGTAGCAGAGCCCGCTGACTGGGCGTAATCTCGAGCGTAATCTGGGCACGGGCCCGGGTAACTCTCTGAGCCTGGCTAGTCTCCCCAACTGCTACTGACTTGCCCTTCTGGGCAGCTCTGGCTTTCTTCGGAGGCATCGCTGTAAACATAGCAATTTATTAGAAAGGGACCATCCTGATAATACAACTCTATCGCACAATCTAAGATCGAAGGAAGGGTAACATCCTAAATGTCCTGTAGCTTCCTGTTTATAGATGTGGTGCACCACACACCGATAAACAAGACTCTAGTAGACACGGCCTGTAGACATTCCGAGGACGAACTACTCTGATGCCACTTTTGTCACGACCCAACCCCGTGGGCCGTGACTAGTGCCCGAGGTGGGCACCCGTACACACTTACTTACCAAACTCGGCATACCAATAGCTTATCCATATTCGCCATACACTGACTTATACAGATACAAAGGTCAGATGTCGTCTTAAGCGGTCACATATGACAAACATATCATACAGAAGCCATCAAGGCTGTCGTAATACATATCGTCCAAAACACATACATACGTATACATATATACAAGCCGTTAAGGCCGTCATAGCAAATGGAACCGCTTAAGACGCAAATCATACAGACATAACCGAACAATAACGACCCATGACCCACATACATGTCTACAAGCCCCTAACAAAGACAACAGAATCATATGACGGGATAGGGTCCCGTCGTACCCCTGAATATATACATACATATATACAACGGAAGAGTCTGTACCAAAATGTAGGCTCCAGAACAAGGGAACACTCCAAAGCAGCAAAATGGATGGCCTAAGCTGTCGGGTCACACACGTGTACGTCTTTACCCCCGGGCATGAAACGCAGCCCCCGAAGGAAGGGGGTCAGTATGGAATATGTACTGAGTATGTAAGGCATGAAATCGAACTGAAATGATCATAACTGAAATAGTGATTCCAAGAGACAAGTATGATAATGTTACATCCGACATTTTCGCTTATTCAAAAAATTCAAGATAAATGGACTTGTGATAAATAAGGCCACTATTGGACATTTCTTGGTATGAATGTGTAGGTTATGAATACGTTGGTGTGGAATTACGGAACGAGGCCAAGGGCAAAATTGGAATTTTGGAAACTTTCCCCATGAATTACAATATGTAACCAACCATTTTGGGCTAAAAAAAAATGATAAGTAAGGCCCAAATGGGAGAGGCCCAACCGGCCAAGGGAGGGGCCCAAACCCATGAAAATTAATTTGTGATATATTAATCATTTATAGTGGATAAATATCAAGAATGTTCAAGAAAGAGCAAGAACAAAACAAAGCAAGAAACTTGAGGGGGTTTCGGCTCCAAGAGAGAAAGAAAGAAAAAAAAAGAATTTTTTTTTTCCAAGCTTCAAGTTGGTATAATTATTATCTCTTTTAAAATTTCTACTAAGCTCAAGGTGCTCTTCAAGTTGGTATAATTATTGTGGCAAGAAACTACCAATTGTGGCAAGTGGAAGAGTTGGGAAAAGGTAAGAATCCATCCCTTCTTATTATGTTATGGAGCTTTGTTTATGTTGTGGAATGTAGAAATGAATAGAATTTGTGAAAATATGGAAGTTTGCAAAGTGGATGTGTTTGTTGGAAAGTGGCCGTGTGTGTGTTGATGTATTAATGTAATGAGTTGAATTTTTATGATGTGTTCTAGTTGTTGTTAGGATAGAAATTATATTAGAAATGAAAGTGGAATGAATTAGTGAAAATTGAAGAATGTAGGAGGTGGCCGTGTGGTATGGTCATGTGTTGGTGGAGTATGAATTTGATCTTGTTTGTATATTAAGTATGTTATGGTGAAGTGAATGGGAAAAATGGTTATCAAGTTGTTGTAGGAAAGTATGCAACCTTGTTATGAATTATGTAAAAATGGAAATGAATGTGTCAAGAGGCAAATTATGATTATTGTTGATGAATTTGGAGGATGGAAATGTATAATGAACTTGTATGTTGAAAGTTAGGAAAAGATTGGAAAAGTAGTGACTTAATGGAAAGGTTGAATGTTTGCGTATCCTATGAATATTGTGTGAAAATGGTATAGACGCCTCCGATGTATGTCGTAATGATTTTGATGGATAATGAATATGAAAATAATAAGTTTGGGTTGGAAATGTAAGGTTGAAACGCAAAATGTTTCGTTATGTCGAAAGGATGGCTAGTGATGCCATATCGTATGTTTAATGCATATTGTTGTTGTTGATGCTATTTCTGGGTTGTTGTGTTGATGAATTGAGCCGAGCTAAGTCTCGGGGATGTCGTATATACAGAGGAAATGCTACCGAAATTTCGGTAGGCAAGTCTGTGTTAAGTTGAATTATTGAAAAGTTTGAAACTAACAAATGGTAAACTTGACCATTTCTAGATTTTGGACGAAATTGAAGTCGACGCCAAGCGAGCGTAAGGCGCTATCGAGGTATGTGAAGCATTTCCCTTTGTTCCTAGGCATGTTCTGGATGTGATAGGCTCGGCCGCGAGCCTTAAGTACGACTCCGTTCCCCGGAATTCGAGACGGAAAACCGCTCCAATTCCTTCAATTCAATTGAAGCTATTTTCTTACAAATTGCCTTTAAAGTGAATTTTTGTACAAAACTTCCCCAAACGGAGTCGGAACACTTCCAAACGACTATGGATGACCTCATAAGGTCTATTAGCAATAATTTAGCTATGTAGCCTCGAGTTGGTCCGAGGCGGGCCCACAAGGCCCGATATCTTCTGTAAAATTTTAAATATTTCCGTTTTGTCCGATTTTCTCTAAAAACCTTTGGACTACTATTTGGTGTATGATATAACCATTTTTGTGCGATTTATACGAAATGATTTTTGAACATCTGAGATTCTGATTCTGATAATAATATGTCGTGCCTTCCCGACTAGGATGTAGGCTTGTACTATGCATACTATCTGGATACTATGATTTGACTCGCCATTTGGCACCCTTCAGGTTGATCGAGTCTGTATGTAAGTAGTTTCTCATTTATCGGTTCGTGTCTGTCTCAATGCATTCTTTCACTGCGACTCGGGCCAGGTTCTGTTATCGTGCATATTTCTCTGCATTGTTCACCGCGTCCCTCGGCGTACGGGCCGGGATCTGTATGTCTGTATGACATTATGATTTGTGTATGGGGATGGCGGCCAGGATGGCATATGATCTGATCTGATTCTGTCTGTCCACCGCGTCCCGTACTAAGAGGACCGGGTTCTGTTACCGCGCCCCCAGACAGGGCCGGGATCTGTATGAATGTATGCGTGTGCCATCTATATTTATATATGCACATGCCTCTGTATGATTCTGTATGACTCTGTACTACTCTGCATGCATAATTCTGTCCCACATACTTCTGTCTGTCCGTCTGAATTACGACTATGTCTGTATGTCCGTATGGATTCTGATTCTGCTCATCTGTCCGTATTATGATTCCGTCTGTCTGTCCGAACCATGATTCTGTTTATCTGTAAAGAACACGATTCTGTATGTCTGTCTGGATCATGACTCTGTCCGTCAGTCTGATTTATGGCTCTGTTCGTTATATTTCTGTGACTCCGGTTCGGACTATGTTTATATCTGTTATGTTCTGCTTTGTATACTCGGTACATTTTTCGTACTGACCCCCGTTCTTCGGGGGCAGCGCTACATGCCCGCAGGTACCGACGCACCAGGTGATACGCCACCAGCGTAGGTTTCTGATTCAGCTGTTTTGAAGAGCTCCTTTGGTCCGGAGCGTGTATTTTTGGTATATATCTCCTGTCTTCTGTATACTCTGTATGTATGGATATTCTGGGTACGGCGGGGCCCTGTCCCGTCATATGACTCTGTATATCTGTAGAGGCCTGTAGATAGATGTGTGGGTTACGGGTTTCGTCGGTATGTTAGCCTTATCGGCTTATATGTAAATGTTTGTATGTTCAGGTATGTATGTATATATATGTACGTTTGCGCGCGTGCCGTATTTGTATCGACCTACTTCTGTAAATTCTTAAAAAAAAAAAAAAAATCCGTATGATTCGAAAGTCGGTCGGGTAGGTATGTACGGGTACCCAGTTAGGGTACCAGTCGCGGCCCACGGGGTTGGGTCGTGACAAAAGTGGTATCAGAGCGGTTAGTCCTCGGAATGTCTACAGGTCGTGTCTAGTAGAGTCTTGTTTATCGATGTGTTGTGCACCACATCTATAAACAGGAAGCTACAGGGCATTTAGGATGTTACCCTTCTTTGGATTCTTAGATCGTGCGATAAAGCTGTGTGATTAGGATGATCCCCTCCTAACGATATGCTATGTTTCAGTGATGCCTCCGAAGAAGGCAACAGCTGCCCAGAAGGGCAAGGCGAGGATCGAGCCAGGAGAGACCAGCCGGGCCCCGAGGGTTACCAGGGCCAGTGTGCAGCCTGCACTTGAGGATGTGCCCCCGTCGTCTGGATCTGTTACACCCCCCTTGCCGGAGGATATCAGAGCAGCAGAAGCTGCTAATCGTGAGACAGCTCCACCGCAAGCTCCTGAGGTTCCAGTGCCCGAGCCTCCAGCTCCACAGGCAGGGGCGGAGGGTAGGGCCATGCGAGATGCGGTTCAGTTATTGACCACATTGATGGCGGAGCAGGTTCGCAGGCATGGATTTGGGGGTGGTCGTGTGGACAGGTATGAGAGCTCCAGGGCTCGTGAGTGTTTGACATGTAATCCTCCAGAATTCTCCGGGACAAAACCTGAGGAGGACCCCCAGGAGTTCATTAGAAAGATGGAGAGTACAATACGATTGGTTAAGGCTTCGCCGATTGAGTCTGTGGAGTTGGCTTCGTATCGATTATATGTGGTGGCGGCAAATTGGTATGAGTCTTGGCAGCTCTCCAGGGGTGACGATGCTTCCCCAGCGGTATGGGCCGAGTTTACTAAGGCCTTTCTTGACCATTTTCTACCACCAGAGCTACGGAGAGCTAGAGTTGATCGGTTCTTGAACCTGAGACAGAATGGTAGAAGTGTTCGCGAGTACAGCCTAGAGTTTGACTCACTGGCTAGGTATGCGCCCGCCATAGTAGCCGAGATGGCCGACAGGGTGCACAGGTATGTGATGGGACTAGACTCTTATCTGATTGACGGTTGCTTGGCCATGGCTTCTCAGCCAGGGATGCATGTAGCCCGGGTACAGGCATACGCCCAGGGCATGGAGGACCGACGTAGGGAGCGTCGGCCTGATAGGGGTTACGATAGGGGCCGACCTAAGAGAGCCAGATCGGCTGGATATTCAGAGGGATTTCAGAGCGAGCCTTCCCAGCGGCAGGGCAACAGGTATTCGTCTCAGCCAGCCTACAGTACACCCCACAGTTCTCGGGACAGAGCTCCAGAGTCCCAGGCCCACAGGTGAGTAGAGGTGCCGGTCAGTCGAGGCCACCCATACCCCCATGTTCTTACTGTGGAAGACCCCACCCGGGGGAGTGTTATCGCGCTACGGGCGCTTGTTATTTTTGTGGGAGCCCAGACCATCGAGTCAGAGAGTGGCCGCTTAAGGGCAGTTCAGGTTCAGCCCGGCCTGCTGGGTCCGTTGCAGGCTCATCTTCTCCTTCGGCGGCCATGCGCCCCACGGGGCGAGGAGCACCGACACCAGCACCAGCGCCAGCGGGTCGTGGCAGAGGACGTGGTGCAGCTTCTGGTTACAGCGGTCCTTCGAACCGCGTGTTTGCTTTAACCGGCCGGCAGGACCCAGGAGCGTCTACGAGCGCACACCCAGGTACGCCAATGATTCTTTTTGAGAGATGTATGTATGGATAAGTCTGTATTTTGTTGCATTACGTGATCTTATACTTCTGGGTATTAGAAATAGTAAGGTAAATGTTAACTTGGTAGGTACCAAGATTCAGAAGAGCAATATGGTGATTGTATGACTTAGCCGGGGGTGGGACCCGCTACAAAAATTTTCCGAAAATTTGCTAAGACCCCGATCTGCCCCAAAATTATGTGACAAAGGCCCTGCGGGATAATCGACGGAATTATATTAGCCTTAACGCGTCAAAATGCATGAAAGTTTCGGAGTTAAGCGTGCTCAAGCCAGAGCAATTCTGGGATGGGTGACCCCCTGGGAAGTAATGCAAAGTTTTGCCCAAGTGTAAGTATGATAGATATAAATGGAAATTTGGGGTAACCAAAAGGAAAATAGAATGTGTGGAGTAATTAGTGCCCTTACAGAAGTCGCGCAGACTGATGCGGACTAAATGGGCGGAAATAAAAAGGTGCAATACCGCTCGGGAAATTGAGCGAATTCGAATAACAGTCAGAGACGTTTGCCAGTAAGATATTAGTAGATATATCTGTATGTGTGTATGTGTATGTGAATGTGTATGTGTACGATTTTCGTCTGATGCCTGTATGGATCCAGAGCCGAGTCCCGGCGACTGATGTTGTGATAGACGGAAGATTTTACTAAACCGAATATATAAAGCGAAGAAGGGACGACGATCTGTATGACCACTTGGCGAACAAGTGTACGAATAAAGGGAAATTTCCATGAATCACTAGAGCCTTAATAGGAGTGATCTGACCCTAATTCGGATTCTCTCTGTTATACTTTTGCACTTCCGATTCTGATAGGGCTCCGTCTATTACGCCTCTATGCTCCTGAACTCGATTACGTTCCCATCTGATAGATCTTTGCACATCCAATTCTGAATATGCTTCTGGTCGACATACTTCTGTATGATTGATTCTGAATGCGTTTCTGTCTGACATATCTCTGTACGATTAACTCTTATTACGAATCTGTCTGACACGCCTCTGTATGTCTGACTCCGATTACGAATCCGTCCGATATGCTTCTACGCGTCCGGTCCTAGTTCTGAATCTGTTTGGTATGAAGTGTCTGGTTTGAAGTGGGACTATGATAGCGTGGTAGGGAACTCAGCAGTGTAACAAGAAATGATACGGACTATGACGTCTGGAAAGCGTTTGTCTGTTACAAGAATATAGCTTATGGTTCGATGATTATGTGGGGTATGGGAAAATACATTATGAAGGCATTTGAATCAGAGATGTGAAGAATTACCCCATTATGTAGGTGAAGAAGCCATGTCGGGAAGTCCACGAAGGACAAGTATAAAGAGGACCCTCCCGAAGTAGTACGACGCCCCATAAGGTCAATTTAACATTCGAGGACGAATGTTTCTAAAGGGGGGGAGGATGTTACATCCGACATTTTCGCTTATTCGAAAAATTCAAGATAAATGGACTTGTGATGAATAAGGCCACTATTGGACATTTCTTGGTATGAATGTGTAGGTTATGAATACGTTGGTGTGGAATTACGGAACGAGACCAAGGGCAAAATTGGAATTTTGGAAACTTTCCCCATGAATTACAATATGTAACCAACCATTTTGGGCTAAAAAAAATGATAAGTAAGGCCCAAATGGGAGAGGCCCAACCGGCCAAGGGAGGGGCCTAAACCCATGAAAATTAATTTGTGATATATTAATCATTTATAGTGGATAAATATCAAGAATGTTCAAGAAAGAGCAAGAACAAAACAAAGCAAGAAACTTGAGGGGGTTTCGGCTCCAAGAGAGAAAGAAAGAAAAGAAAAGAATTTTTTTTTTCCAAGCTTCAATCTTGATTCAAAAAAATTCATCTCTTTTAAAATTTCTACTAAGCTCAAGGTGCTCTTCAAGTTGGTATAATTATTATGGCAAGAAACTACCAATTGTGGCAAGTGGAAGAGTTGGGAAAAGGTAAGAATCCATCCCTTCTTATTATGTTATGGAGCTTTGTTTATGTTGTGGAATGTAGAAATGAATAGAATTTGTGAAAATATGGAAGTTTGCAAAGTGGGTGTGTTTGTTGGAAAGTGGCCGTGTGTGTGTTGATGTATTAATGTAATGAGTTGAATTTTTATGATGTGTTCTAGTTGTTGTTATGATAGAAATTATATTAGAAATGAAAGTGGAATGAATTAGTGAAAATTGAAGAATGTAGGAGGTGGCCGTGTGGTATGGTCATGTGTTGGTGGAGTATGAATTTGATCTTGTTTGTATATTAAGTATGTTATGGTGAAGTGAATGGGAAAAATGGTTATCAAGTTGTTGTAGGAAAGTATGCAACCTTGTTATGAATTATGTAAAAATGGAAATGAATGTGTCAAGAGGCAAATTATGATTATTGTTGATGAATTTGGAGGATGGAAATGTATAATGAACTTGTATGTTGAAAGTTAGGAAAAGATTGGAAAAGTAGTGACTTAATGGAAAGTTTGAATGTTTGTGTATCCTATGAATATTGTGTGAAAATGGTGTGGACGCCTCCGATGTATGTCGTAATGATTTTGATGGATAATGAATATGAAAATAATAAGTTTGGGTTGGAAATGTAAGGTTGAAACGCAAAATGTTTCGTTATGTCGAAAGGATGGCTAGTGATGCCATATCGTATGTTTAATGCATATTGTTGTTGTTGATGCTATTTCTGGGTTGTTGTGTTGATGAATTGAGCCGAGCTAAGTCTCGGGGATGTCGTATATACAGAGGAAATGCTGCCAAAATTTCGGTAGGCAAGTCTGTGTTAAGTTGAATTATTGAAAAGTTTGAAACTAACAAATGGTAAACTTGACCATTTCTAGATTTTGGACGAAATTGAAGTCGACGCCAAGCGAGCGTAAGGCGCTATCGAGGTATGTGAAGCATTTCCCTTTGTTCCTAGGCATGTTCTGGATGTGATAGGCTCGGCCGCGAGCCTTAAGTACGACTCCGTTCCCCGGAATTCGAGACGGAAAACCGCTCCAATTCCTTCAATTCAATTGAAGCTATTTTCTTACAAATTGCCTTTAAAGTGAATTTTTGTACAAAACTTCCCCAAATGGAGTCGGAACACTTCCAAACGACTATGGATGACCTCATAAGGTCTATTAGCAATAATTTACCTATGTAGCCTCGAGTTGGTCCGAGGCGGGCCCACAAGGCCCGATATCTTCTGTAAAATTTTAAATATTTCCGTTTTGTCCGATTTTCTCTAAAAACCTTTGGACTACTATTTGGTGTATGATATAACCATTTTTGTACGATTTATACGAAATGATTTTTGAACATCTGAGATTCTGATTCTGATAATAATCTGTCGTGCCTTCCCGACTAGGATGTAGGCTTGTACTATGCATACTATCTGGATACTATGATTTGACTCGCCATTTGGCACCCTTCAGGTTGATCGAGTCTGTATGTTGAGTCTGTATGTAAGTAGTTTCTCATTTATCAGTTCGTGTCTATCTCAATGCATTCTTTCACTGTGACCCGGGCCAGGTTCTGTTATCGTGCATATTTCTCTGCATTGTTCACCGCGTCCCTCGGCGTACGGGCCGGGATCTGTATGTCTGTATGACATTATGATTTCTGTATGGGGATGGCGGCCAGGATGGCATATGATCTGATCTGATTCTGTCTGTCCACCGCGTCCCGTATTAAGAGGGCCGGGTTCTGTTACCGCGCCCCCAGACAGGGCCGGGATCTGTATGAATGTATGCGTGTGCCATCTATATTTATATAAGCACATGCCTCTGTATGATTCTGTATGACTCTGTACTACTCTGCATGCATAATTCTGTCCGACGAACTTCTGTCTGTCCGTCTGAATTACGACTATGTCTGTATGTCCGTATGGATTCTGATTCTGCTCATCTGTCCGTATTATGATTCCGTCTGTCTGTCCGAACCATGATTTTGTTTATCTGTAAAGAACACGATTCTGTATGTCTGTCTGGATCATGACTCTGTCCGTCAGTCTGATTTATGGTTCTGTTCGTTATATTTCTGTGACTCCGGTTCGGACTATGTTTATATCTGTTATGTTCTGCTTTGCATACTCGGTACATTTTTCGTACTGACCCCCGTTCTTCGGGGGCTGCGCTACATGCCCGCAGGTACCGACGCACCAGGTGATACGCCACCAGCGTAGGTTTCTGATTCAGCTGTTTTGAAGAGCTCCTTTGGTCCGGAGCGTATATTTTTGGTATATATCTCCTGTCTTCTGTATACTCTGTATATATGGATATTCTGGGTACGGCGGGGCCCTGTCCCGTCATATGACTCTGTATGTCTATAGAGGCCTGTAGATAGATGCGTGGGTTACGGGTTTCGTCGGTATGTTAGCCTTATCGGCTTATATGTAAATGTTTGTATGTTCAGGTATGTATGTAAATATATGTACGTTTGCGCGCGTGCCGTATTTGTATCGACCTACTTCTGTAAATTCTTTAAAAAAAAAAAAAACAAATCCGTATGATTCGAAAGTCGGTCGGTTAGGTATGTACGGGTACCCAATTAGGGTACCAGTCGCGGCCCACGAGGTTGGGTCGCGACAGATAATAAAGAAACCGCTGTACCTATGCAGTACGAAACAGAATCAAACATACCAATACCACATACCGTACCCGGCCCGTTATGGGACTCGGTGAATAAAATCATGTCATTATGTCATCATAAATATGTGTATACATATACCGTACCCGGCCCGTTATGGGACTCGTTGAATAAAGTCATGCATGTCACATCATATATCATATATATACCGTACCCGGCCCTCTAGTGAGGGACTCGGCGAATAAAGTCATATCATCATGTGAGCATGCTATCATATCATCATGCATATACATATATACATACCGTACCCAGCCCTCTTTTGAGGGACTCGGTGAATCAAATCATCATATGCCCTCCTGGCCGCCGTAACATGTCATCATCTCATCATCTCATCATATACATATACCATACCCGACCCTCTAATGTGGGACTCGGTGAACAATGCAGTGGAGTGCGCACGATAACATACCCGGCCCAGGACTCGGTGAATGACATATTTAGGCATGCACGAGCAGAGTAGTGAGAAACCATATGCACACAAATCAAGACTCCATAGGTAAGTACACAAACCGACACTTGAGGTTCGTAAACACGTTTCAAGTCAATCCGGTTTAGTATGAGAAAGTTATGGACACTTTTACCACAAAACCTTTACGAATGTTTCCAAAGCGATCGAAGACTCTATACACAAGTTAGAAATATTAATACTTACAGAACCATTTTAGGGACATGAACTCTTATACTTGGCTCGTTATCCAATCATGCAATAAACTCAACCATACTAAGTATGCTCATATCAAAAGGAAAATAAGAATCGTACACAAGCTCGGAAACATATCCAATAGAACTTTTGGAAATCATAGATTCGTATCAAAACCATATGAAATGGCTCATGGAATTCAAGAATATTAGCCATTCTAGTGGCTCTAAGAATAGGAGTTTCTTTGAAATCATACATATACGTCGTATGTTCGTTTCATAAGGATCATGCCAAAAGAAAGAAAGGGTATGTTATGTCCCGTATTTTCGTATAACGGGAAATCAAGAAATAAATAAGACTTGTGTGTGTTGAGGAAATAATTTGATTCAAGTTGCTATGCTCATGTTGATTATGAAATCATTGATGTCAAGACCTCGGGGAAGGCCGAGGGTAAATTTGGAATTTTAGAAATTAGTTTCGGGAATTACAAAACGGGACATTTCACGAATTGGGCCAAGTTTGGACAACAAGGAATTGAAGCCCAAGTCCTTGAAGAGGCCGGCCAAGGGGGGCAAGCCCAAGCCCATTTCATTAAGGTCATGTGCTATGCACATGACCTATGAGTGGATATATATCAAGCACACTTGGAATTATCAAGAATTTAATCAAAAATTCAAGAACACAAAGAAAGAGGGGTTTCGGCCACTAGAGAGAAAAAGAAAGAAAAATTTCCAAGCTTGATTGTTGATCCAAAAATCTCAAGTTTTACATAGTTGTGGAGTACTCAAGACGCTCTCCGACGTGATACAAGTAGTTTGGAGAAAGAGTGACTTTTGCGACAAGTCGGAAATTCAAGAAAAAGGTAAGATTTTTATGTTTTAATGTTATGAAATGGATATATATGTGTTAGTGATTGGATTAGTGTGAAGATTGTGGGATGAGGTTTTGTTTGTGCATGGTGTGTGTGTGTAAAAAGGGTGTGTTTGGCCGTGAGTTCCATGTGGTGCAAGCCATAAGAATTTTATCTTGTTTAGTTTGAATAATGTGTTGTTGTGATCTTTATGTCGTAAAGGATCGATTAAAGAATTGAGTTGGTGCTAGCAAATAATTTCGGACGTTATCGGAAAGCGTATACATTTGGTATATTTGTGTATATCATAGTATATTTATGACACTAAAGACCTTAAATAAGATTTATGGTTGATGATAACGAATTTGGAATGAAACGACGCAAGTTAGAACATTCGTCGTAACTTTTGGTGTTTTGAATGAAAATTGGAAAGTAGTGAACTTTGGGGATGTTTGTATGTGGTTTGGAACTTGTATGTAGTGTGTTTGAATAATTGGGAATGAGTGAATGAATGGACTAATGTGGAAATAGATTTGGAATTTTGAAGTTGAATCAAGAATTTGCCAACTTATGTATTAAAGTGAAATTTTGAAGTTAATGTAGTATGATTGTGGGTTGTATGGTTTAATGATGTTTGGGCTGTTGTTGTCGTTGTATTTTGAGCCGAGCTAAGTCTCGGGGGTGTTAGATTTATAGGGGAAGTGCTGCCGAAATTTCGGTAGCCAAATTTAGCCCAAAGACTAAAATGTTAATTCTCATGAATAGTAACTGGTAAAAGTGACCATTTGCAGTTTCTGGACGAAACGGGAATTGCGATTTGAGGAGCGTAAGGCGCCAACCAGGTATGTAAAGCCTACCTATCATTCTTTTGGCATGTCCTAGACATACTAGGTTAAGATTGGCCCCTCGGGAATAATCCTACTCTTGGAAATCGAAGTTCAAGTTCGAGCACTATTCATTCAGCGCGATTGAACCCTTTTTGTCGCATTTGGTTAAAAGAATGTTCGTACCTCCATAACTTGTGTTGTTGTGTCCGAAACTCTCCGAAACTTTCGTAGATGGCTCTATGGAGCCGAAAGTCTGTGATTTGCGTCCGCCGCCTCAGTTTGACCCGAGGTGGGCCCGCGAGCCCCGAGGCTCCCCTTATTCGGTTTGTTTGGTCCGTTTGTGTCCGTTATAATCTGCGACTGTCTGTTTATGACCCAAGGATGTGTTTGAAACTTCCTATGCCATTAATGTACGTTCTGTACTTTGAACGATGGGAGATTTTCAAAAAAAGACGTATGAACAGTTTTTTCTTGAGAATTTGGCCGTTTGGCACTTCGTAACTTTTATACGTAAACTTTGATCAATCTGATTCCTACTCCGAGCCTTCGGGTGTCAGTATATGCCTATACGTAAACTATATGTCGAGTCCGACAAATTATTTTCGATATGCATATGGTTTCTGCACTACTCTGTTCGTGCTGTCTGCTAGGACTCCGTTCGTCGGTACCCGGGCCGGCTTTGTGATCGTGCGCGCTATATTATATTCGGGAGTTATGATGTGTTACGGTTTCCGAGGCCTCGCCATAGGGCCGGTTACCGTTTATGGAGTTATGATGTGATATGGCATTTGATATGTTCTGGTGATATGATGTGTCTGGAGACTGTACGGAGATTTGAAAACTTCTGGAGTCATGATGTGTTGTGGCACCAGCGTCGGGGGGTGACCACGTTCCTAAACCCTATACATGATTTGATTTGAATTTGTACGTTCGCCTCCCGCACAGGTTTGCTTGTTTGCGATGTCGGTGCGTTTGTTCTTTCTGACTCCAGCTGTGTTTGTGATTTCTGTACCTTCTGCTTTACATACTCAGTACTTCTCCCGTACTGACCCCCGTTTCTTCGGGGGCTGTGTTTCATGCCCGCAGGTACAGAAGCTCGTTTGGGTGGTCCTCCAGTTTAGGCTACTCATTCTGCTGTGTTGGAGAGCTCCCCTTTGATCCGGAGCCTACTTTTGGTACATATCTTTTGTTGTGTCTGTATTCTGTATATTTGGATGAGTGGGTACGGCGGGGCCCTGTCCCGTCCTATGTTCTTATGTTCTGTTTTGTCTAGAGGCCTGTAGTCAGATTTGTGGGTCGTGGGTCCGGTGTGTTTGCATGTGAGTCTGTTTTGCGTTCTTAAGCGGCCCGTACGCTGCTATGGCCAAGTCGGCCTCTGAGTTTGTATGTATGTGTATGTACTTGGGGGCGATGTGCATTCCGCCACCCTTCTGATGTGTGTGTGTGAAATTTGGCGATGTATATTCCGCCTCCTTTCTGATTTGTGATTTGTCTGATCTGTACGGGCGACTGCTTAGGATAAGTGTTCGGTAGATGTCTGATTACGATGTTGAGTTCGAATAACGTACGTGAGTTTGGGCGAGTCTGATTACGATGATCTGGGTGTGAGTTCGTTTGGGGTGTCCCAGAAGGGCACCAGTCGCGGCCCACGGGGCTGGGTCGTGACAGGGTAAGCCTTACATACCTTGCCCGCTTCCTAAGCTAATCCGCACTTAAGTCTTTGGCTTCGCAAGATCTATAACAATATTAGTATATATCCAACATTAGCCATAAACACTTAAGAGCCCAATTCTAAACCAACACTTTATTTACAGAAATTTCGGCAGCATTTCCCCTGTAAATACAACAACCCCTAGAATTCAACTCGGCCAAATCATCAACAGCAAATCCGAGGATTCAACTCGGCCAAATTATCAACAACAATACCAACAGTCAATTCAAAACGCATTCCAACGTTAGAAACATTCTTTCTACAAACTTCAACGGCGTTTCATTTATGTTCAATTCATAATCGCTCACATATTCAAGTACTAATCCGAAACCATTCAAACAATATTCAAGAACACTTCAAACAATCCACACAATATTCAAAACAATCCAACCAAAACTCCATTCCACCCGAAACCTTCCAAATGCAACAAGAACAATAACAACACATTTCTTTCTTTAAAATTCATGAACAACACCAACAATTCACACACTAACAACATTATTTTCCACAAACACAAGAGACTATATTCAAATCACATTAGCTTCTAAAACAACTCTCCAACCATTACCACTTCAACTAGAATCATTAAACTTTCATTTTTCATCATAGATTCCATTACAACAACAACCACAATACTAGGTAAAATTAGTCCATCATCCCTACACAATACAACACATACACGGCCACACACTACATATACACGGCCACAACATACATCACTATTTTCATGAATTTCATCCATTTCTACATACTACAACTTACACAACCATTAATAACATATAAAAGAAGATTAAATCTTACCTTTTTCCCTTAACTTCTCACTTGGCTAGGATTTGTAGCTTGCAAGAATAGATGTTTTACTTGCTCCAATGACTACTTCACTTTGCTAGGGACCTTCCAATTGGTTGTTTAGCTAGAAGAAAATAATTTTTTTTGATCAATTTTTTCCAAGGTTCTTGTTTGATTAAGCATGGCCGAATGGCCCTTTGGTTTTGTCTTCTCCAAGCTTCTTGAATTCTCTCTTAGGATGAAGATGAAAAATGAGCAAATGGGTCATCTTTATTCACTTATATTATACTCCCATGTGGGCTTTGGCCCACCCAACTTGGACGGCCCACTTGGCCTTTTTATTCAAGACTATCTTTTTTTTTGTTTTGGAATTCATGAAAAATTATTTTCCTAATTCCAAATTTGCCCTTAGCCTTCCTCAATATTACCATGAACCACCTTGTGAATTTCCCTTTTTACCCCTAGCCTTTCTTAATATTTCCACATAAAAATTTTCATAAACAACTTATATATTAAACAAGATCAAAATATAGCCTTGCCCTTAACTTGTCGCAATTACCTTAAAATATCCGAATGTGCAAAATACGGGATATAACATCCTCCCCCCCTTTAGAACATTCGTCCTCGAATGTTAAACTGGCCTTGTGGGGTCTCATAACACTTCGGGGAGATCTCTTTTCTATCACATACCGTTCCCCTATGGGTCTCACTTTATCGACTGCCTGCTGAATCTCATCTGAGACGATTTACTTAGTTCTGTCAATACCGAACCAACCGATCGGTGACTTGCACTTCCTGCCATGCAGACCCTCATATGGTGCCGCTTCGGGCTGTCCTTTTATATTTGTTGACCCCTCCAGGTGTCTTCCATATTTTCTCCCTATATCTACCTTATGGTACACTTATTTGCCAATTCATTTCTACGTCCTTTCGTAACCTTTACAATATGCCAATATACTCCAAACTCTGGCCCCGAGCTAATAAATCTTCTTTTATGGAGCTTGAATCGTCATAATTCATTTTAAGTCTAGTGTGCTCTCCCCCCCCCCCCCCTTTTATTAAGAGGGCCTATATATATACCTATGCCCTTTTAAGTAACCTTCGCCTTCCGCGATCTTCTCACAATTGAAGTTCCTTTATTGCGGAGTCTGTCATGTCTATCTCTTTGCTAACTACGTTCTCATATTTAATCGGAATACTTATAAGGGCATCCACTTCCGACGCTTACTTTTTCTACTTTGACGTACCTCTGTCCTTTATGGTTAACCGTGTCATTAACCTTTCGATGCGTAACCGTTTCCAGTTACTTTCTTCCTAACCACTCTCTTTTTCCTTCGATCAAGCCATCAGTATCCTTAGTCTTTCTTAGGGAGTAGCTTTCTTCTCTTGTTGTTTGTAGCGTCGGCTGTGAAATTCTCAAGGTATTATTTTATACGCGCGAATCGGTTCCATTCTTATGTCACCCTCCAGGAAGGCTTCTCTATGTTCGAAGAAACCATATCGATATGGCTACGCATTTATCCTTGTGTAATTATATCCTTCTATAATAGAGGATTCGACCATATTTTCCTTTCCTTCTTACCTATTCCTTATCAATTGCACTAACTCTCTATCCTTTATGGTTAACAGTGTCATTAACCTTTCGATGCGTAACCGTTTCCAGTTACTTTCTTCCTAACCACTCTCTTTTTCCTTCGATCAAGCCATCAGTATCCTTAGCCTTTCTTAGGGAGTAGCTTTCTTCTCTTGTTGTTTGTAGCGTCGGCTGTGAAATTCGCAAGGTATTCTTTCATACGCGCGAATCGGTTCCATTCTTAAGTCACCCTCCCGGAAGGCTTTTCTATGTTCGAAGCAACCATATCGATATGGCTACGCATTTATCCTTGTGTAATTATATCCTTCTAAAATAGAGGATTCGGCCAAGGTTTCCTTTCCTTCATACCTATTCCTTATCTTTCACTCTATTTTCTCGATAATTGAATTTCCTCGGTCTTCATATGAATCCTCATCCCATGTCATAGGTTTTCTTATCAATTGCACCAACTCACTATCCTTGTCCTTCCCTTGGCAAGTAATCGGTTTGCTATCGCCAACTTATTAAAGTATCCTTCGTACTCCCATATGCTCGTCCTATGTTAACGGGTAACCTTTCTCAGATCTATTCCCCTTTTTGTTCCTTACTATCACACTCTAATTCTTTTACAGACCTGTTCTTCGAATTTCTACTCAAATAGTTTCATGCTTTGCCTGTCGTTTCCTTTAGAGGATTTACTCACCCATATTCCTTTCCTTTGACATTACCGACACTTCTGATCTCCTTAACCTCCACATTCTCACTGTCGTTCCGCTCCCAGATATCGTTGTATTAGGACTTTCCAACTTTAACCAGTGATGGGACCAGTATGAGTTTACCTCGTAACATCTGTACCATATTTTTCGTTTTGTTTCTTGAACTCCGTTCAATTAACGTCTCACATACATCGCAACACTGGTTACTGGGGTCCACCTACCGATCGGTACAGTCATAAATGGGATGTCATATACATACATATACGTTTACAACCATTTTGCTTACAAATTATTTCCAAGCGCTATTCAACTTACTCTGATTCCAGAGCTGCGTTTCACTTTCTTCCTCTGTACCAGTCCAGTCCGCCTTAGCCTACGCGACTTCTTTAAGGTTTCTAACCACTCCGCATACTCTAATTTCCTTTAGGTTACCCTAATTTCACATTTGGCTCTTATATCTACATTTATGGAACTTTTAGTACACTTCCCAGGGGGTCACCCATCCTAAAATTTCTCTCACCCTAGCACGCTTAATCTCGAAACTTTAATGCATTTCGGTGCGTTAATGCCGGTATAATTGCATCCACTTCTCCGCACGACCTTTATCACGTAATCTAGGGTAAGTCGGGGTCTTAACAACTCCCGAAAGGTTCTCGTAACGTATCTCACTCCGATCTAGAGAGATTCTTTTACTCTTATGACTATACAGTTATTGGGTTAGCCTTTTAAATCCTCAATATTCATTTTTCATCTGTATTTATGGCTACCTCAAACGGTTCTATCGATTCGGGTTTTATCCCACTTCTATTAGCAATTAGGAGGGGGAAAATATTCAATAAAGTAGTGCCTAGACCTGTCAATACATATATATTTCTGGAAAAGACCAACAATATACCTCTGTTCACGTTTGGTGACGCCTCCGGGTCCTGTCGGCTGGCCAAAGCATATATGCGGTTCGAAGGACCGCTAGAACTGGGAGCTCCGCCCCGACCTCTACCGCGACCTGCTGGTGTAGGTATGCCCCGCTCCGTAGAGCGCATGACTACAGAAGGAGAAGATAAGCCAGCAACTGACCCAGTGGGCTGGGCTGAACCACCTGGACCACCCCTAAACGGGCACTCCCACATAACATGGCCTTGACGGCCGTAAATAAAGAAAGAACCTGTAGCAAAACGACATTCCCCAAAATGGGGCCTACCACAACGAGAACACCGAGGCAAAGGTGGCCTCATCTGGCTGATCCCTCTGCTCGAGTGCCAACCCGAGGCCCTGGAGCTTTGACCAGCCTCTGATTGTACTGTGCTATCAAGTCTCTTACCGGTAGACTGTGGGGGTGCACTCCGTGCTGGCTGAGAAGGATTTCTAGTATGCTGTTGAGGCTGCCCACCTCGAAACTCCCCAGAATAACCAGCTGATCTAGCTCTCTTGGGCTGGCCCCGGTCATAATCTCTGTCGGGCTGAAGCCCTCTACGTCCATCCTCCATCCCCTGAGCATATGCCTGCACCCGAGCAATATCCATCCCAGGCTGAGATGCCACCGCCATACAGCTATCAATCAGGTAATCATCCAACCCCATCACATATCGGTGCATCCTGTCAGTCATATTGGCTACAATAGTCGGTGCATACCTAGCCAAAGAGTCGAACTCTAAACTGTACTCCCGAACACTTCTGCCCCTCTGTCTCAATAGTAGAAATCTGTTAACCCTAGCTCGCCGCGCCTCGGGAGGCAGAAAGTGGCCAAGAAAGGCCTCTATAAACTCGGCCCACACCGCTAGGGGAGCATCCTCACCCCTAGACAGCTCCCAGGACTCATACCAATTAACCGCTACATCACGCAATGGATACGAAGCCAGCTCGACAAACTCAGTCTGAGAAGCTCTGACTAACCTCAGCGTACGCTGCATTTGTCGAAAAAAGTCCAGGGGTTCCTCCTCGGGTTTTGATCCGTAGAACTCCGGGGGATTACAAGTCAAGAAGTCACGAACCCTGAAGCTGTCATATCTATCCACATCATCACCCCCTAGCCCGCGTCTGCGAGCCTGCACTACTACTAGTCTAGTCAACAACTGTACTGCGTCTCTCATCGCCCTATCCTCCGCCCCTGTCTGAGCAGCTGGAGGCTCAGGCGCTGGTGCCTCCGGAGCTAACGGTGGAGCCGCCCCCTGATCCCTAGCGGCAGCGGCTGTTGCTCTAGGTTCCTTTGATGATGATGGCGTAGCAAGGCCCGCTGACTGGGGCGTTATCTCGGGCGTAGTCTGTGCACGGGCCCGAGTAACTCTCTGACCCAGGTTAGTCTCCCCAACTGCTGCAGACTTGCCCTTCTGGGCAGCTGTGGCTTTCTTCGGAGGCATCGCTGTAAACATAGCAATTTATTAGAAAGGGAGCATCCTGATAAAATAGCTCTATCGCACGATCTAAGATCGAAGGAAGGGTAACATCCTAAATGTCCTGTAGCTTCCTTTTTATAGATGTGGTGCACCACACACCGATAAACAAGACTCTAGTAGACACGGCCTGTAGACATTCCGAGAACGAACTACTCTGATGCGACTTTTGTCAGGACCCAACCCCGTGGGCCGTGACTAGTGCCCGAGCTGGGCACCCGTACACACTCACTTACCAAACTTGGCATACCAATGGCTTATCCATATTCGGCATACGCTGACTTATACAGATACAAAGGTCAGATGTCGTCTCAAGCGGTCACATATGACAAACATATCATACAGAAGCCATCAAGGCTGTCGTAATACATATCGTCCAAAACACATACATACGTATACATACATACAAGCCGTTAAGGCTGTCATGGCAAATGGAACCGCTTAAGACGCAAATCACACAGACATAACCGAACAATAACGACCCATGACCCACATACATGTCTACAGGCCCCTAACAAAGACAATAGAATCATATGACGGGACAGGGTCCCGTCGTACCCCTGAATATATACATACATATATACAACGGAAGAGTCTGTACCAAAATGTAGGCTCCAGAACAAGGGAGCACTCCAAAGCAGCAAAATGGATGGCCTAAGCTGTCGGGTCACACACGTGTACGTCTGTACCCCCGGGCATGATACGCAGCCCCCGAAGAAAGGGGGTCAGGATGGAATATGTACTGAGTATGTAAGGCATGAAATGCAACTGAAAAGATCATAACTTAAATAGTGATTCCAAGAGACAAGTATGATAATAAAGAAACTGCTGTACATATGCAGTACGAAACAAAATCAAATATACCAATACCACATACCGTACCCGGCCCGTTATGGGACTCGGTGAATAAAATCATGTCATTATGTCATCATGAATACGTGTATACATATACCGTACCCGGCCCGTTATGGGACTCGTCGAATAAAGTCATGCATATCACATCATATATCACATATATACCGTATCCGGCCCTCTAGTGAGGGACTCGGTGAATAAAGTCATATCATCATGTCAGCATGCTATCATATCATCATGCATATACATATATACATACCGTACCCGGCCCTCTGGTGAGGGACTCGGTGAATCAAATCATCATATGCCCTCCTGGCCGCCTTAACATGTCATCATGTCATCATGTCATCATATACATATATCGTACCCGGTCCTCTAATGTGGGACTCGGTGAACAATACAGTGGAGTGCGCACGATAACATACCCGGCCCGGGACTCGGTGAATGACATATTTAGGCATGCACGAGCAGAGTAGTAAGAAACCATATGCACACAAATCAAGACTCGATAGGTAAGTACACAAACCGACACTTGAGTTTCGTAAACACGTTTCAAGTCAATCCGATTTAGTATGAGAAAGTTATGGACACTTTTACCACAGAACCTTTACGAATGTTTCCAAAGCGATCGAAGACTCTATACAAAAGTTAGAAACATTAATACTTACAGAACCATTTTAGGGACACGAACTCTTATACTTGGCTCGTTATCCAATCATGCAATAAACTCAACCATACTAAGTATGCTCATATCAATAGGCAAATAAGAATCGTACACAAGCTCGGAAACATATCCAATAGAACTTTTGGAAATGATAGATTCGTATCAAAACCATATGAAATGGCTCATGGAAATCAAGAATATTAGCCATCCTAGTGGCTCTAAGAATAGGAGTTTCTTTGAAATCATACATATACGTCGTATGTTCGTTTCATAAGGATCATGCCAAAAGAAAGAAAAGGTAATCCTTACATACCTTGCCCGCTTCCTAAGCTAATCCGAACTTAAGTCTTTTTCTTCGCAAGATCTATAACAATATTAGTATATATCCAACATTAGCCATAAACACTTAAGAGCCCAATTCTAAACCAACACTTTATTTACAAAAATTTCGGCAGCATTTCCCCTGTAAATACAACAACCCCGAGAATTCAGCTAGGCCAAATCATCAACAACAAATCCGAGGATTCAACTCGGCCAAATTATCAACAACAATACCAACAGTCAATTCAAAACGCATTCCAACGTTAGCAACATTCTTTCTACAAACTTCAACGGCGTTTCATTTATGTTCAATTCAAAATCGCTCACATATTCAAGTACTAATCCGAAACCATTCAAACAATATTCAAGAACACTTCAAACAATCCACACAATATTCAAAACAATCCAACCAAAACTCCATTCCACCCGAAACCTTCCAAATGCAACAAGAACAATAACAACACATTTCCTTCTTTCAAATTCATGAACTACACCAACAATTCACACACTAACAACATTATTTTCCATAAACACAAGAGACTATATTCAAATCACATTACCTTCTAAAACAACTCTCCAACCATTACCACTTCAACTAGAATCATTAAACTTTCATTTTTCATCATAGATTCCATTACAACAACAACCAAAATACTAGATAAAATTAGTCCATCATCCCTACACAATACAACACATACACGGCCACACACTACATATACACGGCCACAACATACATCCATATTTTCATGAATTTCATCCATTTCTACATACTACAACATACACAACCATCCATAACTTATGAAAGAAGATTAAATCTTATCTTTTTCCCGTAACTTCTCCCTTGGCTAGGATTTGTAGCTTGCAAGAATATATGTTTCACTTGCTCCAATGACTACTTCACTTTGCTAGGGACCTTCCAATTGGTTGTTTAGCTAGAAGAAAATAATTTTTTTTATCAATTTTTTCCAAGGTTCTGTTTGATTAAGTATGGCCGAATGGCCCTTTGGTTTTGTCTTCTCCAAGCTTCTTGAATTCTCTCTAAGGATGAAGATTAAAAATGAGCAAATGGGTCATCTTTATTCACTTATATTAAACGCCCATGTGGGCTTTGGCCCACCGAACTTGGACGGCCCACTTGGCCTTTTTATTCAAGACTATCTTTTTTTTTTTTTTGGAATTCATGAAAAATTATTTTCCTAATTACAAATTTGCCCTTAGCCTTCCTCAATATTACCATGAACCACCTTGTGAATTTCCCTTTTTACCCCTAGCCTATCTTAATATTTCCACATCAAAATTTTCATAAACAACTTATATATTAAACAAGATCAAAATATAGCCTTGCCCTTAACTTGTCGCAATTACCTTAAAATATCCGAATGTGCAAAATACGGGATATAACATCCTCCCCCCCTTTAGAGCATTCGTCCTCGATTGTTAAACTGGCCTTGTGGGGTCTCATAACACTTCGGGGAGATCTCTTTTCTATCACATACCGTTCTCGTATGGGTCTCACTTTATCGACTGCCTACTGAATCTCATCTAAGTCGATTTACTTAGTTTTGTCAATATCGAACCAACCGATTGGTGACTTGCACTTCCTGCCATGCAGAGCCTCATATGGTGCCGCTTTGGGCTGTCCTTTTATATTTGTTGACCCCTCCAGGTGTCTTCCATATTTTCTCCCTATATCTACCTTATGGTACACTTATTTGTCAATTCATTTCTACGTCCTTTCGTAACCTTTACAATATGCCAATATACTACGAACTCTGGCCCCGAGCTAATAAATCTTCTTTTATGGAGCTTGAATCGTCATAATTCATTTTAGGTCAAGTGTGCTCTCCTCCCCATTTTATTAAGAGGACCTATATATATACCTATGCCCTTTTAAGTAATCCTCGCCTTCCGCGATCTTCTCACAATTGAAGTTCCTTTATTGCGGAGTCTGTCGTGTCTATCTCTTTGCTAACTACGTTCTCGTATTTAATCGGAATACTTATAAGGGCATCCACTTCCGACGCTTACTTTTTCTACTTTGATGTACCTCTGTCCTTTATGGTTAACAGTGTCATTAACCTTTCGATGCGTAACCGTTTCCAGTTACTTTCTTCCTAACCACTCTCTTTTTCCTTCGATCAAGCCATCAGTATCCTTAGCCTTTCATAGGGAGTAGCTTTCTTTTATTGTTGTTTGTAGCGTCGGCTCTGAAATTCGCAAGGTATTCTTTTATACGCGTGAATCGGTTCCATTCTTAAGTCACCCTCCAGGAAGGCTTCTCTATGTTCGAAGCAGCCATATCGATATGGCTACGCATTTATCCTTGTGTAATTATATCCTTCTATAATAGAGGATTCAGCCATGTTTTCCTTTCCTTCTTACCTATTCCTTATCTTTCACTCTATTTTCTCGATAATCGAATTTCCTCGGTGTTCATATGAATCCTCATCCCATGTCATTGGTTTTCTTATCAATTGCACCAACTCACTATCCTTGTCCTTCCCTCGGCAAGTAATCGGTTTGCTATCGCCAACTTATTAAAGTATCCTTCGTACTCCCATATGCTCGTCCTACGTTCACCGGTAACCTTTCTCAGATCTATTCCCCTTTTTGTTCCTTACTATCACACTCTAATTCTTTTACAGACCTGTTCTTCGAATTTCTACTCAGATAGTTTCATGCTTTGCCTGTCGTTTCCTTTAGAGGCTTTACTCACTCATATTCCTTTCCTTTGACATTACCGACACTTCAGATCTCCTTAACCTCCACATTCTCACTTTCGTTCTGCTCCCGGATATCGTTGTATTAGGACTTTCCAACTTTAACCAGTGATGGGACCAGTATGAGTTTACCTCGTAACATCTGTACCATATTTTTTGTTTTGTTTCTTGATCTCCGTTCAATTAACGTCTCCCATACATCGCAACACTAGTTACTGGGGTCCACCTACTGATCGGTACAGTCATAAATGGGATGTCATATGCATACATATATGTTTACTACCATTTTGCTTACAAATTATTTCCAAGCGCTATTCAACTTACTCTGATTCCAGAGCTGCGTTGCGCTTTCTTCCTCTGTACCGGTCCAGTCCGCCTTAGCCTACGCGACTTCTTTAAGGTTTCTAACCACTCCGCATACTCTAATTTCCTTTAGGTTACCCTAATTTCACATTTGCCTCTTATATCTACATTTATGGAACTTTTAGTACACTTCCCAGGGGGTCACCCCTCCTAAAATTTCTTTCACCCTAGCACGCTTAACCTCGAAACTTTAATGCATTTCGGTGCATTAATGCCGGTATAATTGCATCCACTTCCCCGTACGACCTTTATTACGTAATCTAAGGTAAGTCGGGGTCTTAACAACTCCCGAAAGGTTCTCATAACGTGTCTCACTCTGATCTAGAGAGGACCTTTTAATCTTATGACTATACAGTTATTGGGTTAACCTTTTAAATCCTTAATATTCATTTTTCATCTGTATGTATGGCTACCTCAAACGGTTCTATCGATTCGGGTTTTATCCCACTTCTATTAGCAACCAGGCGGGGGAAAATATTAGATAAAGTAGAGCCTAGACCTGTCAATACATATATATTTCGGGAAAAGACCAACAATATACATGTGTTCACGTTTGGTGACGCTGTCGGGTCCTGTCGGCTGGCCAAAGCATATTTGTGGTTCAAAGGATCGCTAGAACTGGGACCTCCGCCACAACCTCTACCACGGCCTGCGGCTGTCGGCTTGCCCCGCTCCGTAGAGCGCATGACTACAGAAGGAGAAGATGAGCCAGCAACTGACCCAGTGGGCCGGGCTGAACCACCTGGACCACCCCTAAACGGGCACTCCCTCATAATATGGCCTTGACGGCCGCAAGTAAAGCAAGCCCCTGTAGCAAAACGATATTCCCCAAAATGTGGCCAACCACAACGAGAACACCGAGGCAAAGGTGGCCTCATCTGGCTGATCCCTCTGCTCGACTGCAAACCCGAGGCCCTGGAGCTTTGACCAGCCTCTGAATGTACTGTGCTATCAAGTCTCTTACCAGTAGACTGTGGGGGTGCACTCCGTGCTGGCTGAGAAGGATTTCTACTATGCTGTTGAGGCTGCCCGCCACGAAACTCCCCAGAATAACCAGCTGATCTAGCCCTCTTGGGCTGGCCCCGGTCATAATCTCTGTCGGGCTGACGCCCTCTACGTCAATCCTCCAGGCTGGATGCCACCGCCATACAGCTATCAATCAGGTAATCATCCAACCCAATCACATATCGGTGCATCCTGTCAGTCATATCGGCTACAATAGTGGGTGCATACCTAGCCAAAGAGTCGAACTCAAAACTGTACTCCCGAACGCTTCTGCCCCTCTGTCTCAACTGTAGAAATCTGTCAACCCTAGCTCGCCGCGCCTCGGGAGGCAGAAAGTGGCCAAGAAAGGCCTCCGTAATCTCGGCCCACACCGCTGGGGGAGCATCCTCACCCCTAGACAGATCCCAGGACTCATACCAATTAACCGCTACATCACGCAATTGATACGAAGCCAGCTCGACAGACTCAGTCTCAGAAGCTCTGACTAACCTCAGTGTACGCTGCATCGGTCGAATAAAGTCCTGGGGATCCTCCTCGGGCTTTGATCCGTAGAACTCCGGGGGATTACAAGTCAAGAAGTCACGAACCCTTAAGCTTTCATATCTATCCACATCATCACCCCCTAGCCCGCGTCTGCGAGCCTGCCCTGCTGCTAGTCTAGTCAACAACTGTACTGCGTCTCTCATCGCCCTATCCTCCGCCCCTGGCTGAAGAGTTAGAGGCTCAGGCGCTGGAGCCTCCGGAGCTAACGGTGGAGCCGCCCCCTGATCCCTAGCGGCAGCGGCTGCTGCTCTAGGATCCTCTGATGATAATGGCGTAGCAGAGCCCGCTGACTGGTGTGTAATCTCGGGTGTAATCTGGGCACGGGCCCGAGTAACTCTCTGAGCCTGGCTAGTCTCCCCAACTGCTGCTGACTTGCCCTTCTGGGCTGCTGTGCCTTTCTTCGGAGGCATCGCTGTAAACATAGCAATTTATTAGAAAGGGACCATCCAGATAATACAGCTCTATCGCACGATCTAAGATCGAAGGAAGGGTAACATCCTAAATGTCCTGTAGCTTCCTGTTTATAGATGTGGTGCACCACACACCGATAAACAAGACTCTAGTAGACACGGCCTGTAGACATTCCGAGGACGAACTGCTCTGATGCCACTTTTGTCACGACCCAACCCCGTGGCCCGTGACTAGTGCCAGAGCTGGGCACCCGTACACACTCACTTACCAAACTCGGCATACAAATGGCTTATCCATATTCGGCATACACTGACTTATACAGATACAAAGGTCAGATGTCGTCTCAAGCGGTCACATATGACAAACATATCATACAGAAGCCATCAAAGCTGTCGTAATACATATCGTCCAAAACACATACATACGTATACCTACATACAAGCCGTTAAGGCTGTCATAGCAAATAGAACCACTTAAGACGCGAATCACACAGACATAACTGAACAGTAACGACCCATGACCCACATACATGTCTACAGGCCCCTAACAAAGACAACAAAATCATATGTCGGGACAGGGTCCCGTCGTACCCCTGAATATATACATACATATATTCAACGGAAGAGTCTGTACCAAAATGTAGGCTCCAGAACAAGGGAGCACTCCAAAGCAGCAAAATGGATGGCCTAAGCTGTCGGGTCACACACGTGTACGTCTGTACCCCCGGGCATGAAACGCAGCCCCCGAAGAAAGGGGGTCAGTATAGAATACGTATTGCGTATGTAAGGCATGAAATGCAACTGAAAAAATCATAACTGAAATAGTGATTCCAAGAGACAAGTATGATAATAAAGAAACCGTTGTACCTATGCAGTACGAAACAAAATCAAACATAACAATACCACATACCGTACCCGGCCCGTTATGGGACTCGGTGAATAAAATCATGTCATTATGTCCTCATGAATATGTGTATACATATACCATACCCGGCCCGTTATGGGACTCGTTGAATAAAGTCATGCATGTCATATCATATATCATATATATACCGTACCCGGCCCACTAGTGAGGGACTCGGTGAATAAAGTCATATCATCATGTCAGCATGCCATCATATCATCATGCATATACATATATGCATACCGTACCCGACCCTCTGGTCAGGGACTCGGTGAATCAAATCATCATATGCCATTCTGGCCGCCGTAACATGTCATCATCTCATCATGTCATCATATACATATACCATACCCGACCCTCTAATGTGGGACTCGGTGAACAATGCAGTGGAGTGCGCACGATAACATACCCGGCCCGGGACTCGGTGAATGACATATTTAGGCATGCACGAGCAGAGTAGTGAGAAACCATATGCACACAAATCAAGACTCGATAGGTAAGTACACAAACCGACACTTGAGTTTCGTAAACACGTTTCAAGTCAATGCGATTTAGTATGAGAAAGTTATGGACACTTTTACCACAGAACCTTTACGAATGTTTCCAAAGCGATCGAAGACTCTATACAAAAGTTAGAAACATTAATACTTACAGAACCATTTTAGGGACATGAACTCTTATACTTGGATCGTTATCCAATCATGCAATAAACTCAACCATACTAAGTATGCTCATATCAATAGGCAAATAAGAATCGTACACAAGCTCGGAAACATATCCAATAGAACTTTTGGAAATCATAGATTCGTATCAAAACCATATGACATGGCTCATGGAAATCAAGAATATTAGCCATCCTAGTGGCTCTAAGAATAGGAGTTTCTTTGAAATCATACATATACGTCGTATGTTCGTTTCATAAGGATCATGCCAAAAGAAAGAAAGGGTAAGCCTTACGTACCTTGCCCGCTTCCTAAGCTAATCCGAACTTAAGTCTTTGGCTTTGCAAGATCTACAACAATATTAGTATATATCCAACATTAGCCATAAACACTTAAGAGCCCAATTCTAAACCAAAACTTTATTTACAGAAATTTCGGCAGCATTTCCCCTGTAAATACAACAACCCCGAGAATTCAGCTTGGCCAAATCATCAACAACAAATCCGAGGATTCAACTCGGCCAAATTATCAACAACAATACCAACAGTCAATTCAAAACGCATTCCAACATTAGCAACATTCTTTCTACAAACTTCAACGGCGTTTCATTTATGTTCAATTCATAATCGCTCACATATTCAAGTACTAATCCGAAACCATTCAAACAATATTCAAGAACACTTCAAACAATCCACACAATATTCAAAACAATCCAACCAAAACTCCATTCCACCCGAAACCTTCCAAATGCAACAAGAACAATAACAACACATTTCCTTCTTTCAAATTCATGAACTACACAAACAATTCACACACTAACAACATTATTTTCCATAAACACAAGAGACTATATTCAAATGAAATTAGCTTCTAAAACAACTCTCCAACCATTACCACTTCAACTAGAATCATTAAACTTTCATTTTTCATCATAGATTCCATTACAACAACAACCAAAATACTAGATAAAATTAGTCCATCATCCCGACACAATACAACACATACACGGCCACACATTACATATACACGGCCACAACTTACATCCATATTTTCATGAATTTCATCCATTTCTACATACTACAACATACACAACCATCCATAACATATAAAAGAAGATTAAATCTTACCTTTTTCCCTTAACTTCTCACTTGGCTAGGATTTGTAGCTTGCAAGAATAGATGTTTTACTTGCTCCAATGAATACTTCACTTTGCTAGGGACCTTCCAATTGGTTGTTTAGCTAGAAGAAAATAATTTTTTTTGATCAATTTTTTCCAAGGTTCTGTTTGATTAAGCACGGCCGAATGACCCTTTGGTTTTGTCTTCTCCAAGCTTATTGAATTCTCTCTAAGGATGAAGATGAAAAATGAGCAAAATGGGTCATCTTTATTCACTTATGTTAAACTCCCATGTGGGCTTTGGCCCACCCAACTTGGACGGCCCACTTGGCCTTTTTATTCAAGACTATATTTTTTTTTGTTTTAGAATTCATGAAAAATTATTTTCCTAATTCCAAATTTGCCCTTAGCCTTCCTCAATATTACCATGAACCACCTTGTGAATTTTCCTTTTTACCCCTAGCCTTTCTTAATATTTCCACATCAAAAGTTTCATAAACAACTTATATATTAAACAAGATCAAAATATAGCCTTGCCCTTAACTTGTCGCAATTACTTTAAAATGTCCGAATGTGCAAAATACGGGATATAACATCCTCCCCCCCTTTACAACATTCGTCCTCAAATGTTAAACTAACCTTGTGGGGTCTCATAACACTTCGGGAAGATCTCTTTTCTATCAAATACCGTTCCCGTATGGGTCTCACTTTATCGACTGCCTGCTGAATCTCATCTGAGCCGATTTACTTAGTTTTGTAAATATCGAACCAATCGATCGGTGACTTGCACTTCCTGCCATGCAGAGCCTCATATGGTGCCGCTTCGGGCTGTCCTTTTATATTTGTTGACCCCTCCAGGTGTCATCCATATTTTCTCTCTATATCTACCTTATGGTACACTTATTTGCCAATTCATTTCTACGTCCTTTCGTAACCTTTACAATATGCCAATATACTCCGAACTCTACCCCGAGCTAATAAATCTTCTTTTATGGAGCTTGAATCATCATAATTCATTTTAAGTCTAGTGTGCTCTCCCCCCCCCCCCCCTTTTTATTTAGAGGACCTATATATATACCTATGCCCTTTTAAGTAACCCTCGCCTTCCGCGATCTTCTCACAATTGAAGTTCCTTTATTGCGGAGTCTGTCATGTCTATCTCTTTGCTAACTACGTTCTCGTATTTAATCGGAATACTTATAAGGGTATCCACTTCCGACGCTTACTTTTTCTACTTTGACGTACCTCTGTCCTTTATGGTTAACAGTGTCATTAACCTTTCGATGCGTAACCGTTTCCAGTTACTTTCTTCCTAACCACTCTCTTTTTCCTTCGATCAAGCCATCAGTATCCTTAGCCTTTCTTAGGGAGTAGCTTTCTTCTCTTGTTGTTTGTAGCGTCGGCTCTGAAATTCGCAAGGTATTCTTTTATACGCGCGAATCGGTTCCATTCTTAAGTCACCCTCCAGGAAGGCTTCTCTATGTTCGAAGCAACCATATCGATATGGCTACGCATTTATCCTTGTGTAATTATATCCTTCTATAATAGAGGATTCGGCCATGTTTTCCTTTCCTTCTTACCTATTCCTTATCTTTCACTCTATTTTCTCGATAATCGAATTTCCTCGGTCTTCATATGAATCCTCATCCCATGTCATAGGTTTTCTTATCAATTGCACCAACTCACTATCCTTGTCCTTCCCTTGGCAAGTAATCAGTTTACTATCGCCAACTTATTAAAGTATCCTTCGTACTCCCATATGCTCGTCCTATGTTCACCGGTAACCTTTCTCAGATCTATTCCCCTTTTTGTCCCTTACTATCACACTCTAATTCTTTTACAGACCTGTTCTTCGAATTTCTACTCAGATAGTTTCATGCTTTGCCTGTCGTTTCCTTTAGAGGCTTTACTCACTCATATTCCTTTCCTTTGACATTACCGACACTTCAGATCTCCTTAACCTCCACATTCTCACTTTCGTTCCGCTCCCGGATATCGTTGTATTAGGACTTTCCAACTTTAACCAGTGATGGGACCAGTATGAGTTTACCTCGTAACATCTGTACCATATTTTTTGTTTTGTTTCTTGATCTCCGTTCAATTAACGTCTCCCATACATCGCAACACTAGTTACTGGGGTCCACCTACTGATCGGTACAGTCATAAATGGGATGTCATATGCATACATATACGTTTACTACCATTTTGCTTACAAATTATTTCCAAGCGCTATTCAACTTACTTTGATTCCAGAGCTGCGTTGCGCTTTCTTCCTCTGTAACGGTCCAGTCCGCCTTAGCCTACGCGACCTCTTTAAGGATTCTAACCACTCCGCATACTTTAATTTCCTTTAGGTTACCCTAATTTCACATTTGTCTCTTATATCTACATTTATGGAACTTTTAGTACACTTCCCAGGGGGTCACCCATACTAAAATTTCTCTCACCCTAGCACGCTTAACCTCGAAACTTTAATGCATTTCGGTGCGTTAATGCCGGTATAATTGCATCCACTTCTCCGCACGACCTTTATCACGTAATCTTGGGTAAGTCGGGGTCTTAACCACTCCCGAAAGGTTCTCGTAACGTATCTCACTCCGATCTAGAGAGGATCTTTTACTCTTATAACTATACAGTTATTGGGTTAGCCTTTTAAATCCTCAATATTCATTTTTCATCTGTATGTATGGCTACCTCAAACGGTTCTATCGATTCGGAAACGACAGGCAAACCCAATAGCGACCTGCTGGTGTAGGCATGCCCCGCTCCGTAGAGCGCATGACTACAGAAGGAGAAGATGAGCCAGCAACTGACCCAGTGGGCTGGGCTGAACCACCTGGACCACCCCTAAACGGGCACTCCCTCATAACGTGGCCTTGACGGCCACAAATAAAGCAAGAACCTGTAGCAAAACGACATTCCCCAAAATGGGGCCTACCACAACGAGAACACCGAGGCAAAGGTGGCCTCATCTGGCTGATCCCTCTGTTCGACTACCAACCCGAGGCCCTGGAGCTTTAACCAGCCTCTGAATGTACTGTGCTATCAAGTCTCTTACCAGTAGACTGTGGGGGTGCACTCCGTGCTGGCTGAGAAGGATTTCTAGTATGTTGTTGAGGCTGCCCGCCTCGAAACTCCCCAGAATAACCAGCTGATCTAGCTCTCTTGGGCTGGCTCCGGTCATAATCTCTGTCGGGCTGACGCCCTCTACGTCTATCCTCCATCCCCTGAGCATATGCCTGCACCCGAGCAATATCCATCCCAGGCTGAGATGCCACCGCCATACAGCTATCAATCAGGTAATCATCCAACCCCATCACATATCAGTGCATCCTGTCAGTCATATCGGCTACAATAGTCGGTGCATACCTAGCCAAAGAGTCGAACTCTAAACTGTACTCCCGAACACTTCTGCCCCTCTGTCTCAATAGTAGAAATCTGTTAACCCTAGCTCGCCGCGCCTCGGGAGGCAGAAAGTGGCCAAGAAAGGCCTCTATAAACTCGGCCCACACCGCTAGGGGAGCATCCTCACCCCTAGACAGCTCCCAGGACTCATACCAATTAACCGCTACATCACGCAATGGATACGAAGCCAGCTCGACAGACTCAGTCTTAGAAGCTCTGACTAACCTCAGCGTACGCTGCATCTGTCGAATAAAGTCCTGGGGATCCTCCTAGGGTTTTGATCCGTAGAACTCCGGGGGATTACAAGTCACGAAGTCACGAACCCTTCAGCTGTCATATCTATCCACATCATCACCCCCTAGGCCGCGTCTGCGAGCCTGCCCAGCTACTAGTCTAGTCAAGAACTGTACTGCGTCTCTCATCCCCTTATCCTTCGCCCCTGGCTGAGGAGCTGGAGGCTCAGGCGCTGGAGCCTCCGGAGCTAATGGTGGATCCGCCCCCTGATCCCTAGCGGCAGCGGCTGCTGCTCTAGGTTCCTCTGATGATGATGGCGTAGCAGAGCCCGCTGACTGGGGCGTAATCTCGGGCGTAGTCTGGGCACGGGCCCGAGTAACTCTCTGAGCCAGGCTAGTCTCCCCAACTGCTGCTGACTTGCCCTTCTGGGCAGCTGTGGCTTTCTTCGGAGGCATCGCTGTAAACATAGCAATTTATTAGAAAGGGACCATCCTGATAATACAGCTCTATCGCACGATCTAAGATCGAAAAAAGGGTAACATCCTAAATGTCCTGTAGCTTCCTATTTATAGATGTGGTGCACCACACACCGATAAACAAGACTCTACTAGACACGGCCTGTGACATTCCGAGGACGAACTGCTCTGATACAACTTTTGTCAAGACCCAACCCCGTGGGCCGTGACTAGTGCCCGAGCTGGGCACCCGTACACACTCACTTACCAAACTCGGCATACCAATGGCTTATCCATATTCGGCATACACTGACTTATACAGATACAAAGGTCAGATGTCGTCTTAAGCGGTCACATATGACAAACATATCATACAGAAGCCATCAAGGCTGTCGTAATACATATCGTCCAAAACACATACATACGTATACATACATACAAGCCGTTAAGGCTGTCATAGCAAATGGAACCGCTTAAGAAGCAAATCACACAGACATAACCGAACAATAACGACCCATGCCCACATACATGTCTACAGGCCCCTAACAAAGACAACAGAATCATATGACGGGACAGGGCCCCGCCGTACCCCTGAATATATACATACATATATACAACGGAAGAGTCTGTACCGAAATGTAGGCTCCAGAACAAGGGAGCACTCCGAAGTAGCAAAATGGATGGCCTAAGCTGTCGGGTCACACACGTGTACGTCTGTACCTGCGGGCATGAAACGCAGCCCCTGAAGAAAGGGGGTCAGTACGGAATATGTATTGAGTATGTAAGGCATGAAATGCAACTGAAAAGATCATAACTGAAATGGTGATTCCAAGAGACAAGTATGATAATAAAGAAACCGCTATACCTGTGCAGTACGAAACAGAATCAAACATACCAATACCACATACCGTACCCGGCCCGTTATGGGACTCGGTGAATAAAATTATGTCATTATGTCATCATCAATATGTGTATACATATACCGTACCCCGCCCGTTATGGGACTCGGTGAATAAAGTCATGCATGTCACATCATATATCATATATATACCGTACCCGGCCCTCTAGTGAGGGACTCGGTGAATAAAGTCATATCATCATGTCAGCATGCTATCATATCATCATGCATATACATATATACATACCATACCCGGCCCTCTAGTGAAGGACTCGGTGAATCAAATCATCATATGCCCTCCTGGCCGCCGTAACATGTCATCATCTCATCACGTCATCATATACATATACCGTACCCAGCTCTCTAATGAGGGACTCGGTGAACAATGTAGTGGAGTGCGCACGATACCATACCCGGCCCGGGACTCGGTGAATGACATATTTAGGCATGCACGAGCAGAGTAGTGAGAAACCATATGCACACAAATCAAGACTCGATAGGTAAGTACACAAACCGACACTTGAGGTTCGTAAACACGTTTCAAGTCAATCCGGTTTAGTATGAGAAAGTTATGGACACGTTTACCACAGAACCTTTACGAATGTTTCCAAAGCGATCAAAGACTCTATGCAAAAGTTAGAAACATTAATACTTACAGAACCATTTTAGGGACATGAGCTCTTATACTTGGCTCGTTATCCAATCATGCAATAAACTCAACCATACTAAGTATGCTCATATCAATAGGTAAATAAGAATCGTACACAAGCTCGGAAACATATCCAATAGAACTTTTGGAAATCATAGATTCGTATCAAAACCATATGAAATGGCTCATGGAAATCAAGAATATTAGCCTTCCTAGTGGCTCTAAGAATAGGAGTTTCTTTGAAATCATACATCTAAGTCGTATGTTCGTTTCATAAGGATCATGCCAAAAGAAACAAAAGGGTAAGCCTTACAAAGCTTGCCCGCTTCCTAAGCTAATCCGAACTTAAGTCTTTGGCTTCGCAAGATCTACAACAATATTAGTATATATCCAACATTAGCCATGAACACTTAAGTGCCCAATTCTAAACCAACACTTTATTTACAGAAATTTCGGTAGCATTTCCCCTGTAAATACAACAACCCCGAGAATTCAACTCGGTAAAATCATCAACAACAAATCCGAGGATTCAACTCGGCCAAATTATCAACAACAATACCAACAGTCAATTCAAAACGCATTCCAACGTTAGCAACATTCTTTCTACAAACTTCAACGGCGTTTCATTTATGTTCAATTCATAATAGCTCACATATTCAAGTACTAATCCGAAACCATTCAAACAATATTCAAGAACACTTCAAACAATCCACACAATATTCAAAACAATCCAACCAAAACTCCATTCCACCCGAAACCTTCCAAATGCAACAAGAACAATAACAACATATTTCCTTCTTTCAAATTCATGAACTACACCAACAATTCACACACTAACAACATTATTTTCCATAAACACAAGAGACTATATTCAAATCACATTAGCTTCTAAAACAACTCTCCAACCATTACAACTTCAACTAGAATCATTAAACTTTCATTTTTCATCATAGATTCCATTACAACAACAACCAAAATACTAGATAAAATTAGTCCATCATCCCTACACAATACAACACATACACGGCCACACACTACATATACACGGCCACAACATACATCCATATTTTCATGAATTTCATCCATTTCTACATACTACAACATACACAACCATCCATAACATATAAAAGAAGATTAAATCTTACCTTTTTTCCCTTAACTTCTCACTTGGCTAGGAATTGTAGCTTGCAAGAATAGATGTTTTACTTGCTCCAATGACTACTTCACTTTGCTAGGGACCTTCCAATTGGTTGTTTAGCTAGAAGAAAATATTTTTTTTTGATCAATTTTTTCCAAGTTTCTTGTTTGATTAAGCATGGCCGAATGGCCCTTTGGTTTTGCCTTCTCCAAGATTCTTGAATTCTCTCTAAGGATGAAGATGAAAAATGAGCAAATGGGTCATCTTTATTCACATTTATTAAACTCCCATGTGGGCTTTGGCCCACCCAACTTGGATGGCCCACTTGGCCTTTTTATTCAAGACTATCTTTTTTTTTTTTTTTTGGAATTCATGAAAAATTATTTTCCTAATTCCAAATTTTCCCTTAGCCTTCCTCAATATTACCATGAACCACCTTGTGAATTTTCCTTTTTATCCCTATCCTTTCTTAATATTTCCACATCAATATTTTCATAAACAACTTATATATTAAACAAGATCAAAATATTGCCTTGCCCTTAACTTGTCGCAATTACCTTAAAATATCTGAATGTGCAAAATACGGGATATAACAAATCATGAGAAGTATGTTAAGAGGTGTTCGTTACGTTAGGTCTGAGAGCCCATCATGGCCCTTCCGGTTGGATCGTGCCAGATCACCTAGTGCTTGAATTACATATTCCATCTTTCAATTTCCTGTATTACCCTTGTGGGCTCATTTCCCCAATTCCTTAGGTTAAAATTTTACCTAACTAGAAGTTTAGCAATATGGGTGTTGTTCTTCATGACTTCTAATATAACATTCGAATATGAATAGACTTTGAGTATTTAGAGGCGCAAAGAAAAGGCAAGGCTAATGTTTGACGGTTCGTGGCTCCTGTTCGGCGTTCCAGGCTTTGGTTAGCAAATCATATGTAGAGTTGGTGATTGTTGGAGAAGCATATAAACCCTCGGGTATGAAGTTTCGGTTGGAATACTTTGGTTGGTATTGTTTTTGACTATATCGTTTTGCCTTATTGTGTACAATGGCTTGTTTCCTTATTGTGAGTTGTTGGCTTGTCGCCACATTATTGATTATTGAGTTGATTCTTAGTGATTGCTTATGATTTGGAGAATATTTATCATTGTTGAGGTTGTTGGAAAAGAAAATAAAGCTAAGATATTGATATTGTGATTGAGATATGTGT
This sequence comes from Lycium barbarum, assembly GCF_019175385.1. Classification (NCBI taxonomy): domain Eukaryota; kingdom Viridiplantae; phylum Streptophyta; class Magnoliopsida; order Solanales; family Solanaceae; genus Lycium; species Lycium barbarum. Next base: position 59,465,545 of record NC_083343.1, on the reverse strand, counting down.
CCATGTGTGGCTCGATTGATTTGATAAGTTATCATTATTCATTGATATTATGCATTGTACTCATTCTCGTCTTTCATGATACTCTAATATGAGCTGGGCTTGGTATTGTTGTGTGATTGTAATTATTAGGCATTGTTTTGTAAAGGTAAAGTAAGTGATTTATTCGTGATATGTGTCCATGTGTCACACCCCGTAGTTTCGGAGAAGAACTTATAAAATTTGAACGTAAGTGTGTTGAACTATGGCTAAGTTGTTACACCCCGTAGTTTTGTACGTTGAGATTCGTTAGTAGTTGGTTGTTTTAAGTATGGACAGTGGAGTTACCTTCAAGGATATATGATATTATATGCGCCTATCTTATGGTTATGAGGGTTTAAGTTCGTATAATAAGCTATGGAAGGATTGAAGGACAAGCGAATTAAGGAAATTACGTTTGTTGGAATTTTGGAGAAAAGATAGGGGACAATTTTGGGTCGACTTCAGAGAGGTATATGTCCTGGTATATCAGGAGTTTTGAGGTGTTTCAAGAGCCTAAAATGAAATTCGTCGAGTCTAATTTCCAACGCAACAAACCGTTCATCAATAATACATCGGAGTAGGGAGTTATGGGCGTTTTAAAACGAACTGCCAGAAGCCAGCGAACCTACGTGGAAATTCTAGAAATCATTTAAAAGCCCACCAATTTCGGCCCATAGCCCCAAACCGAATTGGACTACTATATGTACCCCTTAAGTCATCTAATCATTTAATTTTTCACTATTTTTCATCTCGACACCTCTCTAGAACTTCCCACAACATTCATCTAATATCCAAAACCTCCCCAAACCTTCCCAAATCCTCTAGAACGTTCCTCCAACTTCAAGAATAGACATGAATATTCCAACAAGTCTATATGATAATTTTGGTCATTTTTATTTAATTTTTAGCATAGCCCCAAGTCCTAGGAAGCCATAGAAACTTCTCCAAACATATTCCAAAATATTTCTAAGCCTAAACTAAGGATCAAAGTGGTTAAGGGTTTCCAAGTGAGGTCTGCACTTGCCTCCTCTTCTTGAAGATGTTTGAGTGAGTATTTTTACGATGGAGAAACCATGGAATTGAAGTGTTCTCGAATTTTGAGGTAAGATTTCATATTAGTTTCCTGTTTATGAGTTTGTTTGGTAACTTTAAGATTTGAGGAGAAGAAAGTTGGAGGAAAAGTTCAAATATGCATTTGATGATATTTTGAGTTGTGAATTTACTTGAGTTATAATTATTAGTATGTTTTGAGCATAATAATGTTATGAGGGATATTAATGATGTTAAGGAATTGTCGTATACGAGTGTATAAGGGGTTGTATCAAGTTGTTGTTATAGATTAATTATGAAAAGAAGTTTTACGATAGAATGGAGTATATTGGTATTGATAATGAGGTTGTTGATGTTAGTGTTGTTATTGTTGTTTTTGGTTGTTGGTAGTGTGATTTCGGGGTAGGGATATAAACAGGGGAGATACTGCCCAAATTTCGACAAATTTTAAAAGGATTTAAATTGAAGGCGTAAGACAGGCATATGACGATGAGCCTAACAATAGTATGAATGGTTTTATATGTAGATTTCAAGACATGAGGTAGGTTGGAATGTCGAGAAACGAGCTTCCAGGTATGTTAAGGCTGTCCTTTCTGTTCTTTTTGCATGATCCTTATCTCATGAACGAACAGAGTAAGCAAGCGAGTTCCAAAGACTCTACTCCTAGTTGGTATAGGATTTAGCGTATCCTTGACCTCTTAAGTCCTGAAGGGGCATCCATAAGTTGTATGTTTCCATGATGGTGTCTAAATCCCAAAGGGGACATTCATGAGGTTTCTTTATTCATATGCATTTCATATTTGATTTTTAAGTCTCGAAGGAGACAAATGAAAAGGAGAAGTAGTTCCCATTTTGACATAAAAGTTACCCCGAAGGGAGTTGTATCATGATTTTCTGGGGAAGGGGAAAGGGCTATGGCGTTATATACGCAAACCACCTGATCAGCTGGTATATGATGATTGAGATGCCCGTAGGGGCTGCCCGATGGGGCCATTATGATATGATGCCCGACGGGGCGAAGCTCGATGAAGCAAATGGGTAAAGGTGCATACACATATATACATGTTTTCAAAAGTACATTATGCATATTCATGGTCCTTAGCGACAGTCACAGGTACGTGTTGACTCCTAAATTCTTCTCGTCCTTTGAATCTTGATATGTTGTTTTATTTCTGCCTTACATACTCGGTACATTATTCGTACTGACGTCCCTTTGCCTGATGGCGCTGTGTTTCATGCCACACAGGTGGAGATAGATGAGCAGAAGACACTCACTATAGGATGTTTCCGGGCTATGAGCTAGTTTGGTGAACTCCATTTCTATTCGGAGTATTGCCATGTCGGAGTACAGATGTATATATATATATATATATATATATATGTCATACGCATTATGGGTACGTCGGGGCCCTGTCCCGACCTATGTTATGGTATCTTGGTTCATGTTAGAGACTTTGTAGACAGTGTCCTGCGGATAGTGTGTCGAGATGTCGACAGTTGTGTAAGCCGGCCGCATAGGTCGATGTGTTCATATGCATTGATTTAAAGATTTTGTTGTGACTAAAGGTTTTCTTTGACTAAACGATAAGGGAGAAGTCCCTGACATGATGAAAGAGTTTTATTAAAAGGTTTTCATGTCTTACTTGACAGAAGCGTCATTTCATAATTTAAAGGTTCACATAAGATTGTGACTTACGAATGTAGTGATAGTATGACACTCAGCCGAGTAGGTCTTGAGTGTCAATCGAGGCCCTCCGGTTTGGGTCGTGACAACATGTGTGACACAATTGATATTGACAGATTCTCGTGCTATGTGTCCATGTGTGGCACCATTGATATCGATAGATTCTCATTGGCATTGATTCATACATTTATACTCATGCATTTGGATCGGGTTGCGTGCCGCAACATACTTTATACATATATTGGATCGGGTTGCGCGCCACAATATGTATTAAACCTATTTTGGACCGTTGCGCGTTCCGCAGTATATATGTATATGTATATATATTGGATCGGGTTGTGCGCCGCAGCAGGTACATGGACTTTGTGGGTCCCCCATTGGTCATGACTAACTAGGCGTAGATATAATTCGCCTGGAGCATGTGTGTATCATTGCATTGCATTGCATTCATATTCGATTCACTCATACATTTGATTTCTGGTAGTGGTTATTTATCGTATTATACGGTGCTCGTGAACATTGACTTTTGGGTTGGTTACTGATTTGATATCGTCGTGTGCCTGATTAATATATATTTGGGAATTGATGGATTCGAGGAGTAGATACTTTCTCCTAGGTTGAGAATTGAGGTTACAGATTACTATTGTTAGCTATACTAGCGTTTATACTTATTCTGAGGAATCGTGGGAAACTTGGCGAGACTTGTGTTTAGGTGTTTCACCATAGGTTGTGATTCAGTTATTGATCCTCATGTACTTGAGTTGTTATTCTTGGATTTCCTGGTGTGTATACCTGATTGTGAGCATGTCTATTCTTTAGTCTCTTTCTTTGTATATGTTAATTGTTGTCCTATGATGCCTACTCAGACGTGTCATTTGTACTGATGCTACCTTGCTACACTCCTTTTTGTGGTGTAGGATTTTGAAACAGGTTCCATTTCCACTTCGCGAGACTGATTTATGAGGCAGACTTGTGAGTATTCTAGGGTGAGCATCTGATAGCCGCTACTCGGAGACTCTTCTATTTTACTGTTTTTATTTCCTATTCAGAAACAAATTTATTATTTCGAGACTTGTATATTCGAGACATTTCATTTAGTGCACTTGTATTATTCAGACTAGATCTGGGGGTTGTATTTATGATTTCTGCACTTTACTTATATTTGTATGATTAAGACTCATGATTTCTCTTTTTCTTATTCCTTATTGTATGGAGTAATGATTGGATAAGGGTTCGCCTACTAAGGTGGGAAATGGATGGTGCCCCCGCAACTTAGTAAATTAGGTCGTGACAATGGGTGTCTGCAGACTCATGTTCTAATGCAGAATAAGTATTTGAACAGATTGGGATCATTCGGAGGCTCTACAAAAAGGCAAGGCTTTGTTGTGACTGTGGAGCTTCAATTCAAGTAAGTTGAGACTTTTGACATTAATTAAAGTGTCATGGTTGGTTTAATTAGACTAATTGACATGGCCGAAATTGTGGAGCCGTGAAGGCACTGACTCCCCCGAGTCAGTAAGCTATCCACAACCCAAATTAAAGCGAAAGAAGAAAAGAATAATGCGGAAATAAACATACAAGTCAATTATAAGTCTTAACTATCCCCAGTAACACAAATACGAGAAACTAGAAGTAAACCATCCCCAAATCTAGTGTCACTAGTAAAAGTACTGCTAAATATGAATACAAGTTTGAAGTAGTACTCAATACTGTTTGAAATCAAAGAACAAGAAAAAAAGATAGATGAAGAAGATTCAATGCTACGGATAGGCATGTAGCACACCCCGAACTCTCCGGATAGCCTCTTCAATGAGTAGCCGAGTAGTCTTGTGGACAGCTGGTAATAGGTATAGAATCTGCAAACCAAAAAAAGTATAGCAAGTGCAGCGTGAGTACAAAGAACAACGGGTACTAAGCAACATTGTCTACCGACCCTTATGAAAACGAAGATGAGGGTTGTCCTACGATTACTACTTCTACACTTAACCGCTATTAGTCTATAGTAATAATAAATCACAACAATATCAGGTTATAAGCCTAAGTGAAGCTTCTAAATCCTCAAGTCTGTCAAGTATCAAAAGCCATTTAAAATAACCCAATCCACAAATCAAATAAGACATACACACAAGCAACCAATTATATGCAAATTTTATGCATTGCAAGGCCTTTCCATCAACCGGTACCCACACGTTAGAACATTAATGAATCGTAACCCATGGGGGACTTGCGAGGTCCATATACCAACTCGACATTCTTAGATCTCCCAAAGCACATCGGTTTCAGCCATTTTACATTTTCAATCACACTACTTAGGCCTTAGGCCCATATTATCTATCATATAGCCAATCTGGCGCAGAATACCATCATCACTCCATCCGGAATCATTTTACGTCGGACCTTTCACAAGTATCCTCAAATGCATATGAGATACTATAACAAGCATGAATATGACATGCAACACAATAAACAATCAAGCTAAGCAATAAAGGCACGATCTTTAGCTCTTTTCCACTTTTAAATGAGTATTTAAGAGTGATGAGAACTGTCACGACCTAACTAGGGGCCGCGACGGGTACCCGGGGCTAACCACCGAGCACCACTCGTTCTATTACTTATTATACTCATCCGACGTTTCTTTATCAATTTTACACTAAATTTTTAAGGAAATCATCTTCCATTTCAGACATATTACCCCTTTTTATACATAAGCCATTAGGCTATCAAAATAATATATATATATATATATATATATATATATATATATATATACACACACATATACATGATGGCAACCTCGTGAAACCACATAACCGACACTGCGTATCTACGAGCCTCTATTGGAGTACTAGACATGTAGACGGGACAGGACCCACATATACAAATGAACACAAAAGAATAATCAAGCAGCTCCAGAACAAAGGAGTGCTTTCAATCGGCTAACAGCTCCTACGAGCTGGCTCAAGCTTGCCTCCCTGTCTACCTATGGGCATGAACACAGCGTCCAAAGAAAACGGACGTCAGTACGAACATTCTACTGAGTATGTAAGACAAGAATGAAATAAATATAATAGGAGGATCGCGAGCCATAAGAGAAAGATATAACCTGCAAGAGTGTCGTAAGCAAATACATTTCGTACTTATATCATATTTTACATATTCATAGTACATATGTCATCACATCACATATCTCGTCACATCACAATCCTCATCGTTATCCCACGTCTAGGTAACTATCATAGGCCTCCCACTAGTGGTGATCATGCCCGGCCCTCTAGGCTCGGTGTAAACATAGCAGCCCGCCTTAGCGGCGACATCCCTAGCCATTAAGGCACGGTGGAATCATATGCAGCCCGCCTTAGCGGTGACATGCCCGGCCATCTAGGCGCGGTGAAATCATATCGTCATATCGTCAGTCATAATCCATCAGTTTTACACGTGTCATGAACATATCGTAATCTTATCATAGCTCGGCATTTTCATAAATAACATAGGCATATTATAAGCTAGCATCATTGATCATCTTATAGACATATCATGACTTAGCATTATTTCACATTTATCATTAGGAAGCACATTAAACTTTGAAGACGACCATAACTACATCGGGGTAACATAAGGTCGTGAACCCCCGATTATATTATGAACATTTAGGAGTAGCCTGCCTCACCTTGAAGGAAATAATACATAAGGTGAGTGTGAGCAATAATATCATGAACTCTCAAATCGTTATACTTTAACTCATCACCATCACTGTCATGCTCGTATGTAGTTTAGTATATTTACGGACTCATAAGCTCCATTATATAGGAGGATCATGGAAAAACTTGGAACATTCATGCCTTTGAAGGAAGGGATAAGCCTTACATACCTTTTACGTTTAACTAAGCTATCGTTCGCTTGTCCTCCTTCAATGTCACGTTTCTACCTTCAAGAGGGAATTCGCATTAACGTTAGTTTGTCGACTATAAGAACGCTCTACTATTTCTAGAGAAAATTGGACAGCACTTCCTTTGTTTATACTACTTTCCCCACATTCTATGTCAACTCTCAAACGTTCATAACAACATTCTCAATATGATAGACAACACTCATCATTCATTTACAACATCTGTATTTCACAATTTGTCTTCAATTTCTCCATAATCATGGCAATGGTTCATCGTTGCATTTTTCCACATAGGACACTTATTCGATGTTCTAAATGTCATTCATAGCATTTTCATAATCACAAATTATGAATGATCATGGCTCAATTCAAACCTTTACTCAACATTGCTACTATTCACACTTTCATGGCCCATTTCTTACATCCTTCTATAATCTAAGTGTTTCAACTCTTCCATACCCTAAATAACATGTAAATGCCATAAAACCTACCTTAGATGTTGTAGAAACAAGCCTTGAGTGGTATTACTCTTCTTGAACCAAAACCCTAGTTTGCTTCTTTTGAAATTTCTTAACTTGGATGAACCTTGATGAGTTTCATACACTTGATTCACTTGGATTCTTGATATTGATCTTTGATTTCCTTTGTTTTCTTGTAGATGAAGAGTGGAGAATATTCTAGAGGTTTCTAAAGAGAAGCATCGTGGAAATGCAATGAATTTAATTAGCTTGGGTCTCCTTTTAATGACTTAAAATCTAATTCGGAATGAACAGTAGTTGAAGTGCACAGTGGTCGTAAACCCATTTTACGGTCCGTATTCTAGTTTGAGGGCCGTATTTCGTGGTCTTATTTAAGCATAACAGAACTAGAAAGGTATGCTGGAGGTCATGGTGATTTACGATCACGGTTTACGGGCCGTATTTCGATTTACGGTCCATATTCTAAGTCGTATTTAACCATTTGATCATTTGGCAGAAAGTTGAAGTTTTGTAAGTTGAAATACGACATGGTAGTTTATGGGCCGTATACCACTTTACGGTCCGTATTTCATTTTACGATCAACTGGGCCAAAGTGTAAATCTGCAACTTTTTCACATTTTCAGGACCCATAAGTAGTCGTTGTGGAGCATAACCTATCTCTTATTGCAATTACCTTTGAAATCTTACTCAGGGTCGTCAAACGTCGTCCCCTTCTTATTAAAACATCATATACTCGTATTCTTTGTCAGTCTATGTCACGACCCAACCCCGTGGGCCATGACTAGTGCCCGACCTGGACGCTCGTATACGTACCTGTTGGATATAGTCAAACTTAATCTAAGAACAATATGGAAACTTGTAAAAGAACTCCAAGGTTCATAACGTCATTATGTATATATGTCAAGATAAACTGTCTCCTGAGGAGTCACAGCTGATCAAATCATAAAATGATACGCAAGCCGACAAGGCTGCCACTACAGACGAACACCATATCATATGCAAGCCGACAAGGCTGCCTCTACAGACGAACATATCCATAGCACATCGTATAGACACAGCTGAACAAAACTTATACACAACCCACACGCATGTCTACAGACCTCTAAGAGTATCAACAATGAAATATGACGGGACAGGGCCCCGTCGTACCCCTGGACAAACATATATATATATATATATATATATGGATCAGAAGATCTGTACCAAAAGTGTAGGCTCCGGAACAACGGAGCTCTCCAAGACAGCTGACTGGAAATCCTAGGCTGGGGGATCACCGAATCAAGTGTCCGTACCTGCGGGCATGAAACGCAGCCCCCCCCCCCCACCCCCGAAGAAAGGGGGTTAGTACGAGATATGTACTGAGTATATAAAGCATGAACACAATAAAGAGGATCATAACTGAAATAGAGATTACCGGAAACAAGTATGACTTTTAAAATGTCAATACACTTGTCTTATGAGATGAAAATCATGCATATCAATATCATATATCATGTCCGGCCCATTATGGGACTCGGTGAATAAGGTCGCCATATACCATCCTTGGCGCCATAATCACATCATCACACCATCACATTATCACATCATAACACCATCACACCATCACATCATAACACCATCACATCATCATATACATATATATATATATATCGTACCCGGCCCTCTAGTGAGGGACTCGGTGAACAATGCAATGAAACTGTGAATGATAACATATCCTGTCCCGGGACACAGTGAAAGATATATTGAGGCATGCACGAGCAGAGTAGTGAGCAACCATATGCAAACTAAATCATATTTGAGACTCAATAGAATAATCAAAATGACCCATCATTTGAAAATCAAAACAATAGTCATATCAAGTACCCTTCGAATGTCACTATGTATTATATCAAAATAGAACTTCTGGAATCATATACACGTATCAAGACATAATGAAATAGCTTCTGGAAGTCAAGAACATTAGCCATCCTAGTGGCTCTAAGAATAGGATCTTCTTTGGAGTCATATATATACGTCGTCTGTTTATTTCATAAAGATCATGCCAAAAAGAAAAAAGGGTTAGCTTTACATACCTTTAACGCTTATTTAAATGTCCAACGTCTACTTCTCGAGCTCGTAGGTCTAAAATTAAGATAACATAAGCCATAGTTAGATCATCCATATCACTTACTAACCAATCCAAGTACGAATAAAACTTAACGAAATTCGGGCAGCATTTCCCCTGAAAACTTAACAATCCTCGAGATTCCAATATAGCCAAACATCAATCAAAATACCAACAACAACAACACCAACAATTTCATATCCAACTAGAATTAAATCCATTCTTAAATCACTTCAAAAACAGCCCAGTATACATTCGTATACCAATGCTTGTATACACTTCTTTATTTTTGTATATCTATAGTATAACAACAAACACAACAACTACAGCCAATCCCACGATATTACAGCCCAAAACCATTCTCAACAACCACCAAACAACCCCAAAATATTGTCACAAAACAGCCACCGATCCATAAATCTCAATAAAACAACAAACGAATTTATAACGCTATTTTCTCCGTTCTAATCTGTTAAAACTCTAAATGAACTTATTAACAATGAAAAAGGGACCTTAATCTTACATTAAGTATGCAGCAACCACGTCAACCCTCTTCTTCTTAGATGATTTTTAGCTCAAATTGAAGACAACGCAACGTACAACACTTTTCTCTTCATGAGCTTCGGGATTCGGGGCTCGAATTTTGATTAACACTTTGTTGTTATCTCTAAGGCTTTCCTCCCTCTCTCTGTAGAATTTTCTGTGTCTTTTTGGTCTGAAAATAAGGAGGAGAAGGCTGAAACTTCCCTTAAATAACAAGGGAAATGGGCCTGACCCGGATTGGAATCGGGTTGGGCCGATTTCACTGCCCAGCTTGACCTTTCTGCCTTAAAATGTCCATAACTCTTTATCCCGATGTCACATACAGGCCCATGACCTATGGTGGGAAAGGTATTTCAATTATCTACAACTTTCATTTTAGGAGGTTTCCCAAATTTCCAAATAATGATGGGGTTATGGCCTCCCGAAGTCCGATCACTCGAAAACGTAACATAAAAACATCTTTTTGGAGGGATTACACTTGGATTTGGCTCAAGGGTCCTTCTTGAGTTTTGTATAACTTCACATATATTGTCCATATCACTTATCATATGTCCTTTATAAAAATCCCATCATGTGGGCCCCTCCTCAGCTTACGGTTACCAGGGCTATATATCTTTTTACATATTATTCCAATCATATTGTATGAATTCCAAATATCATACTCATGCTACTACAGTAGAATTTCATTCTTTATACTTGTGATATTTGCTCCTCCTCGAGCTCACATTGAGCCGTCTATCGCCTTAGTAACACGAAATTTTCTGGCGTGTAACATCCTTCCCCCCTTTGGAACATTCGTCCTCGAATGTTAAACTAATTCTGCACTTCCAATACTTCTTTAAACGTTCTTTTACTGAATTATGCCCTGCACATGCCTCCTTCATTGGTTGATCCCTTCAGTTTATTATAACGCATTCCAGCTCTCTCAGTAACCATTTCCATAATATTTGTTCTTGCCCTTGCCTATCGAGGTGGTAATTCCACGTCGTTGTCTTTACTCTCCCTTTCATTTTGTAGTTGGTTGATGGTTGTATTGCGAGCTCTTCCACTGAAATATTACTCTCTCCCTGCTGCACTTAGTCTTAACTCGTCTCTTTCTTCTTCTATAGTTACTCCCTTAAGATGTATCGTTCACTTCATCTAACCTCTTAATCTTTAAATAAGATTTTTATAACGTGCAGACGTCCCTCGTCGATTTATTAGACTTTACTATCCCTGGAGTATTTCGTGCCTCTGGTAACCTGTAAACCCTTCGCTGATTCTACGAGTCAAACGAAATTTCCCTTGGTGTAGCATTATTTTACTTCAATAACCGTACATTGCTCTACTGTACTGTCCATATTCTGGAATCTTCAGCATCATGTGTTACTCTTCGACTTTATTTTAAAGGTTTTTAACTGTCACTTTGCTTTTAGCTCTTAATCTCAATCCTTAGAGCTGGCTATCAAGTAGCGCTGGAGTTTCCTGGTTTTATAACTTTACATAGCTGCTCTGTAATCTGACTATCATTAACTGGTATAATTCTAAAAGAATTTCTTTTTATTTGACATATAAATTCACTATCATCCAGTAACCCGCTTGTTCTGATCGTCTCGCTTAAACCATTTCCCTTAATCCAACTTACAACACTTTAGGCTTATTATCTCGTGTCGTTTCTTTATCTTATACTTCAAACTCTTCTATTGCCCCATTACTCAGACTTTGCTCTTAGTCCCCCTATCACGCATCAGAATATGCGTAAGTGCTCAAATGAGCCCAAGAGATGTTTAGTGTCGTCTCAGTAGTCTTTATGCAGACCTTACATTCTCCTCCTGTATCTTTCAATTGATATCGGGGCTCAACTATGGCTTTTTCCCTCAGTACTAATCCTATCTCTGTACCTTGGTTCAAACCATCTTACACCTTTCCTTAATGTATCAAAAATATCGCAACCATATTATTATTACCGAATCCTTACTCTTCTTATCAAGTACTCGCTTGGTCTTATTCTTACCATACAAATACTCGTAGGTTGTGTAACTATTCTTGTATAATTTGTACAAGGTACATCCAATCTTAGTCATAGTCTTTCCTTCTCCTGGTTCATTCTGCTTTACATATCTTATTTTTACTAAAACTCACTTGCTGTCTATCTTGTCATACTCCTTTCCCTTCCTTTATTCACCATTTGATTTTCTCATATCCTACTATAGGAGATTTCCTATCCCTTATCCTTTTCTACTTATAAGTTACAGTATCATTAGCGAACAACTCTATTGCCAACATCTTAGTCTTTAACCCAGTATAGCGTAGCTATCCTTTATAATGTCTCTTAAGTTACTCGTTACCATTCTCTTGTCGTACTCTTTCTTTTTACAGGCACCCACTTCCTAATGTCATATCATATAAGATCTTTAAAAATGATCCTCGGTCTTGTCTCAAATACCATCCTGACTTCTACCCGTTTATTGCTGGCCTTCAGATCTTACTAACTTGTTTTAGCAAGGGATCTCACTTGAAGTTTAAGCATCCATATTAAATATATTACAGTGTCAATCGTTTCCATCTTACACTTGCAATTCTCTCACCTGCTTCCCCCCTTAAGGACGTACTTATACCATTATCTACTTATATTCCGCCTTATGTCCCTATTTCCAATTGTTACACCTTGGAAATTTCCCCCCGAACGTACAATGAAAAGTTGCAGGTTTGCACTTTGACCCAGTTGGTCGTAAAGTGGAATACGGCCCATAAAGTGATTTACGGACCGTAAACTGCTATCGTCCTCCAACCTTTCAAAAATTTCAACTTTCTGTCAAATGGGTAAAAACGACTTGGAATACGGACCGTAAATCAAAATACGGCCCGTAAACTGAGTCGTGAATTGCCATGATCTCTAGCATGCCTTTCTGGTTTTGATATGCTTAAATACGGTCGCGAAGGATGGACCGTAAACCAGAATACGACCCGTAAAATGGGTTTACGACACTGTACACCTCAGTCACTGTTCATTCCAGAATAGATTTTAAGTCATTAAAAAGAGACCCAAGCTCATTCAAATCATTTCATATTCACGATATTTCTCTCTAGAAACTCCTCGAATACTCTCTACTGTTCAATTACAAGAACTCAAGGGAGATTGGTGATCAATTATATGAGACCCATGAAATCAAGTGTGAGAATCACTCTAAAGTTCAACCTTCTCAAGAAAACCCAAAAGGAGTGAAGTAAGGTTTTGGTGCTAGAGGAGTAAATCTATTCAAAGCTTGTTCAACCGTCATATAAGGTAAGTTTCATGACCATTTCATGTTGTTTAAGTTATTGGAAGGTTAAGATACCCGAATTGTAGAAAAGCATAGCAAATGAGTCATAAATGAGTGAATAGTGCCATGAGTGAATGGTAGTTGAATTGAATCATGAATGTTAGTGTGTTGTGAGTATGAATACGTTATAAATGACATGTAGACCATGAGATAAGTGTGATACATGAGAAAATACGACAGCGAACCCACAACCATAAATGTGGGAAAAATGAAGAGAAATGGTGGATCGTGGTCATTGTATATGAATGATGATTGTTGATTGCTATATTGTAATTGTTGTTGTGGGTGTTGGAAGTTGATATGAAATATGGGAAAAGTAGTATAAACAAAGGAAGTGCTGCCCAATTGTCTCTAGAAATAGTAGTGTGTTCTTATAGTTGATTAAATAACGTTAGTACGAATCCTCTTTTGAAGGTAGAGGCATGACATTGAAGGAGAATAAACGAACGCTAGATTGCTTAAACGAGAAAGGTATGTGAGGCTAGTCCCTTTTTTCTAATGGCATGAATCCTATAGTGTAACTACTTTCTTATCCACGAGCCTATGTCTATAGTTAGCTACACAAGGTAATGAGTTAAAGTATAGAAATTCTAATGACATTATTTATCGCTTACACTAACCTCATATGCTAATTCCTTCGAGGTGAGGCAGGATGTCAATGGTTGTTCCATAATGCAATCGGAGGATCACGACCTTACGTCACCCCGATAGAGCGTGGTTGACCTTGAGCCTTATGTATGTATGATGATAAGTTAAGCATATTGTGATGAGCATATGATGATACAACTATTAAATCGCGCCTAATTGGTCGGGTAGTCATGTTACACCTCGGAAATTTCTCCATACTTGTATGATGAGTGGAATGATGAAGAGTTTGAGTGTATGATGTTTTGTTAAGTCGGGAATGGCTAATTATGAATTTTTGGAAATAAGAAAGTCGCGGAAAAATTTTCAGCCCAGTGGTCGTATATGGCACCATACGGCCCGTAAAGTGATTTACGGACCGTATAGTGCAATCGTCTTCCATCAACCAAAAATTCTAAGTTTCTGTCAAAGTGTTGAATATGGTTAAATACGACCCAGTTTACGGCCCGTAAACTGGTTTACGGTCCGTAAACCAGGTCGTAAACTGCCATGTTCCTCAGCCAAAACTTTCTGTTTTTAAAATGATTAAATACGGCCATGGAGGACGGACCGTAAATCAAAATACGGTCCGTATATGGTGGTTTACGACCACTGTTCATCCCGACAAGAATTCAATAAAGGTTAGATTTTGGGATTATTAAGAGGGACTTAAGCCTATTTCACGTCATTTTTCATCCAAACACTTCAAGAAAACTCTAGAGTGTTCTTCAACACTTCAACTCTAAGAATATCAAGAAAATCCAAGGAAACCTAAGATTATCAACACTAAATTCATGAAAATAAGTGTAAGAACACATCAAAGGATCTTCTAAATCAAGAAATTCCCAAGAAGGTGGAACTAGGGTTTTGGTATAAGTAAAGAATTGCAACTCGAGACTTGTTCAACCATCATCCAAGGTAAGTTTCATGATTATTCCATGTTGTTTGAAGTATTGGAAAGCTTAGACACTTGAAATGTAGAAGAACATAGAAATGGGTCATTATTGAGTGAATAGTGACATAAATGAATGATAGTGGAATTGAACTATGAATATTGAAGTGTTGTGAGTACAAATACGTTATAAATGATGTTTATATCATGAAACAGGCATTAAATGCATGAAAACGCAAAGACGAGTCATAAGGTCAAATATGGGGGAAATTGGAGGAAAATGGTGGATTTTGCTAAACGCACGTAAATGACGATTGTCGATTATGATATTGCGAATAATAATATGAATATTGGGAGTTGATATAGAACGTGAGAAAAGTAGTATGAGCAAAGGAGACGCTGCCCAACTTTTCCTAGAATTAGCGATGCGTTCTTATAGTTAGTTTACTAATGTTGATACGAATTATCTTATGAAGGTAACGACGTGATATCGACGGAGAACAAGTGAGCGATATCTTAGCTAAACGACCAAGGTATGTGAGGCTAGTCCTTGTTTCTAATGGCATGAATCTTTTAGCTTGAATCCCTATTCCTTTCATGACTTCTTACATTCTAAGAAGTTAAAAGCTTATACCTATGAATGTCTATATGAGATAAGTTACACGATATGATGACACTGGAATGGTGAAGATGTTATTCCTTGCCTACACTCAGCTTATGTACTAGTCCTTTCAAGGTGAGACAGAATTTCCATAATGGTTCCATAATGTAACCGGGGGATCACGACCTTACGTCACCCCGATAGAGTAAAGTTGATCATGAGCCTTATACACGCATTATGATAAAATAAGTATTTTATGATAAGCATATTACTATGAGTATTTACGTTAAGCATGTCATGAGCATTTCACACCGTGCCTAGTTGGCCGGGCAGTCACCGCCAAGGCTGGCAGCTATACGGATACATCATGACCTTCGGGCATGGGCAGACACCACTAGTGGGCGGCATGAGATGGTACCCCGGACGCGGGAGGCCTGGACGCGGGCTAATATTATTGATTATCACACCGTTCCGACATGGACGGGCAGCTTGCATATGATGCATATATGTCATGATGATGAGTATAAGTAAGATAGCATGCGTTACTTCTTTATGATTATCAGTCAGATCCAGATACTTCCTGTTGATGTTATCACTACATTATTGATGCCTTCTTTCATTGTTTATGCCTCTCATACTCAGTACAATATTCGTACTGACGTCCTTTCTTTGGACGCTGTGTTCATGCCCACAGGTAGACAGGGAGGAGAGCTTGGCCCAGATCCTCAGTAGCTGTAAGCGGATAGAGAGCACTCCTTTGTTCGGAGGTGCTTATGGATATTCTGTTGATGTACATATACATTTGCATATTTTGGGCATGACGGAGTCTTGTTCCGTCTATGTATTCATTATGTTAATAGAGGCTCGTAGATACGCAGTGTGGGTTAGATGGTCTCACAAGATGTTTTCATATGTATGTATATTATTTTGATGGCCGAGAGGCAAATGTATATAAAGTATTTATGCTTTTATTAAATATGATATTCCTACAATTGGTATGTAAAATTGATAAAAGAGTATTAAATGAGCAAGACAAGTAGTAGAGTGAGCGGTGCTCGATAATTTGCTCCGGGTACCCGTTGCGGCCCCTAGCTGGGTCGTGACAAGTCACCTCCAAGGAGGGCAGCTATATGATACACCATGTCCAAATGGCATGGGAAGACACCACTAGTGGGCGGCATGAGATGTTACCCCGGACGTGGGAGGCCTGGATGCAGGCTCATGTTGTGATTATCACACCGATCGATATGGACCGGCAGTTTATACATGATGCATATATGATTTGATATGATGATGAGCATGAGTAAGACAGCATGATTTGTTTTCTTATACTTGGCAGTTAGATTCTGATGTTCCATATGAGTATCTTCTTTATATCATTGTCTTACTTCATTGTTTATGCCTCTCATACTCAGCACAATATTCGTACTGACGTCCGTTTTCTTTGGACGCTGTGTTCATGTCCACAAGTAGACAGGGAGGAGAACTCGATCCAGATCCATAGTAGCTGTCAGCTGAGTGGAAGCCCTCCATTGTCCCGGAGGTGCTTATGATTATTCTTTTGTGTATATATCACCATGTATATGTATTTTTTTGGGTACAACGGGGTCTTGTCCCGTCCCGATGTTCAGCACTCCAGTACAGGCTCGTAGATACGCAGTGCGGGTTAGATGGTCTCACGAGATCACTACTGTATACATATCTATATTATTTTGATAACCTAAGGGCACATGTACACGAAAGTATTTTATGTTTTCATACGAAATATGATTTTCCTCCGCTATGAGTATAAAGATGATAAAAAGAGCATTAAATGCGTAAAATGAGCGACAGAGCGAGCGGTGCTCGGTGGTTAGCCCCGGGTACCCGTCGCAGCCCCTGGCTGGGTCATGACAAAAGTGGTATCAGAGCAGTTCGGTCATAGGAAGTGTCTACGAGCCGTGTCTAGTAGAATCTTGTTTATGGTGTGTAGTGCGCCACATCAATAAACAAGAGGCTACAGGGCATTTAGGAAAAATGACCATCTTTCTTCTATGAGATCGTGCGATAGAGCCGTGTATAAGATTTTATCCTCCCTAATAGTGTGTTATGATTTCAGAATGCCGCCAAAGGGAAAAGCTACAGCCGCCCAGAAGGGCAAGACTATGATAAAGAGGCGGGTAGAAAGAGAGCCCCCAATGAATATTGAAGAGGGTGAATCACACAACGAGGCCTTGTCTAATAATTCTTCTACCCCGCCTAATGTGGGAGAACAAGGAGGAGCCCCAGCTCCAATTCCTGCGCCGGCTACTTCGGGCCAACAAATGACCGAGGCCATTCAGCTATTGACACAATTGGTTGCCGCACAGGCACAACGACAAAATGTGGGTTCAAGTGACCGGGCAGCAAGTACCAAGGCCCGTGATTTTATGAGTTTAAATCCTCCGGAATTCTTCGGGTCAAATCCGGATGAGGATCCGCAAAGTTTCGTAGATGAGATGTTAAGGACATTGAAGATTGTCCATGCCTCCGAGACCGAATCCGTGGAGTTGGCATCGTATAGACTCCGGGATGTGGCGGTGTTGTGGTACAACAATTGGGTATTATCAAGAGGAGAGAACGCGCCTCCTCCAGTTTGGCAAGAGTTTATGGATGCTTTTATTCGTCACTATTTACCACCCGAGGTCCGCCGAGCTAGAGCGGATAGATTTCTGAATTTGAAACAAGGAAACATGAGTGCCCGGGAGTATAACCTGCAACATAATTCTTTGGCTAGATATGCCCCGGCTATTGTGGCCGACATGGGGGATCGGGTACATAGATTTATAAGTGGCCTAGGGCCACATTTATTCAAAGATTGTTTGACAGCTTCCTTGCATGACGGAACGGATATTTCCCGAATACAGGCCCATGCACAAAATTTTTAGGGGCGACAACAACAACAAAGAGGCGACCGTTATGTCGATAGAAGACAAGGCAAGAGGGCCAGATCCATGGGAGCTAGCAGTGAACATAGAGGGGGATCAAGGCAGACATATTCTGGGTACTCAGGCCAGTCAGGGACAAGTGCACCTCCTCGATTCACAGGTAGGAGATTTTATCGCTCTTTCCGTTCAGGACAGGGCCGTGATGTGTATACATTGATAGATCCAGGTTCTACATTCTCTTATATTACTTCATATGTTACTGGTTGTATTGGGATGAAACCTGAGTCAATTAGACCCTTTGAGGTACTCACTCCGGTTGGTGATCCCGTGATAGCAAGACAAGTGTACAAAAATTGTGTCGTGATGGTATGTGATCGTCAGACCAAAGCTTACTTGATTGAGCTAAAAATGGTAGATTTCGATGTAATCATGGGTATGGATTAGTTGGCGTCGTGCTATGCAAACGTTGATTGCCGCACAAAAGTGGTCCGATTCTAATTTCCGGGAGAGCCCGTGCTTAATGGAAGGGTAATACAACATCTCCAAAGGGCAGGTTTATTTCTTACCTCGAGGCAAGGAAGATGATAGCCAAGGGTTATGTTTATCACTTAGTCCAGGTTCATGATACTGAGGCAAAGCCGCCAATTTTCAAGTCAGTTCCGGTAGTGAATGAATTCCCACATGTGTTTCTGGACGAACTTCCAGGCCTTCCACCAGAAAGAGAGATTGACTTCGCCATTGATGTGTTGCTGGACACCAAGCCTATTTCTATTCCTCCTTATCGAATGGCCCCGGACGAAATTAAAGGAGCTAAAGGCGTAGTTGAAGGACTTGCTTGAGAAGGGATTTATTAAACCCAGTTCATCACCGTAGGGAGCACCGGTCTTGTTTGTGAGAAAGAGAGACGGTTCCCTGCGAATGTGCATCGATTATAGGCAACTAAACAAAGTGACGATAAAGAACAAATATCCTCTTCCAAGGATTTATGACTTGTTCGACCAGTTGCAAGGTGCCAAGTGGTTTTCCAAAATAGATTTGAGGTTGGGTTACCATCAAGTGAGAGTTAGAGAAGTAGGTATTCCTAAAATAGCCTTCAGAACGAGATATGGCCACTATGAATTTCAAGTGATGTCGTTCGGGTTGACTAATGCTCCGACCGTGTTTATGAATTTGATGAACAACGTATTCCGGCCTCTCTTGGATCTATTTGTGATAGTATTTATTGATGATATTCTGGTGTATTCTCGTACGGAATAGGAACATGCAGATCATCTGAGAATTGTTCTTGGTATTCTTGGAGCTCGAGAATTATATGCAAAATTTTCAAAGTGTGAGTTCTGGATGAATTCTATGATATTCCTGGGCCATGTCATTTCAAATGATGGTATTCGAGTCAACACCCAGAAAATTGAAGCTGTGAAGACTTGGCCAAGGCCTACGACGCCCCCAGAAGTCCGTAGTTTTCTGGGTTTGGCAGGTTATTATCGAAGGTTCGTAGAGGGCTTTTCGTCTATTTCAGCCCCATTGACGAAGCTAACCCAGAAGTCAGCAAAGTTTCAATGGGATGATGCCTGTGAGCGCAGTTTCGCAGAGTTGAAAAACAGGTTGACCTCAGCCCCAGTTCTAACACTTCCAGAAGGGCCAAATGGCTATGTTGTGTATTGTGACGCTTCCGGTGTCAGATTGGGATGCGTATCGATGTAGCATGGTAAGGTTATTACATATGCTTCGAGACAATTGCAGAAACATGAGAAAAATTATCCAACTCATGATCTCGAACTAGCTGCGGTCATTCATGCCTTAAAAATGTGGAGACATTATTTGTATGGTGTGCACATTGATATCTATACAGATCACAAAAGTCTTCAGTACATCTTCAAGCAAAAAGAGTTGAACCTGCGATAGAGGCGGTGGTTAGAATTATTAAAAGATTATGATGTTAACATTTTATACCACCCCGGGAAGGCGAATGTAGTAGCCGACGCACTTAGCCGCCGAGCAATGGGCAGTTTATGTGAAGTCCCTCCGGAAAGGAAAGAGATGGTTCAAGAACTTCATCGATTGGCTAATCTTAGAGTGCGTGTAATTGATTCGGGTGATGCTGGGATTAGTATAAATGATTCCACAATTTCGTCCTTGGATATGGAAGTGAAAGAACGACAGTGCGAATATCCGCAGTTATGTCGTTATAGAGACACATCTCATGGGAAACAAAAGTCTCCGTTTGAAGTTTCCATGGATGGAATTCTTAGGTACCGAGGCAGGTTATGTGTGTCGAATGTGGCGGAAATGCGCCGACGAATTTTAGAAAAAGCACATTGCTCTCAATATTTTATTCACCCAGGTGCAACCAAAATGTATCATGATCTCAAGATGATGTACTGGTGGGATGGCATGAAGAGAGACATAGCAGAATTCGTAGCACAATGTCCAAATTGCCAACAGGTAAAAGCTGAACACCAGAAGCCGGGAGGCTTGTTGCAAGAAATGGAAATCCCTACTTGGAAATGGGAAGTGATCAACATGGATTTCATCGTGGGATTACCCCGTTCCCGTGGCAAGTATGACTCTATATGGGTGATCGTGGATAGGCTGACGAAAGCAGCCCATTTTCTTCTAGTCAGGACCACGTACTCAGCGGAAGACTATGCAAGGTTGTATCTCAAAGAAATTGTGCCACTCCATGGAACCCCATTATCTATTATCACATATAGTGGAGCACAATTTACAGCTAAGTTCTGGAAATCTTTTCAAGAAGGTTTGGGCACGCAAGTGAAGTTTAGCACGACATTTCATCCCCAAACTGATGGGTAGCTGGGATGACCACTTACCCCTTATTGAGTTCGCATACAACAATAGCTACCATTCAAGTATACAAATGGCTCCATATGAAGCTTTATATGGAAGGAAATGCAGATCTCCAATCGGATGGTTCGAAATAGGAGAAGCACAATTAAGGGGCCCTGAATTGATCCAACAAGCAATAGAAAAAGTTAAGGTGATCCAAGATCGGTTGTTGACAGCTCAAAGTCGCCAAAAGTCCTATGCGGACAACCGCCGACGAGACTTGGAATTTCAAATTAATGATTGGGTATTTTTGAAAGTGTCACCCATGAAAGGGGTGATGAGATTTGGTAAGAAAGGGAAGCTAAGTCCCAGATACATTGGACCCTAAAAAATCATTCGCAAGGTAGGTCAGGTAGTCTATGAATTGGATCTACCTTCGGAGCTTGAATCAGTCCACCCAGTTTTCCACATTTCGATGCCCCGCAAGTGCATTGGAGATCCCACCAATATTTTCCCGATAGCCGATGTTCAAATAACAGAAAAGCTAACCTATGAAGAAGTACCTATTGCCATCCTAGATAGGCAAGTGCGAAAGCTTCAAAATAAAGAGGTAGCGTCAGTCAAAGTATTGTGGCGAAGCAACAATCGGGAAGAAATGACTTGGGTAGCGGAAGAGAGTATGAATTCCGAGTACCCACGCTTATTCCAACCCCCGGGAGAGATCCAAGATGAAACGCCGACGATATGAGGTATGTACGCTTTATTTTTACGCTTTTGGTCGTGTGTGGCCACGGATATGTTGATATTGTGATGTAGCCCTGTGAGGCGATGATATTATGGGTTGTTGTGATAGGTTGGTAGTGTCAAATTACAGGGGAAACTCTGGAAAATTTTTCGTAGAATCCCGAGTGTTTAACATTCGAGGACGAATGTTTCAAAAAGAGGGGAAGAGTGTTACACCTCGGAAATTTCCCCGCGAACGTACAATGAAAAGTTGCAGGTTTGCACTTTGACCCAGTTGGTCGTAAAGTGGAATATGGACTGTAAATTGATTAACGGACAGTAAACTGCTATTGTCCTCCAACCTTTCAAAAATTTCAACTTTCTGTCAAATGCTTCAAATGGTTAAAAACGACTTGGAATACGGACCGTAAATCGAAATACGGCCTGTAAACTGAGTCGTAAATGGCCATGATCTCCAGCATGCCTTTTTGGTTTTGATATGCTTAAATACGGTGGCGAAAGATGGACCGTAAACCAGAATACGGCCCGTAAAGTGGGTTTACGACGACTGTACACCTCAGTCATTGTTCATTCCGAAATAGATTTTAAGTCATTAAAAAGAGACCCAAGCTCATTCAAATCATTTCATATTCATGATATTTCCCTCTAGAAACTCATAGAATACTCTCTACTCTTCAATTACAAGAACTCAAGGGAGATTGGTGATCAATTACATGAGACCCACGAAATCAAGTGTGAGAATCACTCTAAAGTTCATCCTTCTCAAGAAAACCCAAAAGGAGTGAAGTAGGGTTTTGGTGCTAGAGGGGTAAATCCATTCAAAGCTTGTTCAACCATCATCTAAGGTAAGTTTCATGACCATTTCATGTTGTTTAAGGTATTGGAAGGTTAAGATACCCAAATTGTAGAAAAGCATAGCAAATGGGTCATAAATGAGTGAATAGTGCCATGAGTGAATGGTAGTTGAATTGAATCATGAATGTTAGTGTGTTGTGAGTATGAATACATTATAAATGACATGTAGACCATGAGATAAGTGTGATACAAGAGAAAATACGATAGCGAACCCACAACCATAATTGTGGGAAAAATGAAGAGAAATGGTGGATCGTGGTTATTGTATATGAATGATGATTGTTGATTGCTATATTGTAATTGTTGTTGTGGGTGTTGGAGGTTGATATGAAATATGCGAAAAGTAGTATAAACAAAGGAAGTGTTGCCCAATTGTCTCTAGAAATTGTAGTGCGTTCTTATAGTTGATTAACTAACGTTAGTACGAATCCTCTTTTGAAGGTAGAGGCGAGACATTGAAGCAGAATAAACGAACACTAGATTGGTTAAACGAACACTATTGAATCCTATAGTGTAACTACATTCTTATCCACGAGCCTATGTCTATAGTTAGCTACACAAGGTAATGAGTTAAAGTATAGAAAGTCTAATGATGTTATTTATCGCTTACACTCACCTCATATGCTAACTCCTTCGAGGTGAGGCAGGATGTCAATGGTTGTTCCATAATGCAATCGGAGGTTCACGACCTTACGTCACCCCGATAGAGCGTGGTTGATCTTGAGCCTTATGTAGGTATGATGGTAAGCTAAGCATATTGTGATGAGCATATGATGATACTACTATTACACCGCGCCTAATTGGCCGGGCAGTCACCGCCAAGGTGGGCAGCTATATGATACACCATGGCCAAATGGCATGGGCAGACACCACTAGTGGGCGGCATGAGATGTTATCCTGGACGCGGGAGGCCTAGACGCAGGCTCATGTTGTGATTATCACACTGATCCGATATGGACGGGCAGTTTATACATGATGCAATATGATATGATATGATGATGAGCATGAGTAAGACAACATGATTTGTTTTCTTATACTTGGCAGTTAGATTCTTATGTTCCATATGAGTATCTTCTTTATATCAACGTCTTAATTCATTATTTATGCCTCTCATACTCAGTATAATATTTGTACTGACGTCTGTTTTTTTTTGGATGCTGTGTTCATGCCCACAGGTAGATAGAGAGGAGAGCTCGATCCAGATCCGTAGTAGGTGTCAGCTGAGTGGAAGCCCTCCATTGTCCCGGAGGTGCTTATGATTATTCTTTTGTGTATATATCGCCATGTATATGTATTTTTTTGGGTACGACGGGGTCTTGTCCCGTCCCAATGTTCATCACTCCAGTAGTGGCTCGTAGATATGCAGTGCGGGTTAGATGGTCTCACGAGATGACTACTGTATACATATCTATATTATTTTGATAGCCTGAGGGCACATGTACACAAAAGTATTTTATTTTTTCATACGAAATATGATTTTCCTCCGCTATGAATATAAAGATGATAAAAAGAGCATTAAATGAGTAAAATGAGCGACAGAGCGAGCGGTGCTCGGTGGTTAGCCCCGGGTACCCGTCGCGGCCCCTAGCTGGGCCGTGACACCAATCTCAAATTCATCTGGTCCTTTTTTTCCAATTCATTTGGTATACTGTACCATACCCATGTCTTTTCTTATAATTTATAACTTTGGCTATCCACGTATGAACCCTTAACAAAATCTCGAAGCGATGAGAACTCTTCTATGTATAGTAAAAAATCCCATCTAATCATCTGTACTCAAGTAATGCAACCCATGTAGCAACTCGTCCAAGGCCACATTCCACTTACTCCAACCAGTAATTAATTAGTACTTATAGTCGTTCCAAATTCTCAATTAGGTAGCACTTATATTCTGATGATAAGTGTTCAAAGCTCTCTTGTAACATTATCTTTATCCCAACCTGTATCATATGTTTCCTCTAATGAATTTACAATACATCATTTGTTCCTCATCCTACAGTCCCTGTCCTTTAAGGATTTCACAGGTGAAGTCGTATACGCGCAGTACTCCTTTATGTCTATGCTCTTTCACCCTTATTGTGTACCCAACGCTAAATTCTAACTTACTCAAAATCAAATCGAATTTGTCTTAATAATGGTCTTATCTTACCACCTCGTCGTCATACTGCACCTTTAAGTTCCTAGCTATATATTTCTCTTTTATTTTATACTCGTACTCAATCTATTACGTCTATCTTGGGTGCTTTCTTTAGTATTCCTTTCCATTTCTCCAGTCTATGTCCATCTTTTGTTCTATGCACGAGGAATCTCATGCTATCTCTGTATCCTTCGTAATACACCACTCCTGCAAATCCATTTCATTTTTTCAAAGTGTATTCTGTTCATCCCTATTTGTTCTTACCATCACAGTCATTTCCTGACACTCATTCTGCTTCGTTGCTCATCTTTTGGTAGTTTGGTCTTTCGCAAATCTGTCACTTATATTGCTCGTGTTCTCGGCTATACATGTCGTAACCAATTACTGCACTGTTATCTCGCTTGCTTCCTTCTTATTTCCTTCTTTCAGTTAACTCTTTCTTTTCTTGTGCTCGCTTTCATTTCCGTTATCGCATAATCTTTATTCTGAACTTTCCCTATAGAACTTTATAAGTCTTTCTCATTCGTTCTATACCCTGCCTTTCCATTTCACCTTCGCCTTTATACTTTAGTCACATAGATCACGTCATATCTTTTAGTCACTTCCTCACCGGGCTTTACTCATTCTCATAGCAATCCCCATTATATTCACATTATATCCTATTCGTAATCAATCCTATAATGTAACACTTTTTTTGTAACCTTATTCACGATTCTTACTATGGTTTAATTACACTCTGTGGAGTAGGCGTACTTAACCTTTTACCCTTTCTGGTCAATCTTAACCTCAATACCTCACAAGCTATCTTATCAATACATTCATATTTGTCGCAATTCTTCTTCCTCTATACTCTTATTTCAATCATACTATTATTTCTTTTAACTATAAACTTGTTGCAATTCATCCCTGCTTATCAATTCAGTCGATACCTCAATATCACTCTATGAAGATTTGTCAACCTTTTCTAAATCATCTCTTAGTATCACAAGGCCTTCCAAATTATCCTAGAATTCCTTTGTACCATATTAATATCGATATCATAGTTACTATTACCATCAATTCAACAACATTTTACTCATCTCTTATAGTTGTCAACGATACCCCTAACTTAATCCTGTCCTGCCATTACTTTTTACACAACATCTTTTCCCGTTAGGACATATTACAAGCTTATATCTTATCTCCTTTAAATTCTAGGAAAATTTCAACAGAGTTTCCTCTGTATTTCTTACTATCCCAAAACCTGCACGCAGGAAATACAAACAATGCCTCACATGGCCAACATATATATATGACATATCTCAGCCACACAGGGCTCCCAATTTTAAATAAAAGGGCAAAGATTGTCACGACCCAACCCCGTGGGCCGCGACTGGCACCCTAGCTGGGTACCCGTACATACCTACCTGACCGAATTTCGTATCGTTCAAATTTTTTTTTTCAAACGGATATTACAGAAGTAGGCCGATACAGATACGACACGCGCGCAAACATATATATATACCTGAACATGCAGACATTTACAGATAAGCCGATAAGGCTAACATACAGACGAAACCCGTAACCCACACATCTATCTACAGGCCTCTACAGACATACAAAATCATATGACAGGACAGGGCCCCGCCGTACCCAGAACTTCCATACATACAGAACATACGGAAAACAAAAGATATATATACCAAAGTACATGCTCCGAATCAAAAGGAGCTCTTCAAGATAGCAGAACCTGTGCCCTAGACTGGCGGCGTGTCACCGAGTGCGCCTGTACCTGCGGGCATGTAACGCAGCCCCCGAAGAACCGAGGGTCAGTACAAAAATGTACCGAGTATGTAAAGCAGAAATATATCAAACATAATCATGATCTGGACCGGAAGCGCATAAATATACTAGACTGGCTCATAAGCCGGACAGACAGAGTCATAGTCCCGACAGACGGACATAATCATGGTCCAGACAGACAGAATCAGAATCCATATGGACATACAGAATCGGAATCCATACGGACATACAGAATCAGAATCCATACGGACATACAGACATAGTCGTAGTTCAGATGGACAGACAGAAGTATACCTGACAGAATTATGCATGCAGAGTAGTGCAGAATCATACTGAATCATACAGAGGCATGTGCTTATATACATACTGATGGCACATGCATACAGACATACAGATCCCGGCCTTGTCTAGAGGCGCGGTAAACAGAACCCGGCCCTCTTAGTACGGGACGCGGTGAACAATGCAGAGAAATATGCACGATAACAGAACCTGGCCCGGGACGCAGTGAAGGAATGCATTGAGACAGCCACGAACAGATCCATGGGAAACCACATACATACAGACTCAATCAGACTAAAGGCTGCGAAACGGCGAGCCAAAATCAGAGTATACGGATAGTATGCATAGTACGCGCCTATATCCTACTTGGGAAGGCACGACAGATTATTATCAGAATCGGATTCTCAGATGTTCAGAAGTTATTTTATAAGAATTTCATAAAAATAGTTGTATCATAATCAAAATAATAGTTCAGATGGTTTCTGAGAAAATCGGACAAAATGGAAGTCTTTAAAGTATTACAGAAGATATCGGGCCTTGCAGGCCCGCCTCGGACCAACTCGAGGCAACATATGTAAATTATCGCTAATAGACCTTATGAGGTCATCCATAATCGTTTGGAAGTGTTCCGACTCCGTTTAGGGGAGTTTTGTACAAATATTCACTTTAAAGGCAATTTGTAAGAAAATAGCTTCAATTGAATTGAAGGAATTGGAGCGGTTTTCCGTCTCGAATTCCGGGGAACGGAGTCTTACTTAAGGCTCGCGGCCGAGCCTATCACATCCAGAACATGCCTAGGAACAAAGGAAAATGCTTCACATACCTCGATAGCGCCTTACGCTCGCTTGGCGTCAATCCCAATCTCGTCCAAAATCTAGAAATGGTCAAGTTTACCATTTGTTAGTTTCAAACTTTTCAATAATCCAACTTAACACATGTTTGCCTACCGAAATTTCGGCAGCATTTCCTCTGTATATAAGACATCCCCGAGACTTAGCTCGGCTCAATTCACTATACAACAACCCAGAACAACAACAAAAACAACAACAGACATTAAAACACACACTATGGCATCACTAGCCATCGTTTCGGCATAACGACACATCTTTCGTTTCAAACTTACATTTCCGAACCAAACTTGTTATTTTGATATTCATCACCCACCAAATTCATTACAACATACATCGGAAGCATCCATACCATTTTCACCCAATATTAATAAGGTATGCGAACATTCAAACTTTCCATTAAGCCACTACTTTTCCAATTTTTCCTAACCTTCAACATACAAGTTCATTATACATTTCCATCTTCCAAATTCATCCACAATAATCATAATTTTCCACTTGATACTTTCATTTCCATTTTTACATAAACCATAACAAAGTTGTATGTTTTCCTACAACAACTTAATAACCATTAAGTTCCTTCACTCTCCTCACATAATCCATGATTAAAACAACAAAAATATTAATTCAAATCAGTCTATCAATTTCAATTAAAACAGCCCCTCACCCATAAATTTCAACACAACAACAAACGAGTTTATAATGTTGTTTTCTCCGTTCTAGTTCGTTAAAACTCTAAATAAACACTTTAATAACATAAAAGGAATTTTATAAATACCTTATCAGAAGATCCACCACGAAAATTTCATCCCCCAAGACCAATATTTATCTGAAATTGAAGGCAACGCAACGTACAACGTTTTTCTCTTCATGAGCTTCGGGATTCGGAGCTCGGATTTTGATCAAAATGACCTTCTTAGCCTTGAAGTTTTCTCTCTCTCTCTCTAATGGAATTTTCTGGATCTTTTCTGATCTGAAATGTGGAGGAGGAGGCTGAAAACTCCCTTAAATAATAAGGAAATGGGCCTGACCCGGATTGGAATCGGGTTGGGCCCATTTCACTGCCCAGCTTGACCTTTCCGCCTTAAAATGTCCATATCTCCTTGTACCGACGTCGCCTGGGAGCCCACGACCTACCGTTGGAAAGCTATTTCAATTATCTACAACTTTGTCTCTGGGAATTTTCCCAAATTCCAAACCTGTAATGCCCTTTTTGCCCCTCCAAGTCAGGTCATCCGAAAACGTTTTCTTAAAAATATTCGTTTGGAGGGCTTCCACTTTGATTTGGCCCCAGGGCCCTTCACGGGTTGTGTTTAACTTTACATATACGATTCATATAACTTTTCACATGTCCCAAAAAAAATATTGATGTGTGGGCCCCACCTCAGCTTACAAATAATTCGACGTTCGAAAATGCAGGATATAACATTCTCCCCCCCCCCCCCTTTAGAACATTCGTCCTCGAATGTTCGATTGACCTTAGGGGGCCTCGTGACACTTCGGGGAGGTTCCTTCCTTTCTTTCAAAATTCCTTTCAACGTTACGATTGCTATCAACATCTTTCACCTCTTGTCACACTTCTTGGTTCCTTACAACGTTATCATTATTTCACGTTACATCAAACAGGTTCATAACTAGAGCCAGACGCACAAAAGCATATCGGACATATTCATAGTCGAAGCCAGATGTACGGAAGTATGTCGGACAAACATGAGATCGGAGTCAGACGTACAAAGAGGTATCAGCCAGATTCGAAATTAGAATCAGACGTACAAAAATGTATCAGACAGAGTCGTAATCAGAATCAGACATACAGAGATGTATCAGACAGACGCGTGATCAAAATCAGACGTACAGAGATGTATCAGACAGATTCATATCCAGAATCAGACACACAGAGGCGTGTCAGACAGATTCGTAATCAAAGTCAATCGTATAGGGGTGTGTCAAACAGAAACGTATTCAGAATCAGATGTACAAAGATTTATCAGACAGGAACATAATCGAGTTCAGAAGTACAGAGGCGTAATAGGCAGAGCCTTATCAGAATCGGGGGTGCAGAAGTATAACAGATAGGATCTGAATTAGAATCAGATCACTCCTATTAAGGCTCCAGTGTTTTATGAAAATTTCCCTTATTTGTAAACTTGTTCGCCAAGTTATCATACAAATCGTCTTACGTGTCGCTTATCGACCTTTTCAAAGATTCCGCTTATTCACACTTCTTATCTTTCATCTTTCCTACTATCCATACTCATTTTGTTTTTCAGACATCGTCATACCAGACCGAGTTATAATGGAATAGGGGTTTTTCTATCCTTTGATGACATTCGAATCCCCGTCTCCGCGTCGTTTCATGTATTCGGTTTAGTAAAACCTTTCGTCTATCACAACATTAGTTGCCGGGACACGGCTCTTGATCCATATGGGCACCAAACGAAAATTATACACACATACAGATATATTTACTAGTATCTTACTGGCGAACGTCTCTGACTGTTATTCAAATCCGCTCAATTTCCCGAGCGGTGTTGCACCTTTTCTTTTTGCCCATTTAGTCCGCCTCGTTCTGCGCGACTCCTGTAAGGGCACTAATTACTCCACACATTCTCTTTTCCTTTAGATTACCCCAAATTTTCATTTATATCTATCATACTTACACTTGTGCAAAATTTTGCATTACTTCCCAGGGGGGTCACCCATCCCAGAATTGCTCTGGCTTGAGCACGCTTAACCCCGAAACTTTCATGCATTTTGACGCGTTAGGGCTGATATAATTTCGTCAATTGCCCTGCAGGACCTTTGTCACATAATTTTAGGGCAAATCAGGGTCTTAGCAAATTTTCGGAAAATTTTTGTAGCGGGTCCCACGCCCGGCTAAGTTGCACAATTACCATATTGCCTTTCTGAATCTCCGATATTCACTTTCATACACATATACATACAATTACAGACAGGCCACAGATTTAAGTCTTCGTCCCACGAATTCCGTCTCCAAATAGTCGGTGAAATCTGATAAAATATCACCATAAGGTGCTCTCCAACCACCGACAGAAGAAAACTAAATTCCGACAAGTATCGCGGAACCTGTTTGTACTTACTTTATATATATTTACTTCCATATCTCTGGAAAAAGATTTGGGCAGAGGTTCCTCTGTATTTCTTACTATCTGAAACCTGTACACAAGAAATACCAACCATGCCTCACAGGGCCAACACATATACGCATATATATATACATCATATCATGTCGTCTCGTAGAAACATGGGGCTAACAATTACAGATAAAATTATACAGATGTCGAGGCTTACCTCACATGCCCAACTCGAACAACATCGGAGGCTCCTTCCTGTTCACTTTTCTGTTCAATCTTCAACTTTATATTTCTACCACACATCAAACAACTTCTCCGACACACAGCTTTCATATTATTGCTTACCTGAGTACTGTGCGGCCTCCAATATCATCAGCCATTGCCTTCTATCGATGTCGTCCTTTGGCTGAAATTAAAAGTTAGTCGAAAGGAATTCATATCCTATAGCTGGCTCTACCGCATGATCTAAGATTCAAAGAAGGGTAACATCCTAGATGCCCTGTAGCTTCCTGTTTATAGATGTGGTGCACAACACATCGATAAACAAGACTCTACTAGACACGGTCTGTAGACATTCCGAGGACTAACCGCTCTGATACCACTTCTGTCACGACCCGACCCCGTGGGCCGCGACTGGCACCCTAGCTGGGTACCCGTACATACCTACCTGACCGAATTTCGTATCGTACAGATTTTTTTTTTCAAACGGATATTACAGAAGTAGGCCGATACAGATACGGCACGCGCGCAAACATATATATATACCTGAACATGCAGACATTTACAGATAAGCCGATAAGGCTAACATACAGACGAAACCCGTAACCCACACATCTATCTACATGCCTCTACAGACATACAGAATCATATGACGGGACAGGGCCCCGCCGTACCCAGAACTTCCATACATACAGAACATACGGAAAAAAAAAGATATATATACCAAAGTACATGCTCCGAATCAAAAGGAGCTCTTCGAGATAGCAGAACCTGTGCCCTAGACTGGCGGCGTGTCACCGAGTGCGCCTGTACCTGCGGGCATGTAACGCAGCCCCCGAAGAACCGGGGGTCAGTACAAAAATGTACCGAGTATGTAAAGCAGAAATATATCAAACATAATCATGATCTGGACCGGAAGCGCATAAATATACTAGACTGGCTCATAAGCCGGACAAACAGAGTCATAGTCCCGACAGACGGACATAATCATGGTCCAGACAGACAGAATCAGAATCCATACGGACATACAGAATCGGAATCCATACGGACATACAGAATCAGAATCCATACGGACATACAGACATAGTCGTAGTTCAGACGGACAGACAGAAGTATACCTGACAGAATTATGCATGCAGAGTAGTGCAGAATCATACTGAATCATACAGAGTCATACAGAGGCATGTGCTTATATACATACTGATGGCACATGCATACAGACATACAGATCCCGGCCCTGTCTGGGGGCGCGGTAAACAGAACCCGGCCCTCTTAGTACGGGACGCGGTGGACAGACAGAATCAGATCAGATCATATGCCATCCTGGCCGCCATCCCCATACACAGATCATAGTATCATACAAACATACAGATCCCGGCCCGTACGCCGAGGGACGCGGTGAACAATGCAGAGAAATATGCACGATAACAGAACCTGGCCCGGGACGCAGTGAAGGAATGCATTGAGACAGCCACGAACAGATCCATGGGAAACCACATACATACAGACTCAATCAGACTAAAGGGTGCGAAACGGCGAGCCAAAATCAGAGTATACGGATAGTATGCATAGTACGCGCCTATATCCTACTTGGGAAGGCACGACAGATTATTATCAGAATCGGATTCTCAGATGTTCAGAAGTTATTTTATAAGAATTTCATAAAAATAGTTGTATCATAATCAAAATAATAGTTCAGATGGTTTCTGAGAAAATCGGACAAAACGGAAGTATTTAAAGTATTACAGAAGATATCGGGCCTTGCGGGCCCGGCTCGGACCAACTCGAGGCAACATATGTAAATTATCGCTAATAGACCTTATGAGGTCATCCATAATCGTTTGGAAGTGTTTCGACTCCGTTTAGGGGAGTTTTGTACAAAAATTCACTTTAAAGGCAATTTGTAAGAAAATAGCTTCAATTGAATTGAAGGAATTGAAGCGGTTTTCCGTCTCGAATTCCGGGGAACGGAGTCGTACTTAAGGCTCGCGGCCGAGCCTATCACATCCAGAACATGCCTAGGAACAAAGGAAAATGCTTTACATACCTCGATAGCGCCTTACGCTCGCTTGGCGTCGATCCCAATCTCGTCCAAAATCTAGAAATGGTCAAGTTTACCATTTGTTAGTTTCAAACTTTTCAATAATCCAACTTAACACATGTTTAGCTACCGAAATTTCGGCAGCATTTCCTCTGTATATAAGACATCCCCAAGACTTAGCTCGGCCCAATTCACTACACAACAACCCAGAACAACAGCAAAAACAACAACAGACATTAAAACACACACTATGGCATCACTAGCCATCGTTTCGGCATAACGACACATCTTTCGTTTCAAACTTACATTTCCGAACCAAACTTGTTATTTTGATATTCATCACCCACCAAATGCATTACAACATACATCGGAAGCATCCATACCATTTTCACCCAATATTCATAAGGTATGCGAACATTCAAACTTTCCATTAAGCCACTACTTTTCCAATTTTTCCTAACCTTCAACATACAAGTTCATTATACATTTCCATCTTCCAAATTCATCCACAATAATCATAATTTTCCTCTTGATACTTTTATTTCCATTTTTACATAAACCATAACAAAGTTGTATGTTTTCCTACAACAACTTAATAACCATTAAGTTCCTTCACTCTCCTCACATAATCCATGATTAAAACAACCAAAATATTAATTCAAATCAGTCCATCAATTTCAATTAAAACATCCCCTCACCCATAAATTTCAACAAAACAACAAACGAGTTTATAATGTTGTTTTCTCCGTTCTAATTCGTTAAAACTCTAAATAAACACTTTAATAACATAAAAGGAATTTTATAAATAACTTATCAGAAGATCCACCACGAAAATTTCATCCCCCAAGACCAATATTTATCTCAAATTGAAGGCAACGCAACGTACAACGTTTTTCTCTTCATGAGCTTCGGGATTCGGAGCTCGGATTTTGATCAAAATGACCTTCTTAGCCTTGAAGTTTTCTCTCTCTCTCTCTAATGGAATTTTCTGGATCTTTTCTGATCTGAAATGTGGAGGAGGAGGCTGAAAACTCCCTTAAATAATAAGGAAATGGGCCTGACCCGGATTGGAATCGGGTTGGGCCCATTTCACTGCCCAGCTTGACCTTTCCGCCTTAAAATGTCCATATCTCCTTGTACCGACGTCACCTGGGAGCCCACGACCTACCGTTGGAAAGCTATTTCAATTATCTACAACTTTGTCTCTGGGAATTTTCCCAAATTATAAACCTGTAATGCCGTTTTTGCCCCTCCAAGTCAGGTCATCCGAAAACGTTTTCTTAAAAATATTCGTTTGGAGGGCTTCCACTTTGATTTGGCCCCAGGGCCCTTCACGGGTTGTGTTTAACTTTACATATACGATTCATATAACTTTTCACATGTCTCAAAAAAAATATTGATGTGTGGGCCCCACCTCAGCTTACAAATAATTCGACGTTCGAAAATGCAGGATATAACAAAGATGTCGAAACTTACCTCATATATCACACCTCGAGATGTACCTGATCCTTTTACGATCTACCCTGTTATACCTTCCTATTTACTTTCCCTTTCATTCTTTAGCTTTACATTTCAATCATACCCCAATATTCTTACCTTATCCGACATGCATCGTTTACACCGTTACTCACCTGCGTACTTTTTGACTTCCAATATCATCTGTCACTTTCTTCTGTCGATGCTGTTCTTCAGCTGAAATCAAAGTTGAATATAAGGAATTTCATTTCCTATGGCTGGGCTCTATTGCACGATCTTAGATATGAAAGAAGTGTAACCATCCTAATTGTCCTGTAGCTTCCTGTTTATAGATGTGGTGCACAACACACCGATAAACAAGACTCTACTAGACACGGTCTGTAGACACTCCGAGGATGAACTACTCTGATACCACTTTTGTCACGACCCAACCCCGTGGGCCATGACTAGTGCCCGACCTGGACTCTCGTATACGTACCTGTTGGATATAGTCAAACTGAATCTAAGAACAATATGGAAACTTGTAAAAGAACTCCGAGTTTCATAACATCGTCATGTATATATGTCTAGATAAACTGTCTCCTGAGGAGTCACAGCTGATCAAATCATAAAATGATACGCAAGCCGACAAGGCTGCCACTACAGACGAACACCATATCATATGCAAGCCGATAAGGCTGCCACTACAGACGAACATATCCATAGCACATCGTATAGACACAGCTGAACAAAACTTATACACAACCCACACGCATGTCTACAGACCTCTAAGAGTATCAACAGTGAAATATGACGGGACATGGCCCCGTCGTACCCCTGGAAAAACATATATATATACATCAGAAGATTTGTACCAAAAGTCTAGGCTCCGGAACAACGGAGCTCTCCAAGACAGCTGACTGGAAATCCTAGGCTGGGGGATCACCGAATCAAGTGTCTGTACCAGCGGGCATGAAACGCAGCCCCCCCCCCCCCCCCCGAAGAAAGGGGGTCAGTACGAGATATGTACTGAGTATATAAAGCATGAAATACAATAAAGAGGATCATAACTAAAATAGAGATTCCCGGAAACAAGTATGACTTTTAAAATATCAATACACTTGTCTTATGAAATGAAATTCATGCATATCAATATCATATATCATGTCCGGCCCATTATGGGACTCGGTGTGTCACACCCTAATCCCAATAGGGTGTGATGGGCACCCGACCCCATATCCGGAGCCGAGCGAACCCACAGACTTTCATTTCGTACATAATCTTTCCGGACTTTTAATCAAATAGAATGTAATACACAGTAAAACTTACTGAAACCTATATATATTTTGTAGCTTTCAAGTCAAACAAATCTGTAATCATACGGACTTTATAACATGATACAAAACCACATATCGGTTGATGGAGCCGCTTACTAAACCGACATACCATACCCACGACTCTGTCTGCAAAGTCTCTAACATTAACAGAACCTTTAACACATATATTCTGACTCGGCAGTTCTCCGAGAGCAAATGGAGCTTGCCATCTTCGCTGGAACATCTTCCATAATATCTTCAACTCATCTGGGAGCACTTGCGCGGCATGAAACGCAGCCCCCGAAGAAGAGGGGGTCAGTACGGAATATGTACTGAGCATGTAAGGCATGAAGTACAGAAAATGAAGTCATAACCGAAGTAAAATGTACAGAAGGTGAGCACAATAACCAGAATACCAAAGTGTTGCATCTGACGTACAAATCACACATAAGAGGTTCCGGAAGACAAATACGGAAATCAAAATGCCAAAATGCTTTGCTTTCTTTTGAAAAACATTTCCTTCTCATACACACAGAAAATCAAACACCCAATTACCGCGGCCAAAGTCCAGCGGTCACTATCACACATACCGCGGCCAAGTACCCAGCGGTTAACATCCCAAACCCGACATACCGCGGTCAGGAGTCCAGCGGTCAATGTCACAAGTCCGGCATACCGCGGTCAGGAGTCCAGCGGTCAATGTCGCACATACCGCGGTCAGGGGTCCAGCGGTCAATGTCGCAGATACCGTGGTCAGTGGTCCAGCGGTCAATATCACATAGTGCGCAGAATAATATAACCGGCTCGGGACTTGGTGGAAGAGGTAATAATAGAATGCCAAATTTATTACTTTCCAAACATAAATCACACATGTCAGAATCAAGCATCGCACATACATACAACGTGCCCCGGTCCTTGGTGAGGGACTCGGTGAATAGATTCATGTATGCCAAAATCGTATATCAGAAAAATACAGAAGGTAAGTAGCTTATCCAGAATATCATAATACTTACTTTTCAATCACGAATGATGCATATCACAGTCATGCAAAGGGCACAGGAACATGGTCGGCACTCCCGTCTCTGGCGCCATAACACACCATACTCCAGAACATTTCATAACATGTACACGGTATCTCGGGAACCGGACATATACGACGAGAACCCGAGAACCGGACACACGGTACCCCAGGAACTGGACAAATACGACGAGAACCCGGGGACCAGTCACATCATAATCCATATACAGAGTAACCGGGAACGGACATATACCACAGTACCCCAGAACCATACACGGTAACTGGAGACGGACATATACCACAATACTCCGGAACCGAACACATCATACCCCGTATACACGGCAACCGGGGACGGACATATACCACAGTACCCCGGAGCCGGACATATCATACTTAAAAATTACATACATGGAACCCGACCCCTAGACAAGGGACTCGGCGGATCGTACGCACGATACATACCGGCCCGGAACTCGATGAAAGGGATCATAGCATATATACGAGCGGATCAGTAAGAAACTAGGTGCACATAAATTAAAATCCGATGAAATAATCGAATGTATTATCAGGATATTCATAACGGATTATTTATAACCGAACACTTATTTTGGATACTTATATCAGATTACTTGTGTCAGGATATTTCTATCAATATACTTATATCAGATTACTCATAGCAGACTCCTTATATCGAATTACATGCTCACATCAGGATATTCACATTAAGGAGCTTTCCAATGACTTATGAAACGAATCAAACGGAGTCTTAGATTCATAGACGAAGGTCTTACTTTTATATCATACAAAAATAGCTTAAGTGAGACAAACGAAGGAAGTTTCGGAACTTGTGGGCCCACCTCGGGTCAAGTCGAGCTGGCGGATATAAATTACAAACATTGGACTCTATGGAGTCATCCATGAAGGTTTCAAAGCGAGCCTATCACGTCTGTACGGGTTATGGATGTTTGAACAGTTTTCCAACAAAACTTAAGGGCTAAAATTCAATTGTGCTGAATGAATAGTATCAAAATTCAAACTCGCATTCCTATGAGCAGAATAACCTACGAGGCTCAAATCCGAATCTAGTACACCTAGGACATGCCAAGAGAATGAAAAGCAAAGCCTTACATACCTTTTGCGCTTCTTACGCTTGCCCAAACTCAATCTCCGTTTCGCCCAAAACCTACAATTGGTCATAATTACCAACTATGAGTTGCAAGCTTTTAAGAATTCAAACTTAAGCCTATATTTGTCTACCGAAATTTCGGCAGCATTTCGCCTATACCTATAGCATCCCCGAGACTTAGCTCGGCCCAATGTATCAACAACAACAACCCAACAATCCAACAACATCAATAATTATTACAAAACACAACATAGCATAACTAGTCTTCTTTCCAACATAGTGCAATAGCTTTCATCCCAACTTCACATTTTCAATTCAATAGCAACCTTCTCATATTCATTTACCAATCAAGATCGCTCCAATACAATTCGGAAACATTTTATGTCATTTTATAAAATATTCACAAAATATACAAATTTTCCACCAAAACCATAATTCATCCGAAACTTCCAATCTTCAACATACATATTCATAACATATTTCCACCTTCCAATTCATTTCCCTAATTACATAAACTACAATAAAGTTGCATATTTTCCTACAACAACTTAACAATGGATTTTCATGCCAACTTGAACCATTCTCTTTCATTTACTCCACAAGAACACAACAACACCATTAACAAGCTAAGTGAAATTAATCCATCTCCCCTTCACTACCACACCACACGGCCTCATACACACACCACACGGCCATGCACACACTCACACAAATTTCATGATTTTCATACACTTTACACATGCTACAACATTTAAATATGTCTTCCAAAGTATAAAAATGATAAAATTCTTACCTTTTCTCAATTCCTCCACTTGCCACAAAAGGTAGTTTCTTGCCAAGATAATTATGTCATCTTGAAGAGGGCCTTGAACTTGTTAAGAATTCAAGAAGAAAGGAATTCTTACATCAAAATTGGATGGCTTTGAATTTTTTTCTTTTCTTTTCTTTTCTCTCTTTCTCTTTGCCGTAGGCCTTCTTTTCCTTTTTCTCTCAATTTTTGTTCTTGAAGCTTCTTGAAAATGAAAGAATTGTGGTCCAATTTCTCATTTAATACATGGATTAATGAATTACCATGGGCTTGGGCCATATGGCCGGCCACCCTTCCATGTTGGGCCTTTGTTTTCATTTTTTTTAGCCCAATCTCTTTTGGTCCGCATTCCGTAATTCACGAAACTAATTACTGAAATTCCAATTTTACCCTTGGCCTCCCTCAACACTTCCGCATCCATATTCTTCATAAGCAACATATATATTGACTAGAATAAAAATATTGTTCTATCTCATACAAGTCACACTTATTTCAATTTATTCGAATGTTCAAAATTACGGGATATAACACGGTGAATAAGGTCGCCACATACCATCTTTGGCGTCATAATCACATCATCACACTATCACATCATCACATCATCACATCATAACACCATCACACCATCACATCATAACACCATCACATCATCACATCATAACACCATCACATCATCATATACACATATATATACCATACCCGGCCCTCTAGTGAGGGACTCGATGAACAATGCAGTGAAACTGTGCACGATAACATATCCTGGCCTGGGACTCAGTGAAAGATATATTGAGGCATGCACGAGCAGAGTAGTGAGCAACCATATGCAAACTAAATCATATCTGAGACTCAATAGAATAATCAAAATGAACCATCATTTGAAAATCAAGACAATAGTCATATCAAGTACCCTTCGAATGTCACTATGGATTATATAAAAAAAGAACTTCTGGAATCATATACACGAATCAAGACATAATGAAATAGCTTCTGGAAGTCAAGAACATTAGCCATCCTAGTGGCTCTAAGAATAGGAGCTTCTTTGGAGTCATATATATACGTCGTCTGTTTGTTTCATAAAGATCATGCCAAAAAGAAAAAAGGGTTAGCTTTACATACCTTTAACGCTTATTTAAATGTCCAACGTCTACTTCTCGAGCTCGTAGGCCTAAAATTAAGATAACATAAGCCACAGTTAGATCATCCACATCACTTACTAACCAATCCAAGTACGAATAAAACTTAACAAAATTCGGGCAGCATTTCCCCTGAAAACTTAACAATTTTCGAGATTCCAATATAGCCAAACATCAATCAAAATACCAACAACAACAACAACAACAATTTCATATCCAACTAGAATTAAATATATTCTTAAATCACATCCAAAACAGCCCAGTATACATTCGTATACCAATGCTTGTATACACTTCTATATTTTCGTATATCTATAGTATAACAACAAACACAACAACAACAACAACTACAGCCAATCCCATGATATTCCAGCCCACAAAACCATTCATAACAACCACCAAACAGCCCCAAAATATTGTCACAAAACAGCTACCGATCCATAAATCTCAATAAAACAAGAAACGAATTTATAACGCTATTTTCTCCGTTCTAATCCGTTAAAACTCTAAATGAACTTATTGACAATCAAAAAGAAACCTTAATCTTACCTTAAGTATGCAGCAACCACGTCAAAGCTCTTCTTCTTGGCTGATTTTTATCTCAAATTGAAGGCAACGCAACGTACAACACTTTTCTCTTCATGAGCTTCGGGATTCGGGGCTCGGATTTTGATCAACACTTGGTTTTTCTCTCTAAGGCTTTCCTCCCTCTCTCTGTAGAATTTTCTGAGTCTTTTTGGTCTGAAAATGAAGAGGAGAAGGCTGAAACTTCCCTTAAATTACAAGGGAAATGGGCCTGGCCCGGATTGGAATCGGGTTGGGCCCATTTCACTGCCCAGCTTGACCTTTCTGCCTTAAAACGTCCATAACTCTTTATCCCGATGTCACATACAGGCCCACGACCTATGGTTGGAAAGGTATTTAAATTATGTACAACTTTTATTTTAGGATATTTCCCAAATGTCCAAATAATGATGGGGTTATGGCCTCCCGAAGTCAGATCACTCGAAAACGTAACTTAAAAACATCTTTTTGGAGGGCTTACACTTGGATTTGGCTCAAGGGTCCTTCTTGAGTTGTGTTTAAATTCACATATATTGTCCATATAACTTATCATATGTCCTTTATAAAAATCCCATCATGTGGGCCCCTCCTCAGCTTACGGTTACGAGGGTTGTATATCTTTTAACGTATTATTCCAATCATATTGTACGAATTCCAAATATCATACTCATGCTACTACAGTAGAATTTCATTCTTTATACTTGTGATATTTTCTCCTCCTCGAGCTCACATTAAGCCGTCTGTCGCCTTAGTAACACGAAATTTTCTGGGGTGTAACAGTCTATTCGTTGTACGTTCACGGGGAAATTTCCGAGGTGTAACATTCTTCCCCCCTTTTGGAACATTCGTCCTCGAATGTTAAGTCCAATTCATAGGCCACCTGACCCACCTTGCGGATAATTCTATAGGGTCCAATGTATCTAGGACTTAGCTTCCCTTTCTTACCAAATGTCATCACCCCTTTCATTGGCTATACTTTCAAAAATACCCAATCATCAACCTGGAATTCTAAGTCTCGTCGGCGATTGTCTGCATAAGACTTTTGGTGACTTTGGGCTGTCAATAATCGATCTCGGATCACCTTAACTTTTTCCACCGCTTGTTGAATCAATTCAGGGCCTACTAATTATGCTTCTCCTATTTCGAACCATCCGACTGGGGATCTACATTTCCTCCCATATAAAGCTTCATATGGGGCCATTTGAATACTAGAATGATAGTTATTGTTGTAAGCAAAATCAATAAGGGATAAGTGATCATCCCAGCTACCACCAAAATCTAATATACATGCCCGTAGCATATCTTTCAAAGTTTGAACAGTACGCTCGGCTTGTCCATCAGTCTGTGGATGAAATGTCGTGCTAAGCTTCACTTGAGTGCCTAGACCTTCTAGGAAGGACTTCCAGAACATGGCTATAAATTGTGCCCCTCTATCTGTAATAATAGATAATGGAATACCATGAAGTCGTACAATTTCCTTGAGATATAACCTCGCATAATCTTCGGCTGAGTACGTGGTTCTAACTGGAAGAAAATGGGCTGCTTTCGTCAATCTATCCACGATCACCCATATAGAATCATACTTGCCACAGGAACGAGGTAACCCCACAATAAAATCCATGTTGATCACTTCCCATTTCAAAGTAGGGATTTCTGTTGCTTACAATAAGCCTCCTGGCTTTTGATGTTCAATCTTTACTTGTTGGCAATTTGGACATTGGACTACAAATTCTGCTATATCTCTTTTCATGCCGTTCCACTAATATATTTGTTTAAGGTCGTGATACATCTTGGTTGCACCAGGGTGAATAGAATACCGGGAACAATGTGTTTCCTCTAGAATTCCTCGGATAATTCTGCCACCTTCGGCACACATAGCCTACCTCGGTATCTAAGAATTCCATCCATAAAAACTTCAAATGGAGACTTCTCTTCCTCGTGAGATATGTCTATCTAATGGCACAGTTTAGGATCTTCATATTGTCGTTCTTTCACTTCTATATACAAAGATGAAACTGTAGGTTCGTTAATGCCAATCCCGGCACTACTCGAATCAATTACACGCACTCCAAGATTAGCTAATTGATGGAGCTCGTGATCTATCTTTTTCTTTTCCGGAGGAACTTCGCATAAACTACCCATTGATCGGCGGCTAAGCGCATTGGCTACTACATTGGCTTTTCTAGTGTGGTACAAAATATTCACATCATAATCTTTCAACAATTCTAACCACCGCTTCTGCCGCAGGTTAAGCTCCTTCTGCTTGAAAATGTACTGAAGACTTTTGTGATCTGTATAGATATCAACATGCACACCATACAAGTAATGTCTCCACATTTTCAGTGCATGAATAATCGCAACTAATTCGAGGTCCTGAGTTGGATAGTTATTTTCATGTTTCTGCAACTGCCTTGAAGCATATGCAATAACTCTACCGTGCTGCATTAAGACACATCCTAATCCAGCACCGGAAGCGTCACAATACACCACATAGCCATCTGACCCTTCTGGAAGTGTTAAGATCGGAGCTGAGGTCAATCTGTCTTTCAACTCTTGGAAGCTGCGCTCACAAGCATCATTCCATTGGAATTTAGCTGATTTCTGGGTTAGCTTCGTCAATGGGGCTGAAATAGATGAAAACCCTCTACAAATCTTCTATAATAACCTGCCAAACCCAGAAAACTACGGACTTCTGTAGGCGTTGTAGGCCTTGGCCAAGTCTTCACAACCTCAATTTTCTGAGTGCCACTCGAATGCCATCATTTGAAATAACATGGCCCAGAAATTTTACAGAATTCAGCCAAAACTCGCACTTTGAAAATTTTGCATACAATTCTCGAGCTCGAAGAACAATTCGCAAATGATCAGCATGTTCTGATTCTATGCGAGTGTATACCAAGATATCATCGATGAATACTATCACGAATAAATCCAAGAGTGGCCTGAATACATTACTCATCAAATTAATAAGCACGGCCGGAGCATTAGTTAATCAAAACGACATCACCCGGAACTCATAGTGGCCATATCTCGTCCTGA
Source organism: Lycium barbarum (assembly GCF_019175385.1). Taxonomy (NCBI): domain Eukaryota; kingdom Viridiplantae; phylum Streptophyta; class Magnoliopsida; order Solanales; family Solanaceae; genus Lycium; species Lycium barbarum. Next base: position 59,422,209 of record NC_083343.1, on the reverse strand, counting down.
AGGCTGTTTTGGGAATATCCGCTTCTCTAACCCTCACTTGATGATAACCTGATCTCAAGTCTATTTTTGAAAACCATTTGGCACCCTGTAGCTGGTCGCACCCTGTAGCTGGTCAAATAAATCATCAATCCTCGGAAGAGGATATTTCTTCTATATCGTCACCTTGTTCAATTGCCTATAATTGATGCACATTCACAGGGACCCGTCTTTCTTTCTCACGAACAAGACTGGGGTTCCCCACGGTGATGAACTGGGTCTAATAAACCCTTTTTCGAGCAAATATTTCAACTGTACCTTTAAATCTTTCAATTCTGCCGGAGCCATTCGATACGGAGGAATAGAAATAGGCTTGGTGTCCGGCAACACATCAGTAGCAAAATCAATTTCTCTTTCTGGAGGAAGACCTGGAAGCTCATCAGGAAATACATCTGGCAATTCATTCACTACGGAACAGATTTGAAAGTTAGCGACTTTGCCTCGGTGTCATGAACTCGAACTAGATGATAAATATAGCCTTTAGCTATCATCTTCCTTGCCTTAAGGTAGGAATTAAACCTACCCTTTGGAGATGCTGTATTACCCTTCCATTCAAGCACGGGCTCTCCTGGAAATTAAAATCGCACCACTTTCGTTCGGCAATCGATATTAGCATAACATGATGCCAACCAATCCATACCCATAATTACATCGAAATCTAACATTTCCAGTTCAATTAAATCAGCTTTGGTTTGGCGATCACATATCACAATTACACAATTTTTATACACTTGTTTAGCTATAACGGGATCACCAACAGGAGTAGACACCTCAAAAGGTTTGATTGGCTCAAGTTTCACCCCAATACAACCAGCAACGTATGGAGTAATATAAGAGAATGTAGAACCCGGATCAGTCAATGCATACACATCACGGGAAAATATAGGCAACGTACCTGTAACCACATCCGGGGAGGACTCAAGATCTTGCCGTCTGGCTAAAGCATATACACGGGGTTGAGTGGCACCTAAAATAGATGCTGCCCCTCTGCCTCTACCTCGGCCTGCTGACATCTGGGGAGTCTGCCCTACCGGGTGCACTGAGGAAGAACCAGCTGCTGAACTTGTGGGCTGAACCCTACCTCTACCATACCGCGAGGGACAATCTCGCATCAAATGCCCAGTATGTCCACAAAAATAACAAGCATCCGTGTCATGATGCTATGGCCCTGAGTGCAATTTCTGGCACCGGCTACATCGTGGAACTGGTGGTCTCCTCTGACTGTAATCACCCCCAATCTGAGAACCCGAAGCTCTCGAACTCTGACCCTGTCCTGAAGGAAAAGAGTGATCAAATCCCCTATCCGCGAATCGTGGAGGCGCACTAGTCACTGACTGACCGGAATGTTGAGAATAGGTCTGCCTCGATCCCCCCCTATAATCACTGCCTGTGCCCATAGATCTAGCCCTTTTGCTTTGTCTTCTATCACTGTCGCGATAAACCCTTTGTGGTTGTTGCCGTCCCTCTAAGTTCTGGGCATGGGCTTGTATTCGGGAAATATCCATCCTTTCTTGCAAAGAGGTCGTCAAGCAGTCCTTGAATAAATGTGGCCCAAAGCCACTCACAAATCGATGTACACGATCTCCCATGTCGGCCACCATAGTCGGGGCATATCTAGCCAAGGAATTAAATTGCATGCTATACTCCTGGGCGCTCATATTTCCTTGCTTTAAATTTAGAAATCTATCCGCTCTAGCTTGGCGGACCTCGAGTGGCAAATAGTGACGGATAAAAGCATCCACAAATTCTTGCCATACAGGTGGGGACGCATTCTCTTGTCTCGAAGCTATCCAATTATTGTACCACAATACCGCTACATCTCGAAGTCTATATGAGGCCAACTCCACGGATTCAGTCTCGGAGGCATGAATAATTTTTAGGGTTCTCAACATCTCATCAATAAAGCCTTGCGGATCTTCATCCGGCTTTGACCCGAAGAACTCCGGAGGATTCAAAGTCATGAAGTCACGGGCTCTAGTACTAGCTGACCGATCACCTAGGCTCGCATTCTGCCGCTGTGCTTGTGCGGCAACCAACTGCGTCAATAGATGTATGGCCTCGGTCATTTGTTGACCCGAAGCAACTGGGGGAGGAATTGGAGCTAGAGCTCCTCCTTGTTCTCCCACATTAGGCGGGGTGAAAGAAGTATTAGTTGGGGCCTCATCATGTGACTCACCCTCTTCAATATTCATTGGAGGCTCTCTTTCTACCCGCCTCTTTGTCGTAGTCTTGCCCTTCTGGGCGGCTGTAGCTTTTCCCTTTGGCGGCATTCTGAAACCACAACACACTATTAGGGAGGATAAAATCTTATACACGGCTCTATCGCACGATCTCATAAGAAGAAAGATGGTCATTTTTCCTAAATGCCCTGTAGCCTCTTGTTTATTGATGTGGCGTGCAACACACCATAATCAAGACTCTACTAGACACGGCTCGTAGACACTTCCTAGGACTGAACCGCTCTGATACCACTTTTGTCACGACCCAGCTAGGGGCCGCGACGGGTACCCGGGGCTAACCACCGAGCACCACTCGTTCTATTACTCATTATACTCATCCGACGTTTCTTTATCAATTTTATACTAAATTTTTAAGGAAATCATCTTCCATTTCAAACATATTACTCCTTTTTTATACATAAGCCATTAGGCTATCAAAATAATATATATATATATATATATATATACATATACATGATGGTAACCTCGTGAAACCACATAACCCACACTACGTACGAGCCTCTACTGGAGTACTAGACATGTAGACGGGACAGGACCCCGTCGTGCCCACATACACAAATGAACACAAGATAATAATCAAGCACCTCTAGAACAAAGGAGTGCTTTCAATCGGCTAACAGCTCCTACGAGTCTGGCTCAAGCTCGCCTCCCTGTCTACCTGTGGGCATGAACACAGCGTCCAAAGAAAACGGACGTCAGTACGAACATTGTACTGAGTATGTAAGACAAGAATGAAATAAATATAATAGGAGGATCGTGAGCCATAAGAGAAAGATATAACCTGCAAGAGTGTCGTAAGCAAATACATTTCGTACTTATATCATATTTTACATAATCATAGTACATATGTCATCACATCACATATCTCATCACATTACAATCCTCATCGTTATCACGCGTCCGGGTAACTATCATATGCCGCCCACTAGTGGTGATCATGCCCGGCCCTCTAGGCTCGGTGTAAACATAGCAGCCCGCCTTAGCGGTGACATGCCTGGCCATTGAGGCACGGTGGAATCATATGCAGCCCGCCTTAGCGGTGACATGCCCGGCCATCTAGGCGCGGTGAAATCATATCGTCATATCGTCAATCATAATCCATCTGTTTTACACGTCTCATGAACATATCGTAATCTTATCATAGCTCGGCATTTTCATACATAACATAGGCATACTATAAGCTAGCATCATTGATCATCTTATAGACATATCATGACTTAGCATTATTTCACATTTATCAGTAGGAAGCACATTAAACTTTGAAGACAACCATAACTACATCGGGGTGACATAAGGTCGTGAACCCCTAATTATATTATGAACATTTACGAGTAGCCTGCCTCACCTTGAAGGAAATAATACATAAGGTGAGTGTGAGCAATAATATCATGAACTCTCGAATCGCTATACTTTAACTCATCACCATCACTATCATGCTCGTATGCAGTTTAGTATATTTACGGACTCATAAGCTCCATCATATAGGAGGATCATGGAAAAACTTGGAACATTCATGCCTTTGAAGGAAGGGATAAGCCTTACATACCTTTTACGTTTAACTAAGCTATCGTTCGCTTGTCCTCCTTCAATGTCACGTTTCTACCTTCAAGAGGGAATTCGCATTAACGTTAGTTAGTCGACTATAAGAACGCGCTACTATTTCTAGAGAAAATTGGACAACACTTTCTTTGTTTATACTAATTTCCCCACATTCTATGTCAACTCTCAAACGTTCATAACAACATTCTCAATATGATAGACAACACTCATCATTCATTTACAACATCCGTATTTCACAATTTGTCTTCAATTTCTCCATAATCATGGCAATGGTTCATCGTTGCATTTTTCCACATAGGACACTTATTCGATGTTCTAAATGTCATTCATAGCATTTTCATAATCACAAATTATGAATGATCATGGCTCAATTCAAACCTTTACTCAACATTGCTACTATTCACACTTTCATGACCCATTTCTTACATCCTTCTATAATCTAAGTGTTTCAACTCTTCCATACCCTAAATAACACGTAAATGCCATAAAACTTACCTTAGATGTTGTAGGAACAAGCCTTGAGTGGTATTACTCTTGTTGCACCAAAACGCTAGTTTGCTTCTCTTGAAATTTCTTAACTTGGATGAACCTTGATGAGTTTCATACACTTGATTCACTTGGATTCTTGATATTGATCTTTGATTTCCTTTGTTTTCTTGTAGATGAAGAGTGGAGAATATTCTAGAGGTTTCTAGAGAGAAGCATCGTGGAAATGAAATGAATTTAATGAGCTTGGGTCTCCTTTTAATGACTTAAAATCTAATCCGGAATAAACAGTAGTTGAAGTGCACAGTGGTCGTAAACCCATTTTACTGTCCGTATTCTAGTTTGAGGGTCGTATTTCGTGGTCGTATTTAAGTATAACAGAACCAGAAAGGTATGCTGGAGGTCATGGTGATTTACGATCATGGTTTACGGGCCGTATTTCGATTTACGATCCATATTCCATGTCGTATTTAACCATTTATCATTTGCAGAAAGTTGAAGTTTTGTAAGTTTAAATACGACAGTAGTTTACGGGCCGTATACCACTTTACGGTCCGTATTTCATTTTATGATCGACTGGGCCAAAGTGTAAATCTGCAACTTTTTCACATTTTCAGGACCTATAAGTAGTCGTTGTGGAGCATAGCCTATCTCTTATTGCAATTTCCTTTGAAATCTTACTCAGGGTCGTCAAACGTCGTCCCCTTCTTATTAAAACATCATATACTCATATTCTTTGTTAGTCTATTCGTTGTACGTTCACGGGGAAATTTCCGAGGTGTAACAAGAACACATAATCACAATAAGATAGGCAATTAGCATAGAACCAGTAAATAAGATACCTCATATCCTAATCACAGACATAAATCTATCTGTGCTATCAGCTAGTGCCCAAAGCATGGCATTCAGACCGGACTATACAATAGGAATTACTCAAATGCCCTTATAATGTCACCGGCATCCGATACAAGCGTTCATCACCTCACAAGTATCAAAACCCCCTTTCTTTACCCCGTTGTCCCCTCTTATTAGACAAATGTTAACCAACCATGACGCTTATATTAAGGTTCATAGTGTCAACATACCTGGAATAGGAGTCCGATGATCACAACGATGCCTTACCCTTTCGTAGAGCCTCCGAACGATCCCAATCTGTTCAATCATAGATTATACATAAAGGTACGAGTGAATCAATACCCATGTTACCCTGTAGAAGATTCGAATCTAGAAAGTCAACCAAAAACCTGTTCTAAACCTTGAAGATAAAAACAATAATTTCATTACAAAATCGTGTTCAATAAGGTCAGATTATTATTCTATGAAGTCATACAAATCCAATGATACACATATTACTATACTTTAAATCCGAACTCAAAAAAGTCACCCAAAATAGGATTCTGAGCCCCGAAAGGTAAAATAAAAAATTCAACCCAAAAATCGTTTACGCAACATCAGTGGAGTCTATAACCTAACTAATAACCAAATCCACCATCAACTTAATTCTTAAATTAAGAATGCCCAATTTCAATCTTAGGGTTCATATTCTCCCAAATCCCCTCCTTAAATCAAGATTTCCAACATGGAAATCCCTACATATTAATCACACTTGTGAAAATGCTCTCTACTAAGACGAAACCCCACATGCAAACCCTAATGTAAAACTAGTCGGCGCCAGAGAGATGGCCTCCACGGCTACTGGTCAGCCTCCTTAGGCGGCTGGCCAGAGCTCTAAGTAACCCATTGCTACTATGGATATGGTTCCTAATCAGGTAGCTAAACCTGATCAGCAAAGGAAGAACAACACTGATAAAAGAAAAGAAGTGGTGGTAGGTGAAGATATTGTTACTACTCAAGTCACTAAACCTTTGCAGAAATGGAAGAACACTTATCACAATAGAAGGAAATTTAATGCTAGAATTCTATCTAGTGGTAGAGTACTTGGAGATCCTGGAAATTGGAATGTGGTCAAAGATAATAGAGTTTTTGATGAACAAACACATAATTCAACAAAAGCTATAGAGGAGTAGGGTCAGCAACATGTACAGGAAGCTAATAGGGTGATTACTCAACAAAGTTGATGCCTTACAAGAAGAGGAGCAAACCACGGAGGTCTTCAATGAGATCATTGTATCTGAAAAAGATGTGAATATCAACAAGGTAGAAGGATAGGTTGTAAAGATATTTCAAGAAATTTCTGAGGTTAAGGTAGATCAAGGCTAAAAGGTGGTGAATGATGAAGAAATTAATACTAAGCAGTGGATGGAGCGTTCTTTTCTTGAAAAGGATAAAAATTAACGTTCACATCAATAGGGAGATAGAATGGAGTCTAATGATGGTACTGCTAATTTAGACTTGGTGAGGGATATTGTGTTTAAAGAAAATAAGGATTTGGCTGATACAACTAAGTCAGAAGATCAAATCAAAATAATTAAGATCTTCCAGACCCAAGCACTGAAGTTCATTCAGATGTAATTGGTCAACATAATCTGGAGGTGCATGTACAATCTATATTAGATGGAGGAAATTTTTCAAAGGGATCATACTGGGTGATTAGACAACTACAGGAGCAAGACAATGTAATAAGAAAGGAGCAAGTTAATGTATCTGAATAAATTTGTATTTCTACATCTAATTCAGAACAACCAGGAGTTAATGACAATGATGTCTTAGGTTCAAGTATTGATATTAGTTCATAAGTGCTTGTGTCTAAGGTGTGGGTAGATGAACAATCATTGATGAAAGAAGGATTTGTTCTTGATACCAGGAAAGATGGAGGATGCTAATGTGGTTAGTAGCTGGGGACAAAAATAGGAGCTTGACATTACAATAAGGAAGGAACAAGTTAATACATCAGATGAGCAGGAAATAATACAAGTTCCACAAGATCAACAAGTCACTATTTTGAGAAGAAATTCTCCCATGAAGGAGTTACATGATCTTGTGTCTCATAATATAGAAGAAGCAATGGTAGAAGAAGCCACAGTATGAAAGCTGCAGATCTCAAGTGAAGAAGAAGCTATTACTAAGGCATCTAAGAAAGCTGCAAAAGAGGCAAGTCTTTCACCAAAGTCTCAGACGAAAGGGACACGAAATACCATGAAATAAGGAAATCATGATAGACAACCTACAACTGTGATACCAAAGAGGGGTGCTGCTAAATCCAGTTTTAAATGATGGTTAAAACTCTCGTTTAGCATATTAGGTCAATAAGAACTTAGAAGGCAATGCATAAAGTGCAGATGCTTCATAAACAACACAAGTTCTTTCTGATAGCTTTAATGGAACCATTCCAACATTTTAAACGCATACAACAGCATAAGAGGAAACTTGGTATGCAGTATGCAAATTTTAACTGCAATGGTAAAATATGGTTTTTTGTTAATGATAATATAGATATGGATATTCTAGAGACTACTGAGCAACAGATCACTATCAAATTGTATTTCCATGATATGGATAAAACTATGGTAGTCAAAGTAGTCAATGCAAAATGTGATGCTACTGATAGATTAGCTCTATGGGATAGTCTGTATTGTATGTCTAATGGGATGACATCACCTTGGCTATTAGGAGGTGACTTTAATGTGATCATGAATGAGGACGAGAGGATTGGTGGGCTACTTCTTTATCCTCAGGAATATGAAGACTTTACTTTTTGTATTAATTCTTGTGAGTTGTCAGAAATTAGCTTCAAATGTAGTCCTTTTACATGGTGGAATGGAAGAACTAATAAGGAGTGTATTTTTTAAAGGCTTGATAGGAAGTTATCCATTGATCAATTTCACAATTGGTTTGGTCAGTGGAAGTTGATTATCTATCTAGGTCTGGTTTAGACCATGCCCCTATTTGCTATACTGTGGAGATTAGACACAACATTCTGTTAAACCATTCAAGCTCTTGATGTTTTTGACTGAGCATAAAAGTTTTCCTAAAGTGGTTAGACAACATTGGCATTCTGATAATACATATGATGTTTTCTATCCTTTAGGAAGAAAATTAAAAGTGTGAAAACTACTTTGTCAACGTGGAGCAGACAAACTTTTGGAGATATATTCAAACAATTGAGTATTAGGGAAGACATTTTAAGAGTTAAAGAGGAGTTATTCGAGGAGTTCCCTATAGAAATAAATAGAATGATCTAACAAAGAGCTCCAGCAGAATTGAAGAAGTATTTGCACTATGAGGAGGAATTTTTGAGACAAAAATCTAGTTTTGACTGTTTTGCTGAAAGAGACAGGAATACAAGAATTTTTCAAATAGTAGAAGAAAGAGAAATCAGAGAAGGAGAATTTAGACAGCTGAAGGAAGTTGAAGGAACAAATAATTTTGCAGCAGAGGCAATATTATTTTATCAAAAATAATTCTCTTAAGAGACTGAGCAGTCTGATTTTCTTTATTAGAACATATTCCTACAATGGTCTCTCAAGAGGATAATGACTTTATTTGTGGTATCCCTAGCATGAACGACGTTAAACATGCAGTGTTTGAACTTTCAGGAGACAATGCTAGCAGTCCATATGGATTAACAAGTGTTTTTTGTCAATCTTGTTGGGAAACTGTTGGCGCTGATATTTTTTATATGGTTAAAGATTTTTCTGAAGGTCATGCCCATCCTAAATCTATAATCACACCAATCTTGTGTTATTTCCAAAAAAGAACGAGATTGAGACTTATTCTGATATGAGACCTACAATGTAATCTCTAGAGTTTTTCATGATAAGATGGAGCAAGTGTTGTCTAGGCTAATATCTGCTAATAAGTCTTGTTTTATCAGAGAGAGGTATATTATTGAAAATGTGTTGTTGACTCAAGAAATTTTTTCTAGATCAGATTGAGGGGAAATCCTGCAAATGTAGTCATAAAACTTGATATGACTAAGGGATATGATAGAGTATCCTAGTTCTTTTTTAACTAAGGTACTCATGAAGATGGGATTTGCAGAAGGGTGCATTGATTTGGTATGGAGATTGTTGGCCAAGAACTGGTATTTTCTGCTTGTTAATAGTTAAACTCATGGTTTCTTTCACTCTACAAGGGGTGTTAAACAAGGAGATCCTTTATTACCTGCTCTTTTCATTCTGTCAGTTGAAGTTCTCACAAGATCTCTAAATTCTTTATTTGAAAATAAGGAGTTCAATGTTTATGGGACACCTAAATGCCGTGCTAACCTTAATCATCTAGCATATGCATAAGATACCATAATCGTTTCTTATCAGATAGTAAATCTTTACAGTTGATTATGAAGATTTTGTAGGCGTATGAGACAATATCTTGTCAGTTGATCAACAAGAGCAAAATTTCTTTTTATATGTTTTCCAAGGTTGCCAAGAGTCTTATTCAGCAGGTGGAAGCAATTACTGGTTTTACTATAGGCTCTTTTACATTTATGTAATTAAGCTGTCCAATCTCTCATGCAAGGAAAAGTAAAGCAGATTACAGTTAATTGCTCAAGAGGGTGAAAGATAAACTGCAAGCATCGAAAGGCAAGTTGTTATCACTAGGTGGAAGGTTTTCTTAATTTCTAGTGTGCTTAAAGTGTTCCAATACATTTACTGTCGGCAGTGAGACCTCCAAAGTGTGTAATCAAAGAAGTTCATCAAAATTTTCAAGAGTAACAAGGAAGATGTTAAGTCTAGACATTGGTTTGCATGGTTAATAATGTGCTTGCCTAAGGAGGGGGTGATTTGGGTTTTAGCTCTCTTTTTGATGTCTCAAAGACATTATGTGCTAAACTATCGTGGAGATTTAGAACTACTAATATTTTATGGGCAAATTATTTATGGAACAAGTATTGCAATAAACCCTATCCTCAATATGTACAATGGAAAGGTGGCTCACAAGTCTGGAAAATAGTACTGGAAGCAAGGGTTAGTATAGAATAAGAGATATAGTGGGAGACTAATAGTAGTGCAACTAATGTTCGGTTTAATAATTGGACCAAACTAAGAGCTTTGCATTATGTTTTACCCTCTCAATTTCATATTGGTGAAAGGGTGGAAGATATTAAAGAGTTAATAGATAGGGAAGGATGGGATTTATGCAGATTGAAGCAACTGTTACCCGAGGATATAATGACTCACATTACTGAAGAGTTGGAAATCAAGGAGTGCTCAACACTTTGGGATAAATTGTTAGCTTGCACGATCCACGTGTCTGTCCCAACGTATGCTTACTTTTTGCCTATGGATAGAAAACGCTGCCTAACCTGTTCTATGTACGTGTTTGGAAATTAAAAACAAACAAGAAGGTAAAGGACATAGTATTTTTATGTGGATACCACCCGGCTCAAAAGGTGATAAAAACCACGACCTACAGACCTGTAGGATTTCCCCAGCTTCACAACAACAATGAGCTACAAATTACAACCTTTGTTACCTAACTCCTACCTTAACCTTGCTACCCAGCCTGACTAGGAAGCCATCGCTAAGTAGTAAACCTCCTACTTGGAGTTGTAATTGTTTGTATCTACTTTTTATGCTTCCTAATAAGCAGATAAAGATATAACTTAATAAACCAACCTAATACATAAATATATACTTTAGAACTAGGAAAGATTACTTAGTAAAATAGCTTCATCAATCCTTCCCTGTATAATATGGACGTAACCCCGAATTCGTGAATATGCTAGATATATCTTTTGACACACAATATTTTAAGCTCTTTCTTTGCGGTGTGAAAACTTCTTCTTGGAAAGACCTTGGTATTTATAACAGTGAAGCTCTGCAGGTCGGTGAACACAAAACCCTTTCCTAGTCAGTCAATGACACGCACATAGGGTTTGTGTAGTATTTTGATTCTTGTCCTGTTAAGTCGGCTTCTAATATGGGTAGAAGGCTTACTAATAACTAGAAATAGGGCAAGGAATCTTTAATACTTGACTGCCAAGTTGCTTCCATAATTCTTCAAATCCTAGTTGTTGTAGAACTTGCCCTGGAACATGTTCACGAACCTGTTTCATCCACCTGGTTCGTGCCTCTGAATCTATGCACTTCCTGATATAGAACATGTTTATGTACCCGTTCCACCAATTTTTTTCATTCTTCATCTACTATTAAACCGCTTCTGAGATATTAGTTGGAACATGCTGATAGACCTGTTGCATATATCTATATAGCTCTGTATCTGCATCTGGTCAATTCACCTCTAATCACTTTAAGTTGTTCTTCATACAATGTCATCTACTACACCAGATGACCTGTGATCATTCCTCGTCTGCAACTGATGACTCTTTGATGTAGAACATGTTTTGCATACTTGTTCTATTTCTTCAATGAACTGTTCCTCCTCCTGAGTAATCTGCTCTCTATTTTTCTGCCTGCTTTGTTTAGTTGTTTGATTCATATCTCTTTTATGCTATTCACTGAACATCTATGTGTGCTAGGTTATTTTCTTTACCTTGTCTTTAACTGTGCTTGTCTGTTTCAGTTGGAATATGTTGGTGAACTTGATTCATGCACATTGCTTGGAACCGTTTGATTGTGATAGATCAGGTCGTTAGACTAGTTCCATGTGCATTGGGTTCTCTCTCATATTCAGACATTTCTTTGTGTTTGGAACTTCTGCTTCATTTGACTAGATGTCTAGCTTTGTTCAATCTTTCTTATGCATCTTTTCATGTATCTAGACCTGATTCGTCTTCTTCTTGCTATCATGGTCAATCATTTTTCATCTTTTTTCAATCATCAAAACTCATATATACATTATTCTAGCTAATGCCAACAAATTCCCCCTTTTTAATGATGACAAATTCCCTGTCTTTTTTGTGCTCATTGCTCTATGTTTCAACCTGTTCCTTCAACTTGCTGCAAACACTCCTAGCCTCGACTTGACTTTAAGTTTAATCATGTTAGCATATAAGTCATACACCTGATTAGCACAGTTCAACCTTCCTCCTTTTGGCATCATTAAAAAGTTAATTCTAGATTATGGTTAGAATTATTCAACTCATGGCCACTGGGCTATTATAGATATACATATACGAATATTTACTTGTTTAGTCAAGAAAACATTGATGTCATACAATTTTAGGCCTAAATTAGCAAGATATGGCAATATGTTTTTTATGTCAACAAGTACAATTTTAGTCCCTGATCATAAATATATACAATATATCAATGGAAACAAGGATAGGTTTTGGGGAGAGACTAATCACTTCAAAGTGAACGTGTCCATTGGGTATGTTCTACTCCTATGGAGTTCTAGATAGCGGGTGATTCAGTTGGGAGGATATCTCTGCGTCATCTATTTCTCTTCCCTTAGATGGATCTTCATCTTCATCCACCTTTTTCCTCAAGAAAACCCACCATCTTTTTCCACTGGTTTTGCCCATGAGGACCAAGGTCTGGATTGCAGTTCTTTTTTTTTTTATGGTGAGGGATTCTTTCTCAGTTTCAACATTCTATACTTCTCCATGAACCCTTATAACTCCATAGCTCCAGTTTCATAATAGCTCATATGAGTCCTTTTTAGATGAGCTTAGGAATCAACAACCTTGTTTTCTTGAAAGGTTGTTGTACCACTAGTTTCCTCCATTCTATCCCCTATTTTGGGATTTTCACATAATCCCCCTATTTATGAGCTCCACCCAATGTTCTTTCCCCTAATCATTTGGACATTAGGGAAAGGTGTGTTTGTGTGGGTAAGGTGCAGTAAATTTTCTGATTTGGAGGGATCCGGGGAGTGTGAAGAGGTGGGAGACTGATCGGAGCTTGAGAAGTTTTTGTATAATTTTTAAAATTTTATTAGGGCTCCGAGATGAAAGAGATGGGATGGAATTCGTGAAGAGAAGGTGTGTCTATATCGGTTTATCTAGAGATTTGATCACATAGTTGAAAATTCCTTTTTTCGGAAAGAGTATTATTTGATTATGGGTGTCTTTTCATGGCTATCATCGAGACTCTCTTTTTCTTCTGTCAATGTACTCCTGAGAAGGCTAGTCATGACTAGGGTAAATAAAATAGATCGTCAAAGTTTTTCCATAATCTGAGTATATAATTGACTCAAGGGAAGAGAACACACCGGAAGCATATTGGCCATCTTTTATTTTAGACTTGCTTCTGTGACAGTCACAATGTTTAGAGTTTGCAAGATCATGGACATACCCTGTATAGGATGAACAACTCAATGTACAAGATTGATTAAAATATTTCAGTTACTTTGAGTACCACACCGTCTGTGACAACCTTCTTAGCCAATTTTGAGGGATACATGTGCAGCTTTAATAATTCCCAGTGCTAGCATAATCTTCCTTTTATAATCTTGGTGGTAATCCTTCATTATTGTAGTACATATGCACATGATCACGCAGTTTTCTTTTGCCATGAACGAGTCCTGCGGTTTTACTTCCTGAGTTTTAGAAATACATCTCCTAAGTGGATAACACCTTTTCTTGTTTGACCATCTTCTTTTAATATGTGCAACAGGTTCCTGAACCTGTTTCATCCACGTTCCCCTTGTCTGATTGCTTTCCTCTTTTGATAACTTTCTTTCTGCAGTGTTTCCTTCCTCATATCTTGAGAGTGAGCGTAATTAACAATGTTTTCTCTCTTCATATTTTTAGTAAGCACTATTCATATATCACTTTATCTTTCTCTTCTGCTCCTCTTTCTTTCAAGGGAATCATGGACTAGTTTTAGGCACCCATGCAAGCTTAGGTCCCTTTCGTTCACTCATGGGATGTATCAGTTCCTTCTTTGTCCATTCAAGCAATGTTCACATGAACCTATTTCAAAAACATGTAGCTTTCTTCTTGACATATTTGGTGTTCTTCTTTGAAATCTTTACTTTATTTATCTTATAACTTATGTGCATTGGACATTCAAATCTGCAGTGCACCATCTTTCCACATAGAGTGCATAAAACATCTTCTGATACTTCATGTCCCGCTGTTATATCAAATCCCAATCCGGTAATAATGTTGTGTGTATGACTCGTGAGATTTGAGATTAGTTGAGAGGCTTGAGTCCATCGATTAGGTTTTTCATGATCAAGCTCTTTTCCAAGCAGTTTTGAGCTAATATCTCTAGATTTTTCTTTTTCTAACTGCAGATCCCTTCTTATTCTTTTCAATTCGAACTCAACCTTTTATTTCTCATTGTTTGGCTCATGCTCTCCTAATTTGAATGTCAACTTTAGAACTTCATATTGAATACTCAATATGGATGAACCAAGTTGAGCAACCTGTTCTTTCAACAATTGATTCTCCCCCTTCGTTTTGACTCTATTTTCTTCACTCTTCAGTAGTTGATCCTTCTCACTTCTGGGCTTACTGAGTGTCTCATCTCTTCTAGAGCTTATCTCGATGTCATCCTTTATGTCTGACTCTGAATTATCATCAGTCGTGAGTGCAGTGTGATCAGCCTCATCCTCAGAGTCATCATTAGATCCCCAGGTTGCTACCATAGCCGTTATAGTCTCCTTGTTTTTCCTATCTTCCTCTTTCTCTTTTTCTGCCCTTCAATTCTTCCACTCTATTTTCCACAGTCGGAAATCCATCTGCTTTAAAGCATCCACCTACTTGTCCTATATTAAAACTCATTCCTCTTAAAGTGTTTTCGCCCAACTGGTTTTCCTTTCTAAAGAATTTTTTGAAATTCCTTGTACGTGTTCTTTTCCTCTTCTTTATTTGTGGTTTTGAGATCTAACGATCTTTCTGAGCTTGTCTCTTCCATTCTAGTATTCTCCATGTCCATTTCATAGGTGTTTAGATTTCCCACTAATTCATCTAGAGACATCTATATATCTTTTGCTTCCCTGATGGTTGTAACTTTCATCTTGAAGGATTTCGACAGAGTTTGCAAAATTTTATCCATTGAATCCTCTGTCGAGATGACCTTTCCAAGTGAGGTTAATTCATTCACAATAGAAGTATATCTAGTGAACATCTCAATAATAGTCTCTTCTAGTTTCATCCTAAAATTCACATAATTAGTGGAGACCATAGCCTTTCTAAATTTCCTTACATGGCTTGTTCCTTCATGGGCATTCTTCAAGGTACCCCAGATTTGCTTGGCCGCAGTGTATCCAGAGATTCTATTATACTCATCTTGTCCAAGTCCACAAATTAGGGCATTCTTGGCCTTTGCATTCTTTTCGAGTATCTTGCAATCCTTTTCATCATACTCAACTTTTTCTTTCTTTACATCCTTTGTATCGTCTCCCTTTTTTGTTGGATATTTAGGCCCTTTGATCACCCTGTCTAATAATTCATATTCTTCTGCTTGCAGATAATCTTCTATTTTTGCCTTCCACCATTGATAGTATTGTCCATTAAATAATGGTGGCCTTCTGGTGGATTGAACCTCTGAGTGTCTTGTAGGAGGTGTAGCATTTATCATGATCTTCTCCAAGGTGTTAACCCTTTGACGAGAACCTGCTCTGATACCAGTTGTTAGCTTGCACGACCTACGTGTCTGTCCCAATGTACTCTTAATTTTCCCCTATGGATAGAACACGTTACCTAACCTATTCTATGTACGTGTTTGCATATAAAAACAAACACGAAGGTAAAGGACACAATATTTTTATGTGGAAACCACTTGACTCAAAAGGAGATAAAAACCACGACTTGTAGACCTGTAGGATTTCCCCAACTCCACTATAACAATAAGCCAGCTGCGAGTTAAGAATTACAACCTCTGTAACCTAACTCCTACCTCAACTTTGCCACCCAACCTCTGACTAGCATGCTATCTCCAAGTAGTAAACTTCCTACTTAGAGTTCCAATTGTTTGTACCTACTTGTTATGCTTCTTAATAAGTGGATAAATATATAACTCAATAAACCAACCTAACACACGAATCTAGACTTCAGAACCGCGAAACACTACTCAGTAAAACAACTCCATCGATCCTTCTCTGTGTAATAGGGACGCAACCCTGAATTCATGAATATGCTGGATATATCTTCTGACAGCACAATATTTTGAGATCTCTCTTTATGGGTGCGCAAACTTCTTCTTGGAAAGACCTGGGTATTTATAACATTGAAGCTCCGCAGGTCGGTGAACACAAAACCCTTTCCTAGTCGATCAATGACACGCAATAGTGTTTATGTAGTATTTGGATTCTTGCCTTGTTGAGTCTGCTTCTAATACATGTAGAAGACTTACTAATCCCTAAAAATTGGAAAGGAATCTTTCATACTTGACCGCCAAGTTCTTTCCATAATTCTGCAAATCCTAGTTACTGTAGGACTTGCCCAAGAACATGTTCACGAACCTATTTCATCCACCTGGTTCTTCTGCCTCTGAATCTCTGCACTGTTTGAGATATAACATGTTCCTGTACCTATTCCACCAATATCTTTCATACTTCATCTATCATTGAATTGTTTCTGAGATTTTGGCGAGAACATGCTGATAGACCTGTTTCATACATTTGTATAGCTCTGTGTCTGCATCTGGGCAATTCACCTCATATCACTTTAAGCCTTTCTTCATATAATGTCATCTACTACACCTGATGACTTGTGACCATTCCTCCTCTGCTCCTGATGACCTGTGATCATTCCTTCTCTGCTCCTGATGTCTCTTTGATAAAGAACATATTTTACATACTTGTTCTGTTTTTTAAATGAATTGCTCCTCTTTCTGGGTAATTTACCATCCCTTTTTTTTGGCTGCTTTATTCAGTTGTTATGTTCGTATCTCATTCGTGCTATTTACTAAACATATATGTGTGCTAGGTCATCTTCTTTAGTTTATCTTCAACTGTGCTTGTCTGTTTTAGATGGAACATGATTGTGAACTCGATTCATGTGCATTGCTTGCAACTGTTTCATTGTGACAGATCAGGTCGTTGGACTAGTTCTATGTGCATTGCGTTCTTGCTCATGTTCAGACATTTCTTAGTGTTTGAAACTTCTTCTTCATTCAACCAAATGTCTAGCTTTGTTTAATCATTCTCGTGCATCCTTTCTTGTATCTAGACCTGGTTCGACTTCTTCATGGTATCATGGTCTATAATTGTTCATCTTTTGTAAATCATCAAAACTCATATATACATTAGTCTAGCTAATGCCAACATAAACCATAGTGGATGATGACCAGCTCAGGCTAGTTTACAGTAGCTAGTGCATGGGAATTGCTGATAAAAAGAGTACATGTTTCTGAGATATTCAAGCAGATGTGGATAAAAGAAGTTTCTTTCATGATGTCTTTTTTTTTATGGAGACTTTGGAAATTCAAAATTCCTGTAAATGAAGTAGTGGCAAGCAATGGCATGAATGTGGTATCTAGATGGTGTAGTTGTGCAGTTTTTCATCAGGAAACCATAGACCATTTGTTCCTAACTAGAGATTTTGCAAAATCAATGTGGAATGTGTTCAGGTGTGCTGCTGGGATAAATTTGAACTGTTGTCAGGTGAAACAAACAGTTCTGCTTTGGTGGAATGCTTCTTGCCATTACAAATTGAAGCCTATTTATAAAGCAGTACCTTCAATGATTATGTGGCAAATTTTGAAATGGATGAATACAAAGTTGCATGGTGGTTCAATGTCCCTACATAAGGTGTTTCATGAGATTAATCTGAATGTCTATTTGCTATGTAGAGTGATATTTAATTCTTGGCAGAACATACCACACAAATGGCCTGATATCATAGATTATTTTGAAAGATTTAGGCCAGTTCTTAAATGCATAACAGTGAAATGGGAACTGCATGCAAGAGGATAGTTTAATTGTAATAGTGATGGTGCATTTAGAGGAAATCCAGGTCCTAGTGCTGTGGCTTTTTGTGTTACAAATGATTATGGAGATCTTATGTATGCAGCAGGTCATAAAATTACAGATGGTAACAGCGTTATTGCAGAAGTTGTTGCCATTAAAAAAGGGGTTGACTATTGCATTGCTCATCAGCTACACCCTCTATTTGTCACGACCCAGCCCCGTGGGCCGCGACTGGCACCCTACTTGGGCACCCAGACCCATTTATCCAATACATTGAAGTAAATAGCAGAAGCCGACAAGGCTGTATTTACAAATTTAGATGATTTCCAAAAAAAATTCGGCAGACTCTCCTTTGTTTTTCGGACTATCCAGAATAACCCTGTACACAGCAAACACCAACAAAGGCCACACAGGGCTAACAAAGCAACGTATAAACATATGCGGACCGGCCGCCTCGGCGTATGGGATCGCCCAAACAAACTATACACATAACCATACAGAAAGACCCTAACCCACAGACATGTCCACAGACCTCTAAACTGACCGACAGAACCATATGACGGGACAGGGCCCCGCCGTACCCAAATAGTCAGATGTACAGAAATATATACATGGCAAAAGATATATATATACCAAAAGTGGACTCCGAATCAAAGGGAGTACTCCGAAATAGCAGAATTGGAGCCTACAGTGGTGGGTAGCCTGCGTCTGTACCTGCGGGCATGAAACGCAGCCCCCGAAGAAAGGGGGTCAGTACGAAAGATGTACTGAGTATGTAAAGCATGGAGTACAGAAATATAGGCCACAACTAAAAGCAAGCAGGATACAAAAGGAGGAAATACCGAACAGTATATCAAAATGTGTATCAAAATCATAAATATATATATGCAAACAAAAAGCCATGCAAAGCTCAGGAACGTGGTCACCACTCCGACGCTGGTACCACACACAACATAACACCAGAAGGTTCAAATCTCCGTACATCCCCGAGCACACACATATCAGCAAATCATATCACCAGCCATATCACAGCATAACACCAAACGGAACCCGGCCCTATGGCGAGGTCTCGGGACTATCCTTTGTTTTTCGGACTATCCAGAATAACCCTGTACACAGCAAACACCAACAAAGGCCACCCAGGGCTAACAAAACAAGGCATCTCGGGGCTAGCGGGCCCACCTCGGGTCAAGTTGAGGTGGCGGACGAGAATCACGGACATTTGGGGTCTATGGGATCATACATAAAGGTTTCGAAGGGATCCGACGACGTTTGCATAAGTTTCAGACATTTGGTTCCTTTCTAGCCAAAATAAGGTCTTTAAGCTTCAATTCAATTGAATGAATAGTAGACATTTTATAATTCGGATTTCGAGGAGCGGGATTGCTCCCGGGGTTCCGACATCAACCTAGCATACCTAAGACATGCCAAAAGAAGGAGTGGGTAGCCTTACATACCTTATATACGACTTATGCTCGCCCAAAACTTAAGTCCCGTTTCGCTCAGAATCTACAAATGGTCAGAGTTACCTAATTAGGAATTTCAATACTTAAGAATGCACTTAATCCCATATTTGCCTACCGAAATTTCGGCAGCATTTCCCCTATATATATAACACCCCGAGACTTAGCTCGGCTCCATATACAACATCACAACAACCCACAATATCACAAACATCATATGTCGCAACAAAATAAGTCTAACGTCAATATTCTTTCTTTCTACATAATTCAACAACTTTCATCCAAACTTCACAACATCAAACTAACATCCACATTATCATATTCATTTACTCATTCAAAGTTATTCAAACACATTCCAATAATATTCCAAGAGATATACATGAATTCGAGTATGCCGCCACTTTCCATATTCTATCCAAAACGTCAACAAATGCGACAAACTATCAACTCGCATTGTTTTCATCCAAATTCATTAACAACGACCATAATTCACATTTAAAACCTTACTTCTATAATTATATAAAAATCACATGAAAATTACATAATCTCCCATATCGACATAAGACCAACTTCAATGCCAATTCAACTCGTTTAACATTCATTTACATCATAAATGCCACAACGACACAACTAACAAACTAAACAAAATCAATTCACCTCCCCTCCACCACATTATGGCTCACGGCCAAACACACCCTTCTCACACACACACGCCATGCACAAACACAACCCCATTCCATAATCGTCATGCAACATTAATCACTATAACATATAAACCCATTTCATAACATAAAAACATAGAAATCATACCTTATTCTTGAAATTCCGACTCGCCGCAAACGTCGCTCTCTCGCTTAACTAATTGTATCACGTCGGAGAGCGTCTTGCATACTCTATGAATACAAGAAGAACAAGATTTTATGATCACAATCAAGGGCTAGGAAAATTATTTTTCCTTTTTCACTAGGTTTCGGCCGAAGGGCCTTTTAATTTTTGCTCTTGATTTCTTGGTCTTTCTTGAAGTTTCTAAGGATGAGCAAATATATATATATGCTTTCTTAATTAAATAAAAGGTCACATGTTAGTCATGTGACATGGGCTTGGGCCAAGGATAGTTGGCCGGCCACCTATGAGGTTTAGGCCTCAAATTTCTCCAAATTTTATTGAGCCCAATTCGTTGAAATCTCGTTTTGTAATTCCCGAAACTAATTTCCGAAATTCCAATTTTTGCCCTTGGACTTCCTTCACATTTCCACACCAATATTATCATAAACAACATAGACATTTTAACTAAAATCAATTATTTCCTTATAACATGCAAGTCTTAATTATTTGCACGATTTCCGATTATGCGAAAACACGGGATATAACACTATTAATGGAAACAAATTCTTTGGCAATGAAAATGTTGCTCATATGAGTTTGAGAGGTTCCCTGGTGCATTGTTATGATAGTAAATGAGATCAACAGGATAAGGAGAAATCATACAGTGCATGTGGAACACATTTATAGAGAAGGGAGTGGCTTTGTAGATTTTTTGGCTACCTATGTTTTTGATTTGGTAGGTACACAAAGGTTTCATATTTTAGGAGTTACCATCCATGACTAGAAGATTACTAAACATTGATAAGACTCAGATTCCAAATATGAGAATCGGATATGCTAAAGATAGAATCTAGTAGCAGGCCTGAAGACAAACAATAATAATGTTGTTTCTGCGATCAGTTTAGCAGCAGCTGTTTTGCAAAGGCTATTGATTTGTATTTTGATCTATATCCTGGTGGAAACAGTAGGAAACTACAGTATGGGTGGTATTAGTCAGCATGCATGGGCATTCCCGTAATGGTGAACTCTAACATGTCAAGCTACGGTGTAGATTCATAAGAAGATGGTAGCACAATGTTTACTTGCATAATTTACAGCTGTAGCAGAAAATGACATCATGGAATGCTACATACCTTGAAGTCTGAAGAAAATTCAACAGATTAGAATCCATACCCCCTGGTGAGAACTTGGAGGTGTGGAAGATGGATGAAAGTCAAGACTCTAGGATTTCTAGCTTATTTTTCATGCTTACTAGATGTTGTAACTATAGTTATTGCTGATTTTTTTTTTCTGTTTTTCCATACTAGTCATTTGACTAGTTTTCTATACAGACTCTTTGATTTTAACAAACTTCCACTAAATTTTGTGGTTTCATCAAAAATATAATTCAAACTCCAGTAAATTTGTTGAAAAAAAAACTAATTAATGATGTAAAGGTAAGAGGAGGTTAAAAACTTACCCACTTGATGATTTTAGCAAATCTCCTTAAGCCGAGGTCCAGAGCTCAAAATATGTGAATATAGAACCTAAAATCGAATTGGGGTTTTAAATCTGCCGAGGTGCGATTTCTTCTTCTCAAACGCTAGACACCCTCGCAAACGAGACCCTTAACTCGGCCCAAGGTTACGCGAATGTGATAAGCCCAGCGCGAACATGATGGGTCATCTAACCTGGCCTGGACCTTACTATACGCAAACGTGATCCTACTCTCGAGAACAAGCCCAATCGGATCCCACCTCTCGCAAACACAAAAAAAGAAAACCAGAATCACTGAACCAGAAAAACCTGGTTTTCACCCTTTCACTCCGAACACCCGAGACTCATCCGGAACCTGCCGGATATAAACCAAATATGCATCTCAACTGTAAAACACGCTACGAACTCACTTGGAATTTCCAAAGGAAGCTATCTTGAACCGGTCAACACTAAACGCCTTAGAACTAGATTTCCAACCAAATGACCAAAATACCCCGGAGTCCGTCGGGAACCGAACTAAATACTCAACCAAGTCATAATCTACTTTCTAACCTAATGGAATCGACGAAACTACCAAAAAGACCCATTTACCCATCATGTTGACCTTCATAAACTAAACACTTATGAAATTCCATTTTCTCACTCAAATCACACTCGAATGCTTTAGGAATCACGCTAGCTATCCTCAAAAGTCAAATATACTCTAATGAAGCTAGAGAAAGTGCAACAGGGGTAAAATAGTCAAAATATCCAAAACAACCTAACGGGTCGTTATATCATCCACCACTTAAACACATCTTAGTCCTCGAACATGAAAGAAAAGGGAAATACCTGAATCGCTGAAAAGATGGGATATCTACTCCATATATCTGACTTGGTCTCCCAAGTAGCCTCCTCAACCGAATGATGCCTTCACTGAACCTTTACTGAAGCAATCTCTTTGACCCTCAATTTCCAGATTTGTATATCCAAAATAGCAATTGGCTCTTCCTCAAAAGTCAAATTATGATTAAGCAACATTGAATCCCACTAAATCACATAAAAACTATCAGAATGATACTTCTTGAGCATGAAAATATTAATCATGGGGTGACCACCCGATAAACTAGGAGGCAAAGCCAACTCATAGGCCAATATATCTAGGGCTAAACTTACCCTTGTTCCCAAACATCATCACACCCTTCATGGGTGAAACCTTCTGTCACGAACTCTAAGTCACGAACCTTTCTGTCTGCATAACTCTTTTGTCTACTCTGAGCTATAAGAAGTCTCTCCTGAATCAACTTGACCTTGACAAAGAATCTCTCCACAATATGTACCCCAAGCCATCACCTCAAATGCATTAAACCAACCAACTAGAGATCGACACCTCCTTCCGTACAATGCCACCAATGGTGTCATCTCAATGCTCGAATGGTAACTGTTGTTGTAAGCAAACTCAGCTAAAGGCAAGAAATGGTCCCAATGACCACTAAAATCAATCGCACAGGCCTGCAACATATCCTCAAGGACCTGTATAGTACGCTCGGACTTAACGTCGATCTAAGGGTGAAATGTTGTACTAAACTCCACTCGAGTACCCAACTCTTTCTGCATGGATCACCTGAAATGCAATGTAAATTGTGTGCCTCGATCCAATATGATAGAAATGGCTACACCATCCAAAAGAACTGTCTCTCGGATGTAGATCCTGGCCAACTTCTATGAAATGTAGGCAGTCTGAACTAGTATGAAATGAGTCGACTTCGTCAAGCGGTCCGTAATGGACAAAATAGAATCGTATTTCCCTAAAGTCGGTGGCAATCCAACCACAATGTCCATAACAATCCTCTCCCATTACCACTCAGGTATAGGCATCCTCTGAGTAATTCCACCTGACTTTTGGTTCTCATACTTTACTTGTTGACAATTCAAACACTTATCGACAAATCCTGTGATATCCCTCTTCATACTACACCACTAATATATCTTTGTAGCTCATAGATAAATAGAATACCTCCAACTGTGAGCATAATCCATGATCAATCTGGTCAAATCACCCACCAAAGGAACACATATGTGACCCTTGATCTTCAAAACTCCCTCATCATCAAGAATTACCTCACTTGCTTTTCCTTTCAACACCTTATCTCAAATTTTGCACAACTTTGCATCATCAAATTGCTGGGCTGTTATTTTCTCGAATAAGGAAGATCGTGCCCCCACACAAGCCAGAACCTTGCAAGGTTCCAAAATATCAAGTCTAACGATGCTATTAGCTAAAGCCTGAACATCCATAGCTAAAGGTCTCTCCCTAACCTATAAACATGCTAGGCTACCCATACTCACCACCTTGTGGCGCAAGGCATCTGCCACTACATTGGCCTTACCTGGATGATAAAAGATCGACATATCATAGTCATTCAGCATCTCTCACCACCATCGCTGCCTCAAATTAAGATCTCTCTGATTGAAATGTGATGAAGAATCTTATGAGCAGCAAGCACCTCACAATGCACACCATACATGTAGTGCCTTAAAATCTTCCGTGTAAATACTACCGCCACCAACTCAAAATCATGAGTAGGGTAGTTCTTCTCATGCACCTTTAATAGCCTTGAAGCATAAGCTATTACTTCCCCTTTCTGCATCAAAACACAACTAAGTCCAATCAGCAAAGCATCACTATACACGGGAAAGCCCTCTCCCTCCACAGGAAGAGTCAAACAAGAAGTTGTAGTCAACAAAGTCTTGAGCTTTTGAAAGCTCACCTCGCACTCATCGCAACGTAAAGCGTACATCCTTTTGAGTAAATCTGGTCAAAAGAGATGTAATAGATGAAAATCCATATACAAAACATCGATAATAACTAGCGAAGCCAACGAAACTCCGAATGACGGTAACAGAAGTAAGGCTGACCCAATCACAGACTTCCTCGATCTTCTTAGGATCCACCATAATCCCATCCTTGGCACCACATGACCCAAAAATGCCACAGAATAGAGCCAAAACTCGCACTTTGAGAACTTATCATATAATTATTTCTCCTTTAGAATTCCAAGTACGATCTTCAAATGATGCTCATGCTCCGCTCTACTACGAGAGTATATCAGGATATCATCGATGAAAACAATCAAGAAAGAGTTGAAGTAGGGTCTGAACACACCTTCATCAAATCCATAAAGGCTTCTGGGGAATTAGTTGGCCCAAAGGACATCACTAGAAGCTTATAATGACCATAACGGGTCCTAAAAGCTGGTTTAAGGATATCCTCCGCCCTAATCTTTAACTGGTGATAGCCGAACCTCAAATCGATCTCGGAGAAGACCGATGCACCCTGAAGTTGATCAAGCAAATCATCAATTCGAGGAATGGGATACTTGTTCTTGATGGTAACCTTGCTCAATTGTCGGTAGTAGATACACATATGCATTGTCCAGTTCTTCTTCTTCACAAACACCACCTAAGCACCCCAAAAGGAAACACTAGGTCTAATAAATACCTTACACAACATGTCTTGCAACAATTCTTTCAACTCTTTCAACTCAGTTGGTGCCATCCAATATGGCGAAATAGAAATGGGCTTGGTGTCCGACCCCAAGTTAATGCAAAAATCAATGTCACTATCCGGTAGAACACCGGGTAAATATGTCGGAAGCTCCTTGACTATTGGTACCGACTAAAGGGAAGGAGTGTCAGTACTAGTATCCCGACCATAGGCCAAACACACTAAGCACCCCTTCTCAACTATCTGATGAGCCTTAAGGAATGATATCACTTTCTTCGACGCATGACTAGTATCACCCTTCCACTTCAACCTAGGTAATTCAGGCATAGCTAAGGAAACCGTCTTGGCATGACAATCCAAGATCGCATGATAAAGGGACAACCAACTTATACCAAGAATAATGTCTAGAATCATCAAATCAGCCTAAGTGTCATACCCCATCAAAGTCATGACACAGGATCGATATATTTGATCTACCATTATAGAATCCCTAAACGAAGTAGAAACACTAATAGGGAAATCGAACGACTCACATAGCATATCCAAATTCGAGGCAAAATAAGTAGACACATAAGAGTATGTAGAGCCTGGATCAAATAATACCGTAGCTGTTATGTTCCGTGTTTTCGTATAATTGGAAATCGAGAAATAATTAAGACTTGTGTGTTATGAGGAAATATTTTGATTTTAGTGGATATGACTATGTTGGTTATGAAATTATTGGTGCTAAGACATTGGGGAAGGCCAAGGGTAAATTTGGAATTTCGGAAATTAGTTTCGGGAATTACAAAACGGGATTTGATTTTAAGGAGAGCATAAGACGTCTATAAGGTATGTAAAGCTCTCCACTTCTTCGTTTGGCATGTCTTAGTATGTTAGGTGAATATTGGAACCTCCGGAGCAATTCTGCTCCTCGAAACCCGATTCACAAAAAGGTTACTATTCATTCAATTCAATTGAAGCCTAAAGGCTCTATTTTGGCTGGAATGCAACCAAATGTCTGAAACCTATCGAAATGTGATCGGGTCACTTGGAAATGATTATGTATGACCTTTTGGCCTCTAACTGTTAGTAAATTATGTTCGCCACCCCAATTTGACTCGAGGTGGGCCCGCTAACCCCGAGACGCCCTATTTGTCCTATTGGGCTCTCCTATTGGACAAAGTTTGATTTCAAATCTTCGGTTTTGGAACTTCCCCCGATGAAGTATGTTTTGATTATTATGATATGTTAAATTACGTTTTGTGCCATACGCACTACTTTGGAAACTTTTTGTGAAGTAAACCTTCGTATTAGCTAAGTATTCGTTCATTTTGGATTATAAAATGATTTATGAAATCATTATGTTTTGAAAGGCTATTTTGAAATATGATTTGCATTTGTTTGCTCACGACTCCGCTCGTGCCTTACTAGGACTTCGTTCACCGGTTCCCGGGCCGGTTATGATTCGTGCGCCCTATGATAATTCGGTCGTATGCTGTGTTACGGTTCCCGAGGCCTCGCCATAGGGCCGGGTTCCGTTTGGAGTTATGCTGTGATATGGCTAGTGATGCGATACGCTCACTTATGTTTGTGTTCGGGGATGTACGGAGATTCGAAACCTTCTGGTGTTATGCTGTGTGTGGCGCCAGCGTCGGAGTGGCGACCACGTTCTTGAGCGTTTGCATGATTTCGTTTGCATTATGTATATGTATATGATTTGATACGGATTTTGACATACTGATTGGTACTTCCCTTTGATATCCGGTTTGCTTTCAGTTTTGGCTCATATTTCTGTACTCCGTGCTTTACATACTCAGTACACATTTCGTACTGACCCCCTTTCTTCGGGGGCTGCGTTTCATGCCCGCAGGTACAGACATTGGTGATCCTCCACTGTAGGTTTCACTCTCTGCTATTTCGGAGTACTTCTTCTTGACTCGGAGTCCACTTTTGGTACAAACTTCTTTTGCTATGTATATATTCTGTACATTTGACTATTTGGGTACGGCGGGGCCCTGTCTCGCCATATGTCTTTGTTTTGAGTTCGTAGAGGCCTGTAGTCATATATGTGGGGCGAGGGTCCTATGTATGTTTGTTTGATTTTGTTTTCTGGTCTTACAGCGGTCAGTTTGTTATGATGGCCCTAAATGGCCCTTATGCTTATATTTGCACTTATGACCGGCGATGTCTATTCCGCCGCTCCGTTTGGATTCGATATGACATTATGATTTGTGCGACCGCTTAAGACATATTTTGATATAAACTATGTTGATATGACTTTTATGAAATTCTGAAATACGTTCGGATTTGGTAAATGAATATGTGATTTGGTCTGGGTACCCAGGTAGGGTGCCAGTCGAGGCCCACGGGGCTGGGTCGTGACAAAAGTGGTATCAGAGCAGTTTGTCCTCGGAATGTCTACAGGCCGTGTCTCGTAGAATCTTGTTTATCGATGTGTTGTGCACCACATCTATACACAGGGAACTACAGGGCATTTAGGATGTTACTTTCTTTGGAATCTTAGATCGTGCGATAGAGCTGTTCTATTAGGATGATTCTGATCTGACTCGTTCTTGTGTTTGCAGTGATGCCTCCGAAAAAGGCAACAGCGGCCCAGAAGGGCAAAGCGAGGATAGGAGAGACTAGTCAGGCACAGCGATCTACCTGGGCTCGTGTTTATGATTTGCCTGATGTTGTGCCTCATTCTGAGGGGTCTGCTACACCCCCACTAGTACAGCCTTGAGCAGGACCTTCAGCAGCTCCAGAGGTCCGTGTACCCACTCCCGAGACTCCATCTCCTCAGCCAGGGGTGGAGGATAGGACCCTAAGGGAGGCTGTATAGTTGTTGACTACACTGGTGGCAGGACAGGCTCTCAGACGCGGGCAGAAGGACGATGATGATGATGACAGGCGGGACAGCCTGAGAGTTCGGGAGTTTTTATTATGTGGCCCTCCAGAGTTTTTCGGGTCTAAGCCCGACGAGGACCCCCACGATTTTATTCGGGGGATGCGGCGCTCACTGGACTTGGTCAGGGCTTCAGAGACCGAGTCGTGGTAGCAGATATGTCCGATCGGATGCACAGATATGTTATGGGATTGGATCGGTATTTGATTGACGGCTGTATGGCAGTGTCATTACAGACAGATATGGACATTGCCCGACTTCAGCCCTATGCGATGGGTATGGAGGATCGTCACAGGTCTGATCATTCTGGTAGAGATCGGGATAGGAGGCCGCCCAAGAGGGCTAGGTCCGCAGGTTATTCCGGGGATTCTCGAGGCAGACAGCCTCAGCAGCAGCAGTCAGGACGACAGCTACCTCCGTCCGGCCGGAGTACTCAGTCAGGCAGCCGGAGATTTGACAGTGCGGGACCGTCTGGGGCCGGTCAGAGCTCCAGAGCGGCAGGTTCACAGATGACTAGAGGTCCCAACCAGACCAGACCACCCAGGCCTCGTTGTTCTCATTGCGGGAAGTCTCATCCTGGGAGTGTTATCGAGCTACTGGAGCTTGTTTTTCGTGCGGTGGTCAGGGCCATTTTATGAGAGATTGTCCGTTGGCCAGCGGTTCTGGTAGTGTGGCTCAGCCGACAGGGTCAGCCGCCGGTTCATCATCTGCTCCATCTGTTGCACGCCCGGCAGGGCGAGGTATGCCAGCACCGGCAGGACGCGGTCGAGGCCGCGGTGGTACTTCAGGTTCTAGCGGTCCCTCGAACCGCATATATGCTTTGGCCAGCCGCCAGGATCAGTAGGCTTCGCCAAACGTTGTCACATGTACATTACTGGTTTTCTCCAGATCTGTATATGCATTGATTGACCCTGGTTCTACTTTATCATATATTTCCCCGCTCGTTGCTAGTAAAATTGGGATAGTGTCTGAGCCTATAGAGCCATTTGAGGTAGCGACGCCGGTTGGGGATTTTATTGTAACGAGACAGATATATAGGGATTGTTCTCTGACCATTTATGATCATAGCACTAAGGCTGACTTTGTAGGTTTAGACATGCTTGAGTTTGACGTCATTATGGGTATGGACTGGTTGTCTTCTTGTTATGCTAATGTTGACTGCCAGAAAAAGGTAGTCCGTTTTCAGTTTCCAGGGGAACCAGTTATAGAGTGGTTCGGATCCACAGCATCGCCGAGGGGCAAGTTTATTTCATACCTCAAGGCTAAGAAGATGATCCAGAAGGGTTATATCTATCATTTGGTTCGTGTGCACAATACTGCAGCGGAGATACCTACCCTTCAGTCTGTTCCGGTCGTCAGTGAGTTTCCAGATGTATTTCCTGACGAGCTTCCTGGCTTTCCGCCTGAGCGGGAGATTGATTTTACTATAGAGTTGATGCCGGATACGCAGCCTATATCTATTCCCCCGTACAGGATGGCACCGGCTGAGTTGAAAGAGTTGAAGGAGCAGCTAAAAGATTTGTTGGATAAGGGCTTTATCAGACCCATCACATCACCCTGGGGAGCGCCGGTATTGTTTGTTAGAAAGAAAGACGGGTCACTGCGGATGTGTATCGACTACCGGCAGCTGAATAAGGTGACTATTAAGAATAAATATCCCCTCCCCCGGATTGATGACTTGTTTGATCAGCTGCAGGGTGGTAAATATTTTTTGAAGGTAGATCTGCGCTCAGGTTATCATCAGGTGCGAGTGCGGGAGTCAGATATCCCGAAGACTGCTTTCAGGACCCGGTACGGGCACTATGAGTTCAGAGTTATGTCTTTCGGGCTGACTAATGCTCCAGCGGTATTTATGGATCTGATGAATCGGGTATTTCGGCCTTTTCTGGACATGTTTGTTATTGTGTTTATTGATGATATTCTGATTTACTCGCGATCAGCCGAGGAGCATTCAGATCATTTGAGGACGGTACTTGGCATTCTCCGTCTGCAGAAGTTATATGCTAAATTCTCCAAATGTGACTTCTGGTTGACTTCTGTGGCATTCTTGGGCCATATTGTCGGTTCAGACGGTATTCGGGTCGATACGCAGAAGATTGAGGCTGTACAGAATTGGCCCAGACCTACTACACCGACGGAGGTGCGCAGTTTTCTGGGATTGGCCGGATATTATCGCAGGTTCGTGGAGGATTTTTCTTCTATTGCAGCACCACTGACGAGGCTTACTCAGAAAGCAGCAAAATTTCAGTGGACCGATGCCTGCGAGCGCAGCTTTCAGATGCTGAAAGAGAGATTGGTTACGGCCCCAGTATTGGCTCTTCCAGAGGGATCAGACGGGTATGTTGTCTATTGTGACGCCTCTGGTATTGGGATAGGTTGTGTATTGATGCAGCACGGTCGAGTCATAGCCTATGCTTCCCGGCAGCTCAGACCGCACGAGAAGAACTATCCCACTCATGATCTTGAGTTGGCCACAGTAATTCATGCTTTGAAGATTTGGCGGCATTATTTGTATGGGGTCCATGTTGATATTTATACGGACCATAAGAGTCTCCAGTATATTTTTAAGCAGAAGGAGCTACATTTGCGGTAGCGGAGATGGCTTGAGTTACTAAATGATTACGACGTTGATATTCTGTACCATCCGGGGAAAGCCAATGTGGTAGCTGATGCGCTTAGCCGCAAGTCCGTAGGCAGTCTGGCTGGTGTATCATCTGATAAGAGGGATTTGGTTCGTGATATTCATCAGCTGGCCAGTCTGAAAGTTCGTTTGGCGGATTCTGGAGATTCTGGGATTTCTGTTCGTCCAGTTGCTGAATCATCTATTATTCAGGAGGTAAAGCAGCGCCAGTTTGAAGATCCTCTCCTGATTCAGTACAGAGATGTGGCCCTTAATAAAGCAAAGACTCAGTTTGAGATCTCGCCTGAAGGAGTATTATTATATGACGGCAGGTTCTGTGTACCGGACGTTGCGGGCTTACGGCGGCAGATTATGGGCGAGGCCCATAATGCACGGTATTTTGTTCATCCTGGTTCCACTAAAATGTATCGGGATCTCAGGTGTTTGTATTGGTGGGACGACATGAAGAAAGATATTGCTGAGTTTGTTAGTCAGTGCCCGAACTGCCAGCAAGTTAAGATCGAGCATCAGAAGCCCGGTGGATTATTACAGGAGATGGAAATTCCAGCCTGGAAATGGGAGATGATTAATATGGATTTCGTTGTTGGGTTACCGCGCACTCCACGCAGGTATGATTCTATTTGGGTTATTGTTGACAGATTGATGAAATCAGCCCATTTCCTTCCGGTTCGGACTACTTATTCGGCTGAGGACTACGCTAGATTGTACATCAGAGAGATAGTCAGACTTCACGGAGTCCCTATATCTATTATTACCGACCGAGGTGCCCAGTGTACGGCAAATTTCTGGAGGTCATTCCAGGAGGGATTAGGGACTCAGGTGAGCCTCAGTACAACTTTTCATCCTCAGTCCGAAGGGCAGGCCGAGCGCACTATTCAGACCCTAGAAGATATGTTGCGGGCCTGCGTTATTGATTTCAGGGGCAGCTGGGATGATCTTTTGCCGCTTATTGAGTTTGCCTATAATAATAGTTATCACTCCAGCATTCAGATGGCACCGTATGAAGCCCTTTATGGCAGAAAATGCAGATCTTCTATTGGTTGGTTTGACGTGGGCGAGACTAAGCTGATTGGGCCAGATGTGATCCAAGAAGCTGTAGATAAGGTAAAGCTTATTCGAGAACGATTATTGGCTGCTCAGAGTCGACAGAAAGCTTATGCAGATAGACGACGTCGACCGTTAGAGTTCCAGATTGGCGACTGGGTATTCCTGAAGGTGTCGCCCATGAAGGGTGTCATGAGATTCGGTAGAAAGGGTAAGTTGAGCCCCCGGTACATTGGGCCGTATAGAATCGTTCGAAAGATAGGCGAGGTCGCCTACGAGCTAGACTTACCATCCGACTTGGAGGCCGTACACCCGGTGTTTCATGTGTCTATGTTGCGGAAATGTATTGGTGATCCTTCCAGGATATTCCCAGTTGATGACATTCAGGTCACGGAGCAGTTATCTTATGACGAGCAGCCTGTATCTATTCTGGATCGACAGGTGCGGAGACTACGCACTAAAGAAGTGCCCTCCGTCAAAGTCCTATGGCGCAACAATAATCGGGAGGAGATGACTTGGGAGGCGGAGGACGAGATGAAAAGGAAATACCCTCACTTGTTCCCGACGTCCACAGGTAATCTAAACCTTTCAGTTTGTTATGTTGGTTGATAAAAATAATTTTGTATGTCACTAATAATAAAGAACTCCCCCGCCTTGGTCATAAGACTTTATAAGGTTAATTTAACATTCGGGGACGAATGTTCTTAAGGGGGGGAGAATGTTATGTTCCGTGTTTTCGTATAATTGGAAATCGAGAAATAATTAAGACTTGTGTGTCATGAGGAAATATTTTGATTTTAGTGGATATGACTATGTTGGTTATGAAATTATTGGTCCTAAGACATTGGGGAAGGCCGAGGGTAAATTTGGAATTTCGGAAATTAGTTTCGGGAATTACAAAACGGGATTTGATTTTAAGGAGAGCATAAGACGTCTATAAGGTATGTAAAGCTCCCCACTTCTTCGTTTGGCATGTCTTAGTATGTTAGGTGAATATTGGAACCTCCGGAGCAATTCTGCTCCTCGAAACCCGATTCACAAAAAGGTTACTATTCATTCAATTCAATTGAAGCCTAAAGGCTCTATTTTGGCTGGAATGCAACCAAATGTCCGAAACCTATCGAAATGTGATCGGGTCACTTGGAAATGATTATGTATGACCTTTTGGCCTCTAACTGTTCGTAAATTATGTTCGCCACCTCAATTTGACTCGAGGTGGGCCCGCTAACCCCGAGACGCCCTATTTGTCCTATTGGGCTCTCCTATTGGACAAAGTTTGATTTGAAATCTTCGGTTTTGGAACTTCCCCCTATGAAGTATGTTTTGATTATTATGATATGTTAAATTACGTTTTGTGCCATACGCACTACTTTGGAAACTTTTTGTGAAGTAAACCTTCGTATTAGCTAAGTATTCGTTCATTTTGGATTATAAAATGATTTATGAAATCATTATGTTTTGAAAGGCTATTTTGAAATATGATTTGCATTTGTTTGCTCACGACTCCGCTCCTGCCTTACTAGGACTTCGTTCATCGGTTCCCGGGCCGGTTATGATTCGTGCGCCCTATGATAATTCGGCCGTATGCTGTGTTACGGTTCCCGAGGCCTCGCCATAGGGCCGGGTTCCGTTTGGAGTTATGCTGTGATATGTCTAGTGATGCGATACGCTCACTTATGTTTGTGTTCGGGGATGTACGGAGATTCGAAACCTTCTGGTGTTATGCTGTGTGTGGCGCCAGCGTCGGAGTGGCGACCACGTTCTTGAGCGTTTGCATGATTTCGTTTGCATTATGTATATGTATATGATTTGATACGGATTTTGACATACTGATTGGTACTTCCCTTTGATATCCGGTTTGCTTTCAGTTTTGGCTCATATTTCTGTACTCCGTGCTTTACATACTCAGTACATATTTCGTACTGACCCCCTTTCTTCGGGGGCTGCGTTTCATGCCCGCAGGTACAGACATTGGTGATCCTCCACTGTAGGCTTCACTCTCTGCTATTTCAGAGTACTTCTTCTTGACTCGGAGTCCACTTTTGGTACAGACTTCTTTTGCTATGTATATATTCTGTACATTTGACTATTTGGGTAGGGCGGGGCCCTGTCTCGCCATATGTCTTTGTTTTGAGTTCGTAGAGGCCTGTAGTCATATATGTGGGGCGAGGGTCCTATGTATGTTTGTTTGATTTTGTTTTCTGGTCTTACAGCGGTCAGTTTGTTATGATGGCCCTAAATGGCCCTTATGCTTATATTTGCACTTATGACCGGCGATGTCTATTCCGCCGCTCCGTTTGGATTCGATATGACATTATGATTTGTGCGACCGCTTAAGACATATTTTGATATAAACTATGTTGATATGACTTTTATGAAATTCTGAAATACGTGCGGATTTGGTAAATGAATATGTGATTTGGTCTGGGTACCCAGGTAGGGTGCCAGTCGCGGCCCACGGGGCTGGGTCGTGACAAAAGTGGTATCAGAGCAGTTTGTCCTCGGAATGTCTGCAGGCCGTGTCTCGTAGAGTCTTGTTTATCGATGTGTTGTGCACCACATCTATACACAGGGAACTACAGGGCATTTAGGATGTTACTTTCTTTGGAATCTTAGATCGTGCGATAGAGCTGTGCTATTAGGATGATTCTGATCTGACTCGTTCTTGTGTTTGCAGTGATGCCTCCGAAAAAGGCAACAGCGGCCCAGAAGGGCAAAGCGAGGATAGGAGAGACTAGTCAGGCACAACGATCTACCCGGGCTCGTGTTTATGATTTGCCTGATGTTGTGCCTCATTCTGAGGGGTCTGCTACACCCCCACTAGTACAGCCTGGAGCAGGACCTTCAGCAGCTCCAGAGGTCCGTGTACCCACTCCCGAGACTCCAGCTCCTCAGCCAGGGGTGGAGGATAGGACCCTGAGGGAGGCTGTACAGTTGCTGACTACACTGGTGGCAGGACAGGCTCGCAGACGCGGGCAGAGGGACGATGATGATGATGACAGGCGGGACAGCCTGAGAGTTCGGGAGTTTTTATTATGTGGCCCTCCAGAGGTTTTCGGGTCTAAGCCCGACGAGGACCCCCACGATTTTATTTGGGGGATGCGGCGCTCACTGGACTTGGTCAGGGCTTCAGAGACCGAGTCGGTCGAGCTGGCTTCGCACAGACTTCGAGATGTTGCCACTCACTGGTACGAGACTTGGGAATTATCTAGGGGTGAGGGTGCTCCTCCAGCTACGTGGGATCAGTTTGTGACAGCATTCACCCGCCACTTTCTGCCCCCAGAGTTACGGCGGGCGCGGGCTGACCGATTTTTACATCTGCAGCAGAGGGGTCAGAGTGTTCGCGAGTATAATCTTGAGTTTGATTCTCTGGCCCGGTATGCACCGGCCGTGGTAGCAGATATGTCCGATCGGATGCACAGATATGTTATGGGATTGGATCGGTATTTGATTGACGGCTGTATGGCAGTGTCATTACAGACAGATATGGAGATTGCCCGACTTCAGGCCTATGCGATGGGTATGGAGGATCGTCACAGGTCTGATCATTCTGGTAGAGATCGGGATAGGAGGCCGCCCAAGAGGGCTAGGTCCGCAGGTTATTCCGGGGATTCTCGAGGCGGACAGCCTCAGCAGCAGCAGTCAGGACGACAGCTACCTCCGTCCGGCCGGAGTACTCAGTCAGGCAGCCGGAGATTTGACAGTGCGGGACCGTCTGGGGTCGGTCAGAGCTCCAGAGCGGCAGGTTCACAGATGACTAGAGGTCCCAACCAGACCAGACCACCCAGGCCCCGTTGTTCTCATTGCGGGAAGTCTCATCCTGGGGAGTGTTATCGAGCTACTGGAGCTTGTTTTTCGTGCGGTGGTCAGGGCCATTTTATGAGAGATTGTCCGTTGGCCAGCGGTTCTGGTAGTGTGGCTCAGCCGACAGGGTCAGCCGCCGGTTCATCATCTGCTCCATCTGTTGCACGCCCGGCAGGGCGAGGTATGCCAGCACCGACAGGACGCGGTCGAGGCCGCGGTGGTACTTCAGGTTCTAGCGGTCCCTCGAATCGCATATATGCTTTGGCCAGCCGCCAGGATCAGTAGGCTTCGCCAAACGTCGTCACATGTACATTACTGGTTTTCTCCAGATCTGTATATGCATTGATTGACCCTGGTTCTACTTTATCATATATTTCCCCGCTCGTTGCTAGTAAAATTGGGATAGTGTCTGAGCCTATAGAGCCATTTGAGGTAGCGACGCCGGTTGGGGATTTTATTGTAGCGAGACAGATATATAGGGATTGTTCTCTGACCATTTATGATCATAGCACTAAGGCTGACTTTGTAGGTTTAGACATGCTTGAGTTTGACGTCATTATGGGTATGGACTGGTTGTCTTCTTGTTATGCTAATGTTGACTGCCAAAAAAAGGTAGTCCGTTTTCAGTTTCCAGGGGAACCAGTTATAGAGTGGTTCGGATCCACAGCATCGTCGAGGGGCAAGTTTATTTCATACCTCAAGGCTAAGAAGATGATCCAGAAGGATTATATCTATCATTTGGTTCGTGTGCACAATACTGCAGCGGAGATACCTACCCTTCAGTCTGTTCCGGTCGTCAGTGAGTTTCCAGATGTATTTCCTGACGAGCTTCCTGGCTTTCCGCCTGAGCGGGAGATTGATTTTACTGTAGAGTTGATGCCGGATACGCAGCCTATATCTATTCCCCCGTACAGGATGGCACCGGCTGAGTTGAAAGAGTTGAAGGAGCAGCTGAAAGATTTGTTGGATAAGGGCTTTATCAGACCCAGCACATCACCCTGGGGAGCGCCGGTATTGTTTGTTAGAAAGAAAGACGGGTCACTGCGGATGTGTATCGACTACCGGCAGCTGAATAAGGTGACTATTAAGAATAAATATCCCCTCCCCCGGATTGATGACTTGTTTGATCAGCTGCAGGGTGGTAAATATTTTTTGAAGGTAGATCTGCGCTCAGGTTATCATCAGGTGCGAGTGCGGGAGTCAGATATCCCGAAGACTGCTTTCAGGACCCGGTACGGGCACTATGAGTTCAGAGTTATGTCTTTCGGGCTGACTAATGCTCCAGCGGTATTTATGGATCTGATGAATCGAGTATTTCGGCCTTTTCTGGACATGTTTGTTATTGTGTTTATTGATGATATTCTGATTTACTCGCGATCAGCCGAGGAGCATTCAGATCATTTGAGGACGGTACTTGGCATTCTCCGTCTGCAGAAGTTATATGCTAAATTCTCCAAATGTGACTTCTGGTTGACTTCTGTGGCATTCTTGGGCCATATTGTCGGTTCAGACGGTATTCGGGTCGATACGCAGAAGATTGAGGCTGTACAGAATTGGCCCAGACCTACTACACCGACGGAGGTGCGCAGTTTTCTGGGATTGGCCGGATATTATCGCAGGTTCGTGGAGGATTTTTCTTCTATTGCAGCACCACTGACGAGGCTTACTCAGAAAGCAGCAAAATTTCAGTGGACCGATGCCTGCGAGCGCAGCTTTCAGATGCTGAAAGAGAGATTGGTTACGGCCCCAGTATTGGCTCTTCCAGAGGGATCAGACGGGTATGTTGTCTATTGTGACGCCTCTGGTATTGGGATAGGTTGTGTATTGATGCAGCACGGTCGAGTCATAGCCTATGCTTCCCGGCAGCTCAGACCGCACGAGAAGAACTATCCCACTCATGATCTTGAGTTGGCCACTGTAATTCATGCTTTGAAGATTTGGCGGCATTATTTGTATGGGGTCCATGTTGATATTTATACGGACCATAAGAGTCTCCAGTATATTTTTAAGCAGAAGGAGCTAAATTTGCGGTAGCGGAGATGGCTTGAGTTACTAAATGATTACGACGTTGATATTCTGTACCATCCGGGGAAAGCCAATGTGGTAGCTGATGCGCTTAGCCGCAAGTCCGTAGGCAGTCTGGCTGGTGTATCATCTGATAAGAGGGATTTGGTTCGTGATATTCATTAGCTGGCCAGCCTCAAAGTTCGTTTGGCGGATTCTGGAGATTCTGGGATTTCTGTTCGTCCAGTTGCTGAATCATCTATTATTCAGGAGGTAAAGCAGCGCCAGTTTGAAGATCCTCTCCTGATTCAGTACAGAGATGTGGCCCTTAATAAAGCAAAGACTCAGTTTGAGATCTCGCCTGAAGGAGTATTATTATATGACGGCAGGTTCTGTGTACCGGACGTTGCGGGCTTACGGCGGCAGATTATGGGCGAGGCCCATAATGGACGGTATTTTGTTCATCCTGGTTCCACTAAAATGTATCGGGATCTCAGGTGTTTGTATTGGTGGGACGACATGAAGAAAGATATTGCTGAGTTTGTTAGTCAGTGCCCGAACTGCCAGCAAGTTAAGATCGAGCATCAGAAGCCCGGTGGATTATTACAGGAGATGGAAATTCCAGCCTGGAAATGGGAGATGATTAATATGGATTTCGTTGTTGGGTTACCGCGCACTCCACGCAGGTATGATTCTATTTGGGTTATTGTTGACAGATTGACGAAATCAGCCCATTTCCTTCCGGTTCGGACTACTTATTCGGCTGAGGACTACGCTAGATTGTACATCAGAGAGATAGTCAGACTTCACGGAGTCCCTATATCTATTATTACCGACCGAGGTGCCCAGTTTACGGCAAATTTCTGGAGGTCATTCCAGGAGGGATTAGGGACTCAGGTGAGCCTCAGTACAACTTTTCATCCTCAGTCCGACGGGCAGGCCGAGCGCACTATTCAGACCCTAGAAGATATGTTGCGGGCCTGCGTTATTGATTTCAGGGGCAGCTGGGATGATCTTTTGCTGCTTATTGAGTTTGCCTATAATAATAGTTATCACTCCAGCATTCAGATGGCACCGTATGAAGCCCTTTATGGCAGAAAATGCAGATCTTCTATTGGTTGGTTTGACGTGGGCGAGACTAAGCTGATTGGGCCAGATGTGATCCAGGAAGCTGTAGATAAGGTAAAGCTTATTCGAGAACGATTATTGGCTGCTCAGAGTCGACAGAAAGCTTATGCAGATAGACGACGTCGACCGTTAGAGTTCCAGATTGGCGACTGGGTATTCCTGAAGGTGTCGCCCATGAAGGGTGTCATGAGATTCGGCAGAAAGGGTAAGTTGAGCCCCCGGTACATTGGGCCGTATAGAATCATTCGAAAGATAGGCGAGGTCGCCTACGAGCTAGACCTACCATCCGACTTGGAGGCCGTACACCCGGTGTTTCATGTGTCTATGTTGCGGAAATGTATTGGTGATCCTTCCAGGATATTCCCAGTTGATGACATTCAGGTCACGGAGCAGTTATCTTATGACGAGCAGCCTGTATCTATTCTGGATCGACAGGTGCGGAGACTACGCACTAAAGAAGTGCCCTCCGTCAAAGTCCTATGGCGCAACAATAATCGGGAGGAGATGACTTGGGAGGCAGAGGACGAGATGAAAAGGAAATACCCTCACTTGTTCCCGACGTCCACAGGTAATCTAAACCTTTCAGTTTGTTATGTTGGTTGATAAAAATAATTTTGTATGTCACTAATAATAAAGAACTCCCCCGCCTTGGTCATAAGACTTTATAAGGTTAATTTAACATTCGGGGACGAATGTTCTTAAGGGGGGGAGAATGTTATGTTCCGTGTTTTCGTATAATTGGAAATCGAGAAATAATTAAGACTTGTGTGTTATGAGGAAATATTTTGATTTTAGTGGATATGACTATGTTGGTTATGAAATTATTGGTCCTAAGACATAGGGAAGGTCGAGGGTAAATTTGGAATTTCGGAAATTAGTTTCGGGAATTACAAAACGGGATTTGATTTTAAGGAGAGCATAAGACGTCTATAAGGTATGTAAAGCTCCCCACTTCTTCGTTTGGCATGTCTTAGTATGTTAGGTGAATATTGGAACCTCCGGAGCAATTCTGCTCCTCGAAACCCGATTCACAAAAAGGTTACTATTCATTCAATTCAATTGAAGCCTAAAGGCTCTATTTTGGCTGGAATGCAACCAAATGTCCGAAACCTATCGAAATGTGATCGAGTCACTTGGAAATGATTATGTATGACCTTTTGGCCTCTAACTGTTCGTAAATTATGTTCGCCACCTCAATTTGACTCGAGGTGGGCCCGCTAACCCCGAGACGCCCTATTTGTCCTATTGGGCTCTCCTATTGGACAAAGTTTGATTTGAAATCTTCGGTTTTGGAACTTCCCCCTATGAAGTATGTTTTGATTATTATGATATGTTAAATTACGTTTTGTGCCATACGCACTACTTTGGAAACTTTTTCTGAAGTAAACCTTCGTATTAGCTAAGTATTCGTTCATTTTGGATTATAAAATGATTTATGAAATCATTATGTTTTGAAAGGCTATTTTGAAATATGATTTGCATTTGTTTGCTCACGACTCCGCTCCTGCCTTACTAGGACTTCGTTCACCGGTTCCCGGGCCGGTTATGATTCGTGCGCCCTATGATAATTCGGCCGTATGCTATGTTACGGTTCCCGAGGCCTCGCCATAGGGCCGGGTTCCGTTTGGAGTTATGCTGTGATATGGCTAGTGATGCGATACGCTCACTTATGTTTGTGTTCGGGGATGTACGGAGATTCGAAACCTTCTGGTGTTATGCTGTGTGTGGCGCCAGCGTCGGAGTGGCGACCACGTTCTTGAGCGTTTGCATGATTTCGTTTGCATTATGTATATGTATATGATTTGATACGGATTTTGACATACTGATTGGTACTTCCCTTTGATATCCGGTTTGCTTTCAGTTTTGGCTCATATTTCTGTACTCCGTGCTTTACATACTCAGTACATATTTCGTACTGACCCCCTTTCTTCGGGGGCTGCGTTTCATGCCCGCAGGTACAGACATTGGTGATCCTCCACTGTAGGCTTCACTCTCTGCTATTTCGGAGTACTTCTTCTTGACTCGGAGTCCACTTTTGGTACAAACTTCTTTTGCTATATATATATTCTGTACATTTGACTATTTGGGTACGGCGGGGCCCTGTCTCGCCATATGTCTTTGTTTTGAGTTCGTAGAGGCCTGTAGTCATATATGTGGGGCGAGGGTCCTATGTATGTTTGTTTCATTTTGTTTTCTGGTCTTACAGCGGTCAGTTTGTTATGATGGCCCTAAATGGCCCTTATGCTTATATTTGCACTTATGACCGGCGATGTCTATTCCGCCGCTCCGTTTGGATTCGATATGACATTATGATTTGTGCGACCGCTTAAGACATATTTTGATATAAACTATGTTGATATGACTTTTATGAAATTCTGAAATACGTTCGGATTTGGTAAATGAATATGTGATTTGGTCTGGGTACCCAGGTAGGGTGCCAGTCGCGGCCCACGGGGCTGGGTCGTGACAGTAGCTAACCAACGACAAACATAAATTGAACCTGTCATTATTGCATCGGAAGCCTCTACCTCTGATCTACCAAGGAATGCATAGAATTGAGCACGGCTACCCTTGACCTGAGAACCTCCGCAACCACCACCACGACTTGGCTAGGTACCACCTCTACCAAAATAAGAAAAACTTCTGCCACTCTGTGGATATCCTATAGCCGGTTGTGCCACTAACCTAGGTACAACAATATGAGAACCAGAGTGTGGGCCATCCTATCTAAGTCTGGGGCACTCCTTAGAGAAATGCCCTAAGTCATCACACTAAAAACAATCTCGACAAGCCATAGGCTACTAAGACAAACACGAATAGCCCGAATGACCATCTCGACCTCTAGATCAAAAATAAGGACCGTGAGAACTGTGCCCCGAAGCATTAGCACCACGACCCAATGAACCACCTGTTGAAGTCTGCATTATTACCTAAACTGGTGTACTGATTTGTGGTCGATAACCTCTACTATGATAACCCTACCTCGAGATGAGGTACTTCCATAACAGTGAGAACTGCGGGGCTTTTGGCTCGACCTATTGTCACGACCTATTTTGCCTATGTCGTGCGGGCACATACCTTGCCACTTCGATAAGCGAACCCTCAACCCAACAATGAATAACTATATTAAATAATGAAATTATGCAACACAATGAAATAATTACGTAAGTCTCACAATATATATATATCAGTAGTACAAAAGTGCGAAATAACGATAAACACCCCAGGGTCTAGTCTGAATAACACATAAGCATCTAAAGGGAAATAATACAATCTGGAATACTAATACATAAAGCGTCTATGTCTCTGAATAGAATAGGACATAAAGATAGAAAGTATTCATGGCAGTGGAAGGCCATGCTCACCCTAGAAACTCACGTGAAATCTGAAGCGATGATCAGCCACGTGTTACAGAAGTGGATCCGACCTGATACTCTGCATTCATAAAAGAATGCAGCAAGTGCAGGTGTGTTACACCTTGGAAATTTCCCCCTGAACGTACAATGAATAGACTAATGAAGAATACGAGTATACGATGTTTTAATCAGAAGGGAATGACGTTTGACGACCCTAAGTAAGATTTCAAAGGCAATGGGAATAAGGGATAAGGTTATGCTCCACAATGACTAATTATAGGTTTTGAAGATTTGACAGTCGCATATTTGAATTTTGGCCCAGTCGACCGTAAAGTGAAATACGGACCGTAAAGTGGTATACAGCGCATAAACCACCATGTCGTATTCCAACTTACAAAAACTTGGACATTCTGTCAAATGTTCAAATGGTTAAATACGACTTGGAATGCGGCTCGTAAATTGAAATACGGCCCGTAAACCGTGACCGTAAATCACCATGATCCTCAACATACCTTTCTAGTTTTGATATGCTTAAATACGACCGTGAAATACGGCCCGTAAACTAGAATACGGACCGTAAACTGGGTTTACGACAACTGTGCACTTCAGTCACTGTTCATTCCGGATTAGATTTTATGTCATTAAAAGGAGACCTAAGCTCAGTCAATTAATTTCATTTCCACGATATTTCTCTCTAGAAACCTCTAGAATGCTTTCTACTCTTCATCACAAGAAAACCAAAGGAAATCCATGATTAATAACACCAAATCCATGAAGTAAAGTGTATGAAACCTAGCTAAAGTTCATCTCTCTCAAGAAAACCCAAAGGAAGTGAAGTAGGGTTTTGATGCTAGAGGAGTAATTCCATCCAAGGCTTGCTCAACCATCATCTAAGGTGAGTTTCATGACTAAACCATGTTGTTTAAGGTGTTGGAAGGTTAAGATACTTGAATTGTAGAAAGACATAGGAAATGGGGCATTCATGGGTGAAGAGTGTCATGGTTGGATAGTAGTTGGGTTGAATTATGAATGTTGGAGTGTTGTGATTATGAATACGTTATGAATGACATTTATACCATGAAATAAGTAATATATACAAGGAAACGTGATAGTAAGCTATAACCATAAATATGGAGAATTGGAAGAGAAATGGTGGATTGTGGTCAATGTGTACAAAAGATAATTGTTGATTTCAATATTGTGAATGTTGTTGTGAGCGTGTGGGAGTTGATATAGAATATGGGAAAGTAGTATAAACAAAGGAAGCGCTGTCCAATTTTCTCTAGAAATAGTAGCGCGTTCTTATAGTCGATTAACTAACGATAGTGCGAATTCTCTCTTGAAGGTAGAAACGTCATATCGAAGCAGAACCAGCAAGCTATAGCTTAGTTAAACGTCAAAGGTATGTGAGGCTAGTCCCTTCTTTAAAATGACATGAATCTCATAGCATAATTTTTCTTCCTCTTCATGAGTTCCTATATTCCGGAAAGCTAAAAGCCTATATCTATGAATGGCAATATAAGATAAGAGATATGATATGATGATCCTAAAATGGCATGATGTTATTTATTGCTCACACGCACCTTATACGTTAGTTCCTTCAAGGTGAGGCAGGATGTCGATAATTGCTCCATAATGAAATCGGGGGACCACGACCTTACGTCACCCCGATAAAGTAAAGTTGTTCATAAGCCTTATGCATGTATTATGATAAGTATGTTATGATAAGCATATTATGATGAGCATGTATGATGATGATATAACACCACGCCTAGTTGGCCGGGCAGTCACCGCTAAGGCGGGCAGCTATACGATAAACCATGGCCAAATGGCATGGGCAGACACCACTAGTGGACGGCATGAGATGATACCCCGCACGCGGGAGGCCTGGACGCAGGCTAATGTTATGATTATCACACCGATTGGATATGGACGGGCAGCTTACATATATTACCACACCGTACCTATATGGGCGAGCAACTTATACATTATGCATATGTGACATGATGATGATTATGAGTAAGCCGGGATGCATTATTTCTTTTACACTTGACAGTCAGATACAGTTATTCCATATTGATATCTCTTTTATATCATTGCCTTATTTCTTTGTTTATGCCTCTCATACTCAGTACAATGTTCGTACTGACGTCCGTTTTCTTTGGACGCTGCGTTCATGGCCACAGGTAGACAGGGAGGAGAGCTTGACCCAGATCCGCAGTAGCTGTCAGCTGATTGAAAGCACTCCTTTGTTCGGAGGTGCTTATGACGATTCTTTTGTGTATATTCATGTATATGTATTTTTGGGCATGACGGGGTCTTGTCCCGTCCTTATGTTCAGCACTCCAGTAAAGGCTCGTAGATGCGCAGTGTGGATTAGATGGTCTCACGAAATGCTATTATATGTATATATTATTTTGATGGCCGAGAGGCACATGTATATAAAAGTATTTATGTTTCCATATAAAATATGATTTTCCTACAATCTGAGTATAAAGCGGATAAAAGAGCATTAAATGAGTAAGATGAGTAGTAGAACGAGTGGTGCTCGGTGGTTAGCCCCAGGTACCCGTCACGGCCCCTAGCACGGTCGTGACAAGGTGAGTACAAACAGCAGTACTGGTAGGCATCGTCGGGCAACTAAGCATAGCTAACACTATTCAGTTAATAAAGCAGATAAGCAAATAAACCAACAAGTATAAGCCAATACAATGAATTCCAAAT
Source organism: Lycium barbarum (assembly GCF_019175385.1). Lineage (NCBI taxonomy): Eukaryota > Viridiplantae > Streptophyta > Magnoliopsida > Solanales > Solanaceae > Lycium > Lycium barbarum. The sequence goes on along the minus strand of NC_083343.1, from coordinate 59,377,380 downwards.
ATCCGTCATCACCTATGTAAAGCATCTAATCCCAAATGTGCCAAATCTGAATATATCAATTCCAATCCAGCATCACAATACAACAACAAACATCTCATCAAGTCATAATGCAATGCAATGCAATGGTGGTATGAATGTAATGCTATGCAAATACGGTGTACACATGTACTCCGGACGAAAATATTGACGTTTCGGTAGCACAACCCAGCGTGCCTCGCGAAGTCTAAGTGCCACCCATCCCGGATCTTTGCCCAACAGACAGACGGGACCCCTGGATCTTTGCCCACGGGAGGTTCTCACCGGCACCACCCTGGGAGACCCACGGAGTCCATGCACTAACAATGATTCTGGAACTAACTTCGAATATCGGCCATGCAACAACCATTTCAGAATTGATCATCGTCCATCTCACGTCACTCAAGTAAAAGAGTTTCATCAAGTGTCAATTTCACTCAATTAATGATTCCGGGATGAACAAGGGACATCCGCCATCTCACGTCACTCAAGTAAAACTAAGCCAAGCTCATCAAGTGTTTCATCAAATATCATCAATATTTCAACAGTGTATCATGAAAATGAGAGTGCGTGCAATGCATGAATCACATCAATAATCTTGCTCAATATCACAAGTACCAACTATGGGTAGGCCAACAGTATATCGGAATCACAAATACCAAAAGTGGGTATGCCAATATTATAACCGAATCACAAGTACCAACAGTGGGTACGCCAATAATATATCCAAGTACAAATATGAACAATGGGTATGCCATCTATATCATAATCAAGATGATAAAACAATATTCAATATCTACTAACAACTCATAGCATCAAGCCGACACAATAGCACAAATAAATCATACATAACGGGGTGGCTAGCCCCAACACACAATAGGGCCCAACCTAAGACAATATCCAACCCGACGTCATACCCGAAGGTTCACACGCTGTCTCGGACAATATAATCTAAATATGTGCTTCGCTATATGAAGTCTCACCAAAGGTAAGCCATAACCTACCCAGATGGCCGAACCGCAACACCAACAACTCACTTTTTTGCCTTGCCTTTCCGCTGAACCTCAGAACCAAAGTAGTCTAAGAATAATCAAAATCTAGATTAGATATCATGAAGAATGATACTAATATGGCTACTATTTTAATTAGATCAATTCTAGCCCTAGAAATTGGGGATACGGATCCACAAGGGTAAAACAGGAAATTGGGAAGCAAAATGCCAAATTAAGTTCTAGGTGATCATAACCCAACCACTAATTACTGATTCAACTCAAAGATTAGCCTAATTTCTCATTTCAAGCAAAACCCCCAAATTCGGTATAAACTCCTAAGTCTTTGATTCTGAAATTCAATACTAGAAGTGGAAGATATATGATTAATAACCTTAGATTTGTCAAAATCTAACATAAACATCATCAATTTCCTCATACATGAGCCTAAGGAAATGTTAATCAAAACCCTCTTTCAACTTCCATCACGAAGGGATTATTAAAGGGAAGGGGGAAATCTAGGATGATTGTGGTTAAGGAAGAGTAAAGAAATAGGCAAGATTTACCTCCAAGAATGTCTCCAAAATATCTCCAAGAACTGTTCCCCAAGCTCTAATTTCGAAATGGAAAATAATGAGGGTCTAAGGGCTTATTTAAATCACACTTAATGAAAATACCTGGCCCATCACCGCCATGATGGAAACGGGGCCGCTACAGCGCCAATTGGGCCGCCATAGCGGTCTAGCCAACAATACACATGGCTGCCCCAGCGGCCAATACACCGTAACGGCGGTGCCTTTAGGACGGCACTGGTGCCGCCATATCGGGCACTAGGTACCAGAATCCCTCTAATTTTTCTAAGTCTTCAATCGAAATCCCGAGCCATTACGTAGGCCATCTGCTCACAAACCATACCCACAGGCCCACACAAAAATATGCTATGAACACGCTCGTGGCCTCCGAATTTCCAACGGAGGCCTCGTTGACCGAGTCAACTCCCGACGCCTTAGTTCTAATTTCCAACTCAAGTCCGAAAATGCATCCAAGTGCATTGGGCACTGAACCAAATGTACACACAAGTCATAAGCAACCATTTGGACTTCTCAAAATCGACAAATTTTCAAAAAAGGTCTGTTTACCCAGAAGTTAACTTCGGGTCAAAATGCACTAGCCAATGCTCGAAAAAGGCAAAAATACCGAAAAGACAATAATTGCTGATAGACACAACGCTCCTAGCGGCATACACCACTTCCTGAAAAATACCTCCCGAAGCTGCCATGTGCGTCGCTGCAACTCGACGGTAATACGACAGCCTCTTAATGAACTTCCGGAGCTTGTCGGCAGGCCCAACCTCATCCACCTAAACATGCTCCTCTTCCAGGATCTCCTCTTGAAGCGAAAGAAGAAAAGAATAATGTGGAAATAAACATACAAGTCAATTATAAGTCTTAAATATCTTCAATAACACAAATATTGAAAACAAGAAGTACAACAATCCCCGAACTAGTGTCACTAGTACAAGAACTGCTAAAATACGAATACAAGTCTGAATAGTACTTAACACTATCTCAAATGGAAGGACATGAAATAAAAATAGATGGAGAAAATTTGGTGTTGCGGATCAACATGTAGCTCACCTTGAACTATTCGGATAGCCTCCTAAACGAGCATCTGAGTAGTCTCATGGACCGCTGGTACTAGCTACAGAAGCTGCACACAAAAAAGAGTGTAGCAAGTGTAGCTTGAGTATAAAGAACAACGGGTACTCAGTTTCATCATCGACTGACCCTAACGAAAATAGAGACAAGTGTTAGACTACGATTACTACTTCCACACTTAACCGCTATTACTCAATAGTAATAATAAATCACAATAAATCATAAAAATATCAGATTATAAGCCTCTAAATCCTCAAGTATGTCATGTATCAAAAGGAATTTAACATAACCCAATACACGAATAAAATAAGACATACACACAAAGGAACCAATGATATGCAAATACTGCTCAATGCAAGGCCTTTCCATCACTCAACACGCACACGTTTGAAAATTAACAAATCGTGACTCATAGGAGACTCGCGAGGTCCATATACCGACCCGGCATACTTAGATCTCCCAAATCACACTGGGTCTCAGCTATTTTAGGTTTCTAATAAAAATACTCGACCCTTAGGCCCATATTACCTGTCATATAGCCATTCTTATGCATAATACCATCATCACTCTGTCCAGAATCATTTCGCCATAGATCCTTCACAAGTATTCTCAAATACACATGAAATACTATAATAATCATGATTATGACATGCAATACAATAAGCAATCAACCTAAGCAATAAAAACTCAATCTTTAGCTCTTTTCCACTTTTAAATGTGTATTTAGGATTGATGATAACACATAATCACAATGAGATAGGTAGTAAGCCTGGAAGCAGTAAATAAGGGACCTCATATCCCAATCACAGACACAAATCAATCTATGCAATTAGTTATTGCCCAAAACATTGCATTCAGACATGACTATACAAAGGCAATTACTCAAATACCCTTATCATGTCACCCGTATTCGAGAAACGTGCTCATCACCTCACCAGTATCGGAACCCCCTTTCGTTACCCCATTTTCCCCTCTTATTAGTCAAATTTTAACCAACCATGAGGTTAAGGTTCATAATCGCGACATGCCTGGAATAGGAGTTTGATGATCACAGCAATGCCTTGCCCTTTAGTAGAGCCTCCAAACGATCCCACTCTGTTCAATCATAGATTATACATAAGAATGCCAGTCAATCAATACCCATATTGCCCTATAGAAGATTTGGGTTTATAAAGTCAACCGAAAACCCCGTTCTAAACCTCGAAGGTCAAAACCATAATTTCATTACAAAATTGGGTTCAATAAGGTCAAATTATTATTCTATGAAGTCATACGTATCTAATGGTACTCATATTACTATACTTTAAATCTGAATTAAAAAAAGTCACTCGAACTAGGATTCTGAACCACGAAGTGTAACATAGGAATTTCAACCCAAAATAGTTTACCCAACATCTATGTAGTCAAATAACAAAATAATGAACCAAATCCACCATCAATTTCATTCTTAAATCAAGAATCCCCAATTTCTATCTTTGGGTTCATATTCTCCCAATTCCCCTTCTTAAATTATGATTTCTAACCTTAAATTCCTTACTAATTAATGATGTAAAGGTAAAAAGGAGGTTGAAAACTTAACCACTTGATTATTCTAGCAAATCTATTCAAAATCTCCTTAAGCCGAGGACTAGAGTTCAAAATATGGGAATATGGAGCCTAAACTCGAATTGGGGTTTTTAATATATCCAGATGTGATTTCTTCATCGCAAACGCGACCCTCGACCCGGCTCAAGGCTACGCCAACGCGATAAGCTTATTGCAAACACGATGGGTCAGCCGACCCAACCCAGACCCCATTTATTGTTCACGAATGCAAGCCTACTCTCACGAATGCGACCCATCGGGCCTCCACCTCTTGTGAACACGAAGAAGGAAACCAGAATCACTGAACCAGAAAAAACTTATTTTTCACCCATTCACTCTGAAAACTCCAAACTCATCCGGAGCATCCCAAATACAAACCAAATATGTATCTCAACTGTAAAATACGCTAGAAACACACTCGCGCACTCGGAATTTCCAAAAGATAACATCTTGACCCGGTCAACAGCAAACGCCTTAAAACTTGATTTCCAACCAAATGACCAAAATAGTCCCTCGAGAACCAAATCAATTATTCAACCAAGTGAAAATTGACATCTGAATCTAATGGAATCGATGAAATTACCAAAAAGATTCATTTACCCCCGATGTTGACTTTGGTCAACCAAATACTTATGAAATTCCAGTTTCTCACTCAAATCACATTTGAATCCCTCGGGAATCGTGCCACCCATCCCCACATGTCAAATACACTCTAATGAAGCTTGAGAAAAGGTCAACGTAGGTGAAATAGTCAAAATAGCCAAAATGACCTAATGGGTCGTTACATTAATAAGAGGGGATAATAGGGAAACTAGAGGGGGTCCCCATCCTTGTTAGGTGACGAGTACTTGTATCAGGTACCGGTGCCATGATATAGGTAATTACGTAATTTCCATTAGGTAGGCCTGTCTGAATGCCACGCTTTGGGCATTAGCAGATAGCGTAGATTGATTTGTGTATGTGATTAGGATATGAGGTCCCTTATTTATTGCTTCTATCTTATTACCTTTCTCATTTGTGACTATGTATTCTCATCACTCCAAGATACTCGTTTAAAAGTGGAAAAAATCGAATTGTTGACTCTTTGTTGATTAGCTTGAATTCTTATTACTGTGCATGGCATATTCATACTATAAATTGTATCTCATGCGCATTTGAGGATACGTCTATAAGGTCCGAGGGGAAATAGTTTCGTACAGATTGATGTTGATGATATGAGCCAAATTGACCAAGTGACAGGTAATGTGAGCATAGGGTTTGAGTTCGATGATTTGGAAGCCTGAAGTGGCTAGAAACCCGAAAGGAAATGATTTTGGGTTTGTATATGGACCTCGCGAGTACCCCATGGGTCACGATCTATAGTATTTGAATGTATGTATACCGGGATATAGAAAAGGACTTGCATTGCATAGGATTTGCATAACATTTTATTTCATTCATTCCTTGCTTGTACGACTTACTTGAATTGTTGTCTAGTTTGTCTCAAATGCTCCTTTAGATACTTGACGGAGTTGAGGATTTAGAAGCTCTTACTTAGGATTATGACCTGTGATTGTCATTTTTGTGGACAAATAGCGATTAAGTGCGGAATTGCTAACCGTAGACCAACTCTCATCTATATTTTTGTTAGGGTCGTTCAATGATGTTGTCACGACCAAAATTCCAAAGTCATGAAGGCACCTACCCCCACCTGGCAGGTGAACCATCCAAAATAGATTAAGCTAGTTTTAACAAGTATGTTATGCAAAAAGTAAACAAATAAAGCCATTTAAGAGTCATAAACTAATTCTCATATTCAGAATTATGCGGAATAAGTACGACCACCTAAAACCTGGTGTGATAAGTACACGAACTACTGGGATAGCAAATACAAATCTAGAATATCATCTGAATACATTATTTTAATAGAAGATAAGACATAATAATGTAAAAGAGAGAGAGAGATAGAGAGAGAGAGAGAGAGAGAATCTAGCACCACAGATCAGCTAGTAGCACCTCCTGAATCCTCCAAGACAGGATTCTCAATTATCACGAGGCCTCAAACCACATTAGTGCTAGGGATAGGCTCTGCACAATAAAAAAAATGTGCAGCAAGTGTAGAGTGAGTATGGGAAATCAACGTGTACTCAGCAGCATCGTCAATCGACCCTAAACAAAAATAGAGATGAGGGTTGGTCTTCAATACTACTTCCACAATTAAGTATTGTTAGTCCATCATAATAATAATGACAATAATCACCGGTTACAAGCTGAGGTAAGAAGCCTATAAGTCCTCAAGTCCGTCTAAGTAGCCAAATAACCAAGTGAATACAATTTAATCAACAGTTTAAGCAATTCATTCAAACAAGGAACCACTGAGATGATATGATATGTAAATGCTATGCCAAGGCCCTTCCATTATTAATACGCACAAGTTCAAATACTATGAATCGCGACCCATAGGGGACTCGCGAGGTCCATATACCACTCAAAATCATTTCCCTTCGGGTTCCTAGCCAATATTAGGCATCCAATAACATTATTCAACCATTCTTAGGCTCACAGTACCTGTCTGTAGCCAAACGGGCTCATATCAATCGCATCACTCTTTCGGAAACCATTTCCCTTTGAACCCCACATATGTATCCTCAAGTGTAATATGCATGAGATACCATATTGCAAAAAATGACTTGCACAACAGTAAACAATAAAACTCAATCTTTAGCCTCTTTTCTACTTTTAAAACGAGTATTTAGTAGTGATGACAATATTTAATCACAAATAAGACAGGTAATAAGCATAGATGCGGTAAATAAGGTATCTTATATCCCAATCATGAATAACAAAATCAGTCTATGCTCTCAGCTAATGCCCAAAACATGGCATTCAAATTGGACTATACAACTCAAAAGCACATAATTACCCATAACATGGAACCATTACCCGATACAAGTGCTCGTCACCTCACAAGTATCTGGACACCCTTGGTTACCCCATTACTGCCTTTTTAGTAATCCAATTAAACCAACCACGATGCTTTAAATAAGGTCAAGAAAGGTTTCAACTTGCCTGTTTGGAGTCTAAAGCTCAAGCAATCACCAGACGGCCTTGCCCGTCTTCAAAGCCTCCAAACGATCCCAAACTATTCAAATACGTAATCAACATAAGTATACGAGTCCGTAGACACCTATATTGCTATGACAATAATTCGGGTCCAAAAAGTCACCAAAAAGCCAATCCCAAGCCCTGAAGGTAGAAATTGTAATTTCATTACAAAATCATATCCAATATAGTCAAAATAATATTCTACAAGTTTAAGCGAGTCCAATGATGCCCATTATCCGTACTGACTCCCCTATTGTTCGGGGGGAGGGGTTACGTTTCATGCCCGCAGGTTCAGATAGCCAGGAAGACAGATTGCATCATTAGGCTGCTTATTCAGGTTGACAGTGGAGCACTCCTTTCATGCCGTAGTTGCCGTCTAGACCTGGTATATGTTTTGATGTTTATGGGTAGGGCAGGGACCCTGTCCCATCCGCAGCATGTCCAGTATGTCAGTAGAGGCTCATAGACGCTTATATTCAGTCAGACAGTGTGGCCCGCTCAGCGCATGTATGGTTACATAGTTTTAATAGGTAGCCTTGTCGGCTTATACCCCAGTTCAGTTTAGTGATGCATGTATATATATATATCTTTTGAGGGCTGTGACCCTCCAGTTTATGACATCTATCAGCAGATCATGTTGTGAGTGCCCTCAGGTAGCCCAGAATGAGCATGAGCAGATATGTCATGTACGTTTAGTGGCATCTAGGAGGTCAGCTTCTGGGTGTCGGTCATAGTCCTCCGGTTGGGCTGTGACAGTCATAAATAACATTCCGAACCTAATCGAATCGACGAAAATTCAAAAAATACTCATTACCCCTTGTTTTGACTTTGGTCAACCATTCTAATTTCTTAACTTAATGATTTTCGAAATATCATTTTCCTTACCAAACCTCACCCGAAGCCTCGATAATTGTGCCATCCATCCCCGTAAGTCATAACCATCAATACCAAGCTAACGGAACCAACAAAATTCCAATCCAGGTCTTATTTCTTCCAATGACCATCTTTTCACCATAAATGGGTATATTAAATGCTAAAACCGACTTAATTGCAAAAAAACAACTAATCAAACGAACGCTATGATTAGCTCCGTCAATCTCGACCGGTCATAGATAATATTACAAATCTAACGAAATCTTTAGATCTTTAATCAGAACACTTTTTCCCCTAATTATCAATTAATCCAAATAATTGAATATCGAGATTTCCAAAATAATACCTTCTCAGAAAGTTAACCAAATGACTTCCGTTTGACTTTAAATTTTGCAAGCAAGTCAAAATAATTATTAAGGAGCTTTTGGAGTAGACGACATGTATAGAGCATCGGTTCTCAAGACAACCGACTGGGTCGCTACATCATCCACCACTTAAACACACGTTCATCCTCGAACGTAAAGAGAAAGAAGGTACCTAAACTATAGAAAAGCTGAGGATATCCACTCCGCATGTCCAACTCGATCTCTCAAGTAGCCTCTTTGAGTGGTCGATGCCTCAATTGAACCTTCACTTAAAAAAATCTCTATCGATCTCAATGTCTAAATCTGCCTATCCAAAATGGCTATCGGCTCTTTCTTAAAAGTCAAATTCAGAAAAAGCAACACCAAAACCAATTGAACCACATGGGCACCATCTGAATAGTACTTTTTGACCATCGAAATATAAAATACGGGTTGAACACCCTACAAACCAGGTGGAAAGGCTAACTCATAGGCCACCTCGTCTATATGTTGAACAATCTCAAAGGGACAAATATACCTCAGGCTCAACTTGTCCTTTTTCCCGAATCTCACACACCTTTCATAGGTAAAACCTTCAAAAAAACCTACTCGCCAATTATGAACTCCAAAGCAAGGAGCTTCTGATCCGCATAAGTCTTTTGCCTACTCTGAGATGTGTGAAGCCTCTCCTAAATCAATTTGACCTTGTCCAAAGAATCCATCAAAAATTTTGCACTCCAAAGCCTAACCTCAAACGCATCGAGTCAACAACCAAAGAACGATGACATCTTCGACCATGCAATGTCTCAAATGGTGCCATATCAATGCTCGAATGGTAGCTATATATAATTGTAAGCAAACTCTTCCTAACATAAGAATTAATCCTATGACCACCACGGTCAATCATACAAGCCTACAATATACCCTCAAAGACCTGAATAGTCCGTTTGGACTAGCCATCTGTCTAAGCATGAAATGATGTTTAAACTCCACTTGGGTTGTAAGTAGTCTGATCCGATATGAAAAGCCGACTTAATCAAATAGTCAAAAATGACCTAAATAATCACCAAAGTTTCCCAATGTCCATAGAAATTCACTTGTTTGCATAATCAGCACAAAACTTCATTTAACTTTAGCTCAGTAGTCTGATTCTCACACGCTTGATCCAACTCCACTTGAAATACCTGATTTTGATTATAATCATAACTTCGAACGCAATTGATTGATTCCACAATTATCATCATAGTTGCCAAAATATTCTAGCTAAAGCTACAATCCATTGTCAAACATGTACCCGTAAAGTACCATCATTCTAATTATCTTTCATTCACACCTTCCAAAGTTGTCTTTAGTACTGAACATCCTTAAAAACAAACACATTTTCACACATCGCAAGTCTAAATCATGACTCCCTCTTGACAAAAACGTTTTTGCTCCTAATGAGCCAATTCTAAGCATTTTACTCAAAAATTAACCTTATCCAAGATCGATTGCGCAAATTTCAAATCCCTTAGTTTCGTTTCGATGAGCTCAAAACAACTAAGTCAACACTAATCATCAGTTCTTTTTAATCCTTCAATTAACTTACTATGTGCATCATCCGAGTTGCTATCTTTTCGTGCCAAATTTGAAAAATCAACTGATCACCCAAAAGACTTTTTATATCCATTAATACCTCCTCAAAAAAATCACCAAGTATCTTGTAGGCCATTAGAATTTTTCCCATATAGCTGCCATAAAATGTTTTTATCAAATCACCTTCTAAACTCCAATAATTCTTGGTAAACCTGCTATACCTTTATTCCAGACTGAAGTCCATCAATTCTTCAGAAATGGGTTTCTAAAATATCCATAAATCTTTCTAGTAAAATAATAGTAAGCCACCCAGCTTTACATGAACAAATTTGACCCGGTTAAAATGCACCAATCCCTGAATGTCACTAATAATCAAATGAATTGTTTCAAAATCCTTTCAAGATTAATAGTAAGCCTTTCATAAATCTATAGTGACCCATTCTAATCCATTGTTCCTGTATACTCAACCTTATGTTATCGTTCCCAACCTCAAAGCTGAAATTTTACCAAGTCATCATCCAAGTACCGATGAATTATATCTTATGACTTTAAATCTTTTATTCGTCAACTTGCACTAGTCACTGCAATTTGATAAGCATGGAGTATAATTATATCAAAAATATCCTCGTTGTACTCCCACTAAACTTGTTCAACACGTAAAACGCTCCAACATAAGGCCTATGGCCTCATACTTCACCTTCCACAACCATAAAATCTCTGAATGCAACACCTTATCACGTCTTTAACAAATCAAAAAGTATAAAATCATACCATCCAAGTGCCTTACCACGTACAAATACTCTCAAGTCATTTGTATTTAAAATACTCAACCATACTATCTAACCATCAACACAATCTACTACCACGGACAAAGTCTAACCTCGAATTATAACTTCAACTTTCAATGGTAGAGATTTCTTCTGATTAATCAATTCTAGCTCATCCCTTCAAGGATGCCGATGCCACGGAATTACCCATCATGGTACTGCACAAGTTACTTTCTCACTAATCTTCGATCACAAAGTCTTGTTGGCACTTGCCATATACTATGTCGAATGGTACATAGACTTCCTTCTTTAATCATACTTATCACTTCTACACCGAATCAGAATGATAACATAAAGCCACAATAACCCATGCATGATTGAAGTAGTCACGCTACTTCAAATTCAAGTCTTACGAACATGAATCCTCCACACCCAATAGTAAGACGCCTTTATCTTAGCTCTTCAGTTTCCATATTCCATTAAAAATCACATTTATCATTATCAACCAACACTCACTAAAAATCACTCGTGAGGTGAATCGAAATCGTACATATTTTGCAATAGTTAAGTCAATCACAGAGATAATAGTAAAACACAATCTTGAGCGTATGAAAGTTTACCTTTCCTTACTCGAACATTTAAACTAAACATTCCTTTAAGCCAAACATATCACATTTACAATCTCCTCATTCCTCCTAAAAATAGGCATAACAACCAATAACTCTTTAAGTAATTAAATCATCACACTCGTCCATTGCTAGAGTCATTTCTATTAGTCGGGTACTGTTTCCCAAGAATCCTACAATGTAGTCAAACTTACTGATCAATTCATGTTCTTTTAGCATTCACTTCATAAACAGAGTAGTCTCACATAATCGATAAGCTCATAGTCTAGAATGACTCCTTCTTAGCCCCATATCCCCGAGATATTAAGTGAACCTGCAAACATGACCCTTACTCAAAGACTATGCCTACTATTCCTACAAGATTCAATCATCCATAGAAACTTTTTCCAAGATGAGAAAATCCACCACCTGTGCTCATCCTATAATTGAAATTGATTCATTTGAATTCCTTTCATTATATCATGATTCTATCTAATCATTGAAGACTCTTTATACGTACCTAAATATGAAGTCCTTGTTCCTCATACCTTGTCACAAAAGGTCATCTTTCATGTTTATAGGCTTTCTGTTAGAATTAGCTAGACTAATGCATATATGAGTTTTGATGATTGACAAAAGATGAACAATGATTGATTAACCATGATACCTTGAAGAAAACAAACCAGGTCAGAACAAAGCTAGACCTATGGTTAGTGGATTAAAATAGATGTTCCAAACACTGTGCAATGTATGAATGAGCAAGAATGCAATACACATGAAACCAGTACAAAGACCTGATCGATCACAAGAGATAGTTGCAAGCAATGCATATGAATCAGGCCCACAAACATTTTCCATTAGCTACAGAAAAGCAGACAAGCATAGTCAAAAAGGTGAAGTAGATGACTGAGGAGGAGGAGGAGCAGTGCGGTGAATGAATAACCAACATAGAGATAAACTAATGAATAAGAGGAGAAGTGAAGTGACACATACTCAAAAGACAGTGTTCAGAAGAAAGAAATCGTTCAGCTAAAGGGTTTGCAGACAAAGCATGTGAATCAAGTTAACATAAGAACTAGGTCTGCAAACATGTTTCATCACAGAGCAAGAACAAAATCAGAAGTTGGATTTAAGTCAAGTTTGAAGAAATGATTTATTCCAGCACTAAATAACTGCATGTGAAGAAGACAGACACCTAGCTACACATGATCAATGAAACAGGTCAGTGAACATGTTCCGGCCAAGATCTCAGAAAGAGTTCAATGGAAGATGAAGAATAAAATAGATTGGTGGAACAAGTACATGAACATGTTTTATCTTAGACAGTGCAGATATTCAGAGATGGACGAACCAGGTAGACTAAACAGGTTCGTGAACATGTTCCATGGCAAGTCCTACAAAACAACTAGGATTTACAGATTTATGGAAAGAACTTGGCGGTCAAGTATGAAAGATTCCTTGCCATATCTTTAGGGATTAGTAAGCCTTCTACATGTATTAGAAGACGACTCAACAAGGCAAAAATCTAAATACTACACAAGCCCTATTACATGTCATTGACTGACTAGGACAGGGTTTTGTGTTGACCGACCTGCGGAGCATTAATGGCTATATATATCAAGGTCTTTCCAAAAAGAAGTTTGCAGAATATTGAACTATCAAGACATATATCCATAATATTCATGAATTTGGGGTTACGTCTCTAGTGCAAGAAGAAGGATTGAAGGAACTTTTTTACTATATAATGTTCTCCAGTTCCCAAGTCTAGACATCTTGTATTAGGTTTGTGCTATCAAGTTGTATCTTTATCAACTTATTTAGAAGTATTAAAGTAGATACAAGTGTTGTAACTTCAAGTTAGAGTATAGCTTGAAGATAGCTTGCTAGTAAGAGTTTGGGTAGCAAGGCTGTAGTTGGGACTAGGTTGCAGAGTGTGTAACTTAATTTGAAGTTGGCTCAATTGTAGTGAAGTTTTTGTGGAAATCCTACAGGTCTGTAGGTAGTGGTTTTATCACCTTTTGGGCAGGATGGTTTCCATATAAAAATGCTATGCCCTTTACCTTCTTGTTTGTTTTTATTCCACAAATATGTTTATAGAACATGTTTGGTAACGTGTTCTGTCCATAGGCAAAAAGTAGGTACACATTGGGACATACACTTACGTCGTGAAAAGCTAACAAGTGGTATCAGAGCTCGTTCTCCTCAAAGGGTTAACACCTTGGAGAAGATCGTGATGAATGTTGCACCTCCTACAGGACACTCAAAGGGCCAGTCCACCAGAAGGCCACCATTATTCAATGGACTATACTATCAATAATGGAAGGTGCGAATGAAGATCACCTATAAGAAGAAGATTATGAGTTATGGGACAAGGTGATCAAATGACCAAAATATTCCATGAAGAAGGCTAAAGATAGGAATGAAGTAAGAAAAGAAAAGGCTGAGTACATAGAAAGTGACTACAAAATTCTTGAGAAGAATGCCATGGCAAATAATGCTCTAATTTGTGAACTTGGTCCTGATGAATATAACAGAATCTCTAGATGCACAACAGCCAAGCAAATATGGGATGTACTGAAGACTGCTTATGAAGGAATCAACCAAGTAAGGAAGTTTAGGAAGGCAATTCTCTCTGCTGATAATGAAAACTTTTGGACGAAGGTAGCAGAGAAAATTGCGGAGATGTTTACTCAATACACTTCCCATGTGAATGAACTAACCCCACCTTGAAAATTTATCTCCACTGAGGACTCAGAAAAAAATTGATAACCTTGCAAAGAGCATTCACGATGAAAGTTACAGCAATCAGTGCGGCAAAAGACATAGAGAAGATGTCTTTAGATGAATGGATAGCAAACCTAAAGACCTACAATATTGTGATGGATAATGCACTGAAGATTCAGGTTCAAGAGGTATTTATAACTTAAAACCACTGATACAGAAGATGAAGAGGATATGGCCCTGATCATAAGAAGTTTCAAAAAATTCCTGAGAGGGGAAAATCAATTGGGTAAAAATTCTGAAAAAAGGAAGGAGTTTTGAAAGAGGACAAGCTTGTGGATACTTTAAGTGTGATAAAATTTATCACATGATCAAGACTGTCTAGTATGGGTAATACAGTGGATGAAGAGAAGGGCGGAGAAAGAGAAAGAGAAAGCTAGCACGGGCAAGGAGTCAACTAAGGCTATGGTAGCAGCACGGGCATCTGATAATGACTCAGAAGATAAGGTTGATCACACTGCACTCATGGCTGATGATCTTCCAGAATTAGATATGGAGGATGACATCAAGGTAAGCACATATGGGCTTGAGAAAAAAGTAGAGTTGATGACAAAAGAAGAATTGAAGTCCTCTATGGAAAACTCAATTGATGAATTTTATGAGATGAGAACAAGGAGAAATAAGTCACTTGGTTAGCCTACAATCTTAAAGGATAAATTATTGAAGAGTGAGGTTAGCAGAGGCAAAGCTGAGAAGGAGAATCAACGGTTGAAGGAACAGGTTTCCCAGCTTGGTTTATCCATTTCAGGTCTTCAATCTGATGTTCTGTGGATGGCGCTTGGATCAGGAAAGGGTAAATTAGATGAAGAGCAACCTAGGGTTGAGTCAGAGCTAAAGAAAGTAAAAAGAGAGACAGCCGTAGAATAGGAAAAAACTAAGGACATCAACTCAAGACTACTTCAAAAGGACCATGATCTGGAAAGAGAAAATGTGTTATATCTCATAGTTTTATACATTGAGATTCGTCATATATTAATTGCCTTAGTCTTGGACATCAGTGCGGTTTCTAAGGTTATACGAGGTTGGACAAACCTATCTTATGTTTATAAGAGTTTAAGCTAATGTTTAGTAAGTTACGGAAGGATTATAGAATAAGTGAATCGAAGTAGAAAGTTTTGTCAAAAGTTGATTCTGGAAATATGAAATACAGACTGTATTCTATAAAATATGGTCCATATTCTGTGATATGGGCTGTATCTAAGGATTTGGAAAATTTCCAGAGCAGGCAGTTTGGGAGGTGGAGAAATATGGATCACTATACGGTCTGTATAATTTTGTAAGGCTAGTAAGTTGGCCGTATAATTTTATACGGCTAGTATTACGGGCATCTTTTTTATAGCGGTGGATTTTTTCTAATTTTATATATTAAGACCTCCCTTCATTCTTATGTCATATTAAACCTAACCCAAGTTCATATAAGTTCTAGAAACCTCTTTTATTATATTCAATCACTTCCCTAAGCATAAAATAAAATATTAAAGCAAGAATAAAAGTGCTTAGGGTTTCAAAGTGTTGTTGAAACTTGTCTTTTCTTCTTTTAGAAGCTTTGTTGTTTATTTCAAGGTGAAGTGATCTTGAGTTCTTGAGGTAATATTCCATCTTATTTTCATGTTTATGAGTTTATGTGTTAATTATGTTAAAGTTTGAGGGAAAGAAATTGGAGGAAAGGTTCAAACATGAACACGATGATATTTTGAGTTGTAATTTAACATGAGCTATGGTTGTTTGTGTGTTTTGAGAAAAATCTTATTAAGAGGGATAATGGTTCGTGGCCTCTTTATGATGATATCGATTTTGTCTTGGGATTATTGATCCTTCAAAATAAGTTATGTTGATGATGATAGTTCCATCATGATAATCAGAGGTGCAACAACCATGTGTTACTCTGATAGAGTTGTAACACTTCCTTGTGCTCTCATGCATGTATTATATGTGTGTGTGTGTATATATATATATATATATATATATACATATACATACTCGGCTAGGTACAACACCTATTGTGCGCACCACTGCAGTTGGGTACAGTATGATGATGATAGCCCCAAAGAGTGGCTTAATTATGATAATACAGCCCCATAGTTTGGCTATATATATATATAAACATGCATGTCATACGCCGTCAGTGGCATCCAGATGTACAAATTGACTTTTTTTTTTTATCTCATGTTACCTTCATGTCATTATTATGTTTTTCTTCATGCCTTACATACTTAGTACTTTGTCTGTGCGGATGCCCCTTCCCTGGGGCATTGTGTTACATGCAGCAGGTTCAGGTAGGCAAGTTGACGATCCGCCCCTGTAGGTTGTTGATCAGCCGACATTGGAGCACTTATCTCGTTACGGATTTGCAGTCCATTTTTGGTACAATATTCTTTTGTGTACATATGGGTATGGCGGGGCCATGCCATGACCTCTTTATGTTAGGTACTCTAGTAGAGGCTTGTAGACAGTCGTGGTTTACCTACGTTTTGTATGGCCTTTCGACCTATATTCTCGTTGCATCGTACTTCTCAGTGGCCTTGTCGGCTTGCTCAGTTTTTGACCAGTATAGTCGCATAGTATGTCTTCTTGGGCTTATCCCTTTCTCAGTATATTTTGAATATGTTTGGCTAAATTTCATCTGGGTGACCCATGAGGTCCACTCTTGTTCATGATCATGATAGAAAAGTATAGTTAGCGGTGATCAAATGGTAGGGCTTGGGTGCCTATCATGGCCTCCCGTTTTGGTTCGTGGAAAACTTAGTATCACAACAGTTACGTCCTAGGGCTGTCTATAAGTTGTGTCTAGTAGAGTCTTGTTGATGGTGTATTGTGCACCGCACTTATAAATAAGAGGCTGCAGGGCATTTAGAAAGGTTATCCGTGTTTTTTATCGTAGATCGTGCGATAGAGATACCATTGGGATTTCATTTCTAATATCATATTGTGATTTTAGTGATGCCCGTGATGAGGAGAACTTGAGCCAGCAAGAGAGGTAAGGCTATGACAGATGAGGGTACCAGTAGGGTGCCTCCAACAGCTGCGGGTCAGGGTGAGTCCCAGCGTGAGGCCTCATCCAAATCTTCTCAGAGCTATTTTGCTCCAGCGGACCCCAGAGGGGTTGGAGCTAGAGTACCCCTAGTTCCTCCACATGATGCCTCAGGCTAGGAGATGCAAAAGGCTATTTGGTTGTTTAGTCAGCATGTAGCCGCTCAGGCCCAGCGTCAGGGTACCGGTACTGGTAATGGTGATAGGGCTATTAGTGTCCGCGTTATAGACTTTATCAATTTGGACCCTCAATAACCTTTTGGATCGAAACTAGTTGAGAAATTCACAGATGCCTTCTTTCGGCATTATTTGCTGCCAGAGATTTGACGGGCCCGAGCCGATAGGATTCTAAACCTTAGACAGGGGAACATGAGTGTTCGGGAGTACAGTCTTCACTTTAATTCATTAGCTAGATATGGTCCAGCTACTATAGCTAAGATAGAGGATCGGGTTCACCTGTTCGTAATCAGTTTGGGACCGCACTTGATTTATTACTGCACGACAGCCTCACTTCAGACAGGCATGAATATTTCCTGCATTTAGCCACACACTCAGGACCTTGATAAGTGTAAGTAGCAGTGGAGGGTCGAGCGTGAGCATGATAGGGGTCAGAGTAAGAGGGCTAGATATTCAGTCTCTGTCAGTGAGTTCAGAGGTGGTCAGAGGCAGCAGTACCCTAGGCATTCAGCCCATTATGCGGCTCGTACACCTCCGCAGTACATAGGTCTAAGATTTGATCGATCTACTTATTCAGGACCAGGTTAGAGTTCTAGAGCCTCAAGTTCTCGGTATAGTGATGAGACAGGCCAGATGAGGTCACATTTACCATGATGTACCCAGTGTGGTAAGTTGCATATTGGGCAGTGTTACTTGGGTTCAGCTGTTTGTTATGCGTGTGGTCAGCAAGGCCATATTATGCGTGAGTGTCAATCGAGAGGTGATACAGGTATAGTTCAGCCCACAGGATTAGCCGCTGGTTCGTCATCATCTGTACGTCCTCCGGAACAAGCCTCTCAGGCATCAGTAGCCCATGGTAGAGGCAGAGGGGGAGTGTCTAGCCTGAGCGGTCCTTAGAACCACATTTAAGCATTAGCTGGTCGACAGGATCTCGAGTCTTCGCCTGATGTATTTACAGGTATACTATCAGTCTCTTCCCATGATGTAAATGCTTTGATAGATCCAGGTTCTAGGTTGCCGTATGTTACTTCTTTTATTGCGGGTAAGTTTGGGGTAGAACTCGAGTTGATTAGACCTTTTGAGGTGTCTACACCTGCTGGTTACCCCGTGATAGCTAGACGAGTATATAGTGGTTGTGTAGTTATTGTTACACCCCGAAATATTTCGCGTTACCAAGACTGTAGACAGCTTAGTATGAGCTCAAGGAAGAGTATAAAGATTAGGGATGAAGATTGTATTATATGAGTATAAGAATAACATATAGATGACATTTAGAGACCGTATGGTGTAAATCGATTAATACGTTCCTTGATGAATAGCCCTCGTAACGATAAGGTAAGGTGGGGCCTACATGTTGGGGTTTTGTAAAGGACATAAAAAGTTATATGAGTAGTACATGGGAAGTTGAGCAAGTCTTGAGAAGGACCCTCAAGCCAAATATGGGTATAAGCCCTCCAAAAGGATGATTTAAGGATACGTTTTCGGATGATCTGACTTGAAGAGGCCAAAATGCCACTATAAGTTTTGAATGTGGAAACACACCAAAAATTAAAGTTGTAGATAATTGAAATAGATTTCCAACCATAGATCGTGGGCCCTCATACAATATCGGGATCAAGAGTTATGACCTTTTACTGAACGAACGCGTAGGTAGTAACATAAGCCTGCGCGAACGCGCCCAAAGCCCACGCGAACGCGCTGAGCAAATTTTAAGTCGGTTCGGGCAGTTTCTGGAACTCTATATAAGGGGGGACTTACCTCCCTTTCTTCATCCAAACACCACAGAAAAGTCTCCAAATATTCTGAAAATTCCCCATAAGTTCCAAACCCCAAATTTTATCCTAAATCAAGTTTAAACTCCGGATTCAGGTTCCGACGGCGTATAGTTGCGATTATAATATCGCATTGCGGTGAATTTCGGCTGAAATTGAAGGTGAATATCAAATATATCGTGGTCTTAGTTGGAGTAAGGTATGAATCTTCCTTTGTTGGTATTGATTTAGGTTTAATTACGGAGATAAAGTTATTATATAGTTGTATAGTAAATTTGTTGGTTGAAAAATTGGATAAACATCGTGTGGGATGTTTTACGGAATATTTTGGTATTGAGGATGATGTTATTGGTGTTGTTGTTGTTGTGTTGGTTGTTGAAATTATGATTTTGGGCTAGAGATATAAACAGGGGAGATGCAGCCCGAATTTTGGAAAATTCTAAAGGAGTTTGGTTTAAGGACTTCAGACAGGCATATGACAATAAGTCTAACGGTAGTATAATTTCTCTTAAATGTAGATTTACAAGTCCGGAAGAATAAGCGTTATTTCGCAGGAGATCATTCAGGTATGTTAAGGTTATCGTTTCTTTCATTTTGGCATGACCTATGACAAGTACGAAATGTAACGATATCCATAATTAATCCGCTCCTAGATGTAGGAGCTCATGTCCTTATGTTTATCTGGGTGTTCTCCATATCCTGAGTTCCTTGACCTCTTAGGTCCCGAAGGGGCATCCATAAATTGTACGTTTTCATAATGTTGTCTAAATCCCGAAGGGGACATTAATAAGGTTTCCTTATTCATATGCATTTCATATTTGAATTTTAAGTCTCGTAGGAGACAAATAAAATGGGGAAGAAGTTCCCATTTTGAAAACGGGGAAGAAGTTCCCGTTTTGAACTAAAGGTTGCTCGGAAGGGAGTCTTTTGATGTTTTACAAAGATTATTATGCATTTGCACATTTATATATTTACGACATGATATTATGGGGAATGGGAAGGGCTATGGTGTTATATACGCAAACCACCTGATTAGCTGGTTTATGATGATTGAGATGCCCGAAGGGGCCATTATGATATGATGCCCGACGGGGCAAAGCTAGAAGGAGAAAATTTATCAAGGTGCATATACATATATACATATTTTCAAAAGTACATTATGCTATTATGCCCGAAGAGGCTACGAGCAAGGCGAAGGCATGCATTATATACATATACATATTCACGGCATATTTAAAGTTCATATGCACAAACATGATTCGGAGTGTTCGTCACATGTACAGATTGATTCTGTTACTCATTTATCATTCGATTTGAGTTATATTATTTCAGTTCTGCCTTACATACTCGGTACATTATTCGTACTGACGTCTCGTTGCCTGGACGCGCTGCGTTTCATGCCACGCAGGTGTATACAGATGATTAGAAGACATTCGCTTGAGGATGTTCCCAGGATATCAGCTGGATTCGTTCGCTCCGTCTCAGTTCGGAGTGTTGTCGAGTCAGAGTACTTATGTTATAGTATCTCATGTATGTTAGAGACTTTTACAGACAGTGTCCTGTGGATAGTGCGTTGAGATGTCGACGGTTGTGTAAAGCGACCTTGTAGGTCGATGTGTTTTATGCTTTGTTTCTAAAGATTTTATTATACATAAAAGTTTTCTTTAAATTAACGATGAGGGAGAAGTCCCTGATTTGACAAAAGAGTTTTATTGAAAAGTTTGTCATGTTTTACTTGACGGAAGCGTCATTTCGTAAATTAAAGGTTCAAAAAAAAATTGTGACCCGTGGATGGAATGGTAGTATGACACTTAGCCGAGTAGGGTCTTGGGTGTCAGTCGCGGCCCTCCGATTTGGTTCGTGATAGAAGTGGTATCAGAGCAGTTCGTCCTAGGGGTTGTCTGCAAAGTCGTGACCAGTAGAGTCTTATTTATGGTGTGTTGCGCGCCACATTTATAAATAGGAAGCTACAGGGAATTTAGGATTGTTACCCTTCTTTCATATCTAAGATCGTGCGATGAGAGCCTAGTCATAAGAAATGAAATTCCTTGCGTTAACCCTTGATTTCAGTGGAAGAATGGTACTGACAAAAGAAGTGAATGATGATATTGGGTTTACAGGGACAATAGAAGTTGAAGGAATCAGCACAGAGGTAAGTATTGGTAAAAAGGATTACAACTCAGATATGGTAAGAATGTTGCAAGTATGAATGAAATGTGTAGCTAATGAATGGAAGAGGAAGTGACTAGGGAAGTTGTTACAGCTCAGAAATTTCATGTCGTTGTGCTGTAAATAGACTAGTGCAAGCTTAAGGTGAATATGAAGCCCATGTGACCATAAGGAGAGTACTTAGTAGCTTTAAAGTTTATACGACAAGATTTTGAAGACATATGACTCGGTGAAACTAAGTTCGTCGAAGAAAGTAAAGTATAAGTCGTGGTTGGAGAGGTTATTTTGCAAGCATCCAGTTAACGATTATTTAGTAATGCCATGGGAAGGAGTTACAGGGCTCCTTAGAGGGTTAATGGAGTGTTAAACGAGTGCCAAGAAGACTCCATAAGGATTTGAGATCAAACAAATTGACGAGATCAACATTGGAAAAAGGTGGGTAATACGACCATTTATACGGTCCATATAACATTATACAGTCTGTATAATGGTCTGTATAATAGTCATAGTGAATGGTCATCACTGGAAGTATTATACGGTCACTTATACAGACCGTATAAGTGTCCGTATAAATCCAATCGCGCAGCTTTGTTTTCTTATTTTTTATAAAGATGACCCAAGTTCTTATTTCTTATTTCTTATCTTCTCCATCACTCTTGAAACCTCTAGAATATTCCATACACCATATTAACACATAACCAAGAGAAATCAAAGATTAAACACAAAGAATTAAGAGAATCAAGTGTGTGGATGCTTACTAGGGTTGATAGAAGTCAAGGTTTCCTTTGGAATTGAAGTTGGGGTTTTCTCAAGTGAATTATATTCATACAAAGATCATTCCTATATAATCAAAAGGTGAGTTTTACATCTACTTCTTGTTATTAAAAGTATTGAGTGGTTGAATGACTTGGATTAGAGAAGGAAGTAGAATGTGAGCTCAAAATATGGTAATAATGGTGCTTTGAGTAGTAAGCTATTTGAGTCATGATTCTTAGTATGGGATGAGTATAATCTTGTTATGAATGATGTTAATGTCATTGAGGAAGTATTATATGAGAATGGATATAGTGTTGTGTTGTAGCTATGGTTGTAGATGATTTTGAAAGGAAATTGTGGGGATTGAATAATGTTTAACTTAATAAATCTATTGGTTATGATATTGTGGGTGTTGCTATTGATGTTCGGGAGTTGTTTATTAAATGGAGGAAGTCGTTGAAACAAAGAAAATGCTGCCCAATTTTAGTTAGCTCTTAATCTTTTTAGTTGAGACTTAAGTATACTTCCAATTATCTAATTTTGGTACGAATTCTCTTGAATGTAGAATCGTGAGCTTGGGAAGGAAATGTTTAGTTGATAAAGTTAAAGTGACGTTGTTACACCTCAGAAAATTTGCGATCAGCGTACAGTAAATAGGCTAGCGAAGAGCACGACGTATACGATGTTTCGATGAGTAAGAAATACCATTTGATGATCCTAATCGAGATTCAAAGACTTTTGACATAAGGGAAGAAAGTTGCCAAGGTACGCAAGGGATATGTTGCATATCGGATAAGACTTATGAGCGACGAGTTAACGATGGTGTAATGATAATTAAAAAGTGTTTTGGAGAAGAGTTATAACGTCCTTTAGATTGCTAATGAGGTGATAAACAAGTGCTAAGAAGGTTCTCTATGGATTGGAGACCAAACGAAGTGACAAGAAAAAGATCCGTGAAAAGATGGGATATACGATCGATTATACGGACCGTATAATGTTATACGGCCCGTATAATGGACCGTAGGAGTGTCACAGAATGAAGTCGATGAGGGGCTGATTTCACGGTCACTTATATGGACCGTATAAATTTATACGGCCCGTATAATGTGCCGTCAAATTGACACAGAATGGGATGATCACTGGTGCAGTTTTACGGTCACTTATACGGACCGTATAAAATTATACGGCCTGTATAATGTGCCGTCAAATGACGTCGGGACAGATTTTAAGTTTTAAATAAGAGACCCAACCACATTTATTTCATTTCATTTTTCTTCTCCACAACTCAAGAATTCTCCAGAACTTTCCAAACTCCTCATTGTTACATCCGACATTTTTGCTTATTTGAAAAATTCAAGATAAATTGACTTGTATGGAATAAGGCCACAATTGGACATTACTTGGTATGAATGTGTAGGTTATGAATTCAATGGTGTGGAATTACGAAAGGAGGCCAAGGGCAAAATTGGAATTTTGGAAATTTGCCTTATGGATTACAATATGTAACCAACAATTTTGGGCTCAAAAAAATAATAATAAAACAAGGCCCAATAATGGAAGGCCCAACCGGCCATGGTGTGTTAAAAATAGGCCAAGTCCACAATTTAATTATGTGGTATTATATAGTTGGATAATTATCAAGAACATTCAAGAAACACAAAGCAAGAATAAAGAAAAAGAAAGAAGGGGAATTCAGGTAGGAGAGAAGAGGAAAGAAAAAGAAAGAAAAAAAAATTTGGGGAGCCAAATCTTTGTTTCAAAAATTCTTTTGTTGTGAGATTAGTATTAAACTCAAGGCCCTCTACAAGTTGATATAAATATTGTGGCAAGAAAGCAACTTTAACCCCAAGTGAAGAAAGGTAAGGATTTTACCATTTTCATGCAATAAAATGTATATATGTATGTTGTAGTATGTGGAAATGAATGAAAAACATGGAAATTTTGTGTGTTGAAAACTATGCATGTTGGCCGAATACATGTACATGTATTACATGTCTTGGATGATTTGAATTCATGTTGTAATTTAGTTGTAGTATGGTGGAAATTGTATTAGAAATGAAAGTGGAATGAATTAGTGAAAATTGGAGAATATAGGGGGTGGCCGTGTGGTGCTATGTTGGGTATGGAATATGAATTTAATCTTGTTGGTATGTTAAGTGTGTTATGGTGAAGTGAATGGAAAGATAACAATATTTATTGTCATGGAAAAATGGTTATCAAGTTGTTGTAGGAAAACATGCAACTTTGTTATGATTTGTGCAAAAATGGAAATGAAAGTATCAAGAGGCAAATTATGATTATTGTTGATGAATTTGGAAGATGGAAATGTATAATGAACTTGTATGTTGAAAGTTAGGAAAAATTGGACAAGTAGTGGCTTAATGGAAAGTTGGTATGTTTTGCATATCTTGTGTATATGGTGCGAAAATGGTATGATATGCCTCCGACGTAGGTTGTAATGATTTTGATGGATGATGAATATGAGAATAATAAGTTTGGGTTAGAAATGTAAGGTTGAAACGCAAAATGTTTCGTTATGTCGAAAAAATGGCTAGTGATGCCATGTCGTATGTTTAATGCATATTGTTGTTATTGATGCTATTTTTAGGTTGTTGTGTTGATGAATTGAGCCGAGCTAAGTCTCGGGGATGTCTTATATACAGAGGAAATGCTGCCGAAATTTCGGTAGGCAAGTATGTGTTAAGTTGAATTATTGAAAAGTGTGAAACTAACAAATGGTAAACTTGACCATTTCTAGATTTTGGACGAAATTGAAGTCGACGCCAAGCGAGCGTAAGGCGCTATCGAGGTATGTGAAGCATTTCCCTTTGTTCCTAGGCATGTTCCGGATGTGATAGGCTCGGCCGCGAGCCTTAAGTACGACTCCGTCCCCCGGAATTCGAGACGGAAAACCGCTCCAATTCCTTCAATCCAATTGAAGCTATTTTCTTACAAATTGCCTTTAAAGTGAATTTTTGTACAAAACTTCCCTAAACGGAGTCGGAACAGTTCCAGATGATTATGGATGACCTTATAAGGTCTACTATCGGTAATTTACCTATGTCGCCTCGAGTTGATCCGAGGCGGGCCCACGAGGCCCGATACCTTCTGTATGATCTTAATTACTTTAGTTTTGCCCGATTTTCTCAGAAAACAGCTGGACTACTATTCTGATCACGATACGACTGTTTTTATACAAATCTTACAAAATAATTTTTGACATTTGGAAATCTGGTTCTGGTTATAATCTGTCGTGCCTCCCCAAGTGACGTGTAGGCACGTACCTTGAAAACTATCCGAATACTTGGTTCGATCGGCCAGTTGGCCTACTTCTATTCTGTTGAGTCTGTATGACGATCTGTATGTATGTGGTTCCTCATTAATCGGTTCGTGCACATGCTATGATTCCTTTCACCCGATCCCGGGCCGGTACGTATATCGTGCGGTGGGTCGCCGAGCCCCATATGTGAATTCTGAAGTATGATGTGTCCGGTTTCGGGGTACTGTGTTATATGTCCGTGCTCGATTACCGAGGATATATTACGAAGTATGATGAGTCCGGGCTCGGGGTGCTGTGTTATCTGTCCGCCCCCGGGTACCGTGGTTATATTATGATGTGTGACGGAGATCGGAGAAGAATTTCTGATATCTGACGTGTTGTGGTGCCAATGGCAGGAGTGGCGACCACGTTCTTGTACCCTATGTGTGATTTTGTCTGTCTGTATGACTTATGATTCTGTCTGTCCGTCCGGCTTATCTGTCCGACTGGTTATGATTCTGTATGTCCGTCCGGCTTATCTGTCCGACTAGTTATGATTCTCTATGTCCGTCTGGATTATCTCACCGACGGGTTTCGATTCCGTATGTCCGTATGGATCCCGATTCTGTATGTCCGCATGGATTCTGATTCTGTCTGTCTAGACCACGATTCTGTCCGTCTGTCGGGACTATGTCTCTGTCTGTCCGGCCTATGAGCCTGTCTATTATATCTCTGTGCTTCCGGTCCGGATCATGATTATGTTTGATATATTTCTGCTTTACATACTCGGTACATTTTTGTACTGACCCCCATTTCCTCGGGGGCTGCGTTACATGCCCGCAGGTACAGGCGCACTCGGTGACACGCCGCCAGCGTAGGGTTCTGATTCAGCTATTTTGAAGACCTCCTTTGATCCGGAGCGTACACTTCTGGTATATATCTTCTGTTTTCCGTATGTTCTGTATGTATGGAAATTCTGGGTACGGCGGGGCCCTGTCCCGTCATATGATTCTGTATGTCTGTAGAGGCCTGTAGATAGATGTGTGGGTTACGGGTTTCGTCTGTATGTTAGCCTTATCGGCTTATCTGTAAAGTGCTGCATGTTCAGGTATATATATATATATGTTGCGCGCGTGTCGTATATGTATCGGCCTACTTCTGTAACATCTGTTTGAAAAAAAAAAATCTGTATGATACTAAATTCGGCCAGGTAGGTATGTACGGGTACCCAGTTAGGGTACCAGTCGCGACCCACGGGGTTGGGTCGTGACAGAAGTGGTATCAGAGCGGTTAGTCCTCGGAATGTCTACAGGCCGTGTGTAGTAGAGTCTTGTTTATCGATGTGTTGTGCACCACATCTATAAACAGGAAGCTACAGGGCATCTACGATGTTACCCTTCTTTGGATTCTTAGATCGTGCGATAAAGCTGTATGATTAGGATGATTCCCTCCTAACGATCTGTTATGTTTTCAGCGATGCCTCCGAGGAAGGCAACAGCTGCCCAGAAGGGCAAGGCGGGGGTTGAGGCAGGGGAGACCAGCCGGGCCCAGAGAGTTACCAGGGCCAGTGCGCAGCCTGCACTTGAGGATGTGCCCCCATCATCTGGATCTGTTACACCCCCCTTGCCGGAGGATATTGGAGCGGCAGAAGCCGCCAATCAGGAGACGGCCCCACCGCGAGTTCCCGAGGTTTCAGTGCCCGAGCCTCCAGCTCCACAGGTAGGGGCGGAGGGTAGGGCCATGCGAGATGCGGTTCAGCTATTGACCACACTGATGGCGGAGCAGGTTCGCAGGCATGGATTTGGGGGTGGTCGTACGGACAGGTATGATAGCTCCAGGGCTCGTGAGTTCTTGACATGTAATCCTCCAGAATTCTCCGGGACAAAACCTGAGGAGGACCCCCAGGAGTTCATTAGAAAGATGGAGAGCATGATACGATTGATTAAGGCCTCGCCGATTGAGTTTGTGGAGTTGGCTTCGTATCGACTATATGAGGTGGCGGCAAATTGGTATGAGTCTTGGCAGCTCTCCAGGGGTGACGGAGCTCCCCCACCAGTATGGGCCGAGTTTACTAAGGCCTTCCTTGAGCATTTTCTGCCTCCAGAGCTACGGAGAGCCAGGGTTGATCGATTCTTGCATCTAAAATAGAACGGTAGGAGTGTTCGAGAGTATAGCCTGGAGTTCGACTCATTGGCTAGGTATGCACCCGCTATAGTAGCAGAGATGGCCGACAGGCTGCACCGGTATGTGATGGGGCTAGACCCCTATTTGATTAATGGTTGCCTGGCGATGGCTTCCCAGCCAGGAATGCATGCTGCCCGGGTACAGGCATATGCCCAGGGCATGGAGGATCGGCGTAGGGAGCGTCGGCCTGATAGGGGTCCCGATAGGGGCCGGCTTAAGAGAGCCAGATCGACCGGATATTCAGGGGGATTCCAGGGTGAGTTTTCTCAGTGGCAAGGTAACAGGTATCCGTCCCAGCCAGCATACAGTACGCCCCCACAGTTGTCGGGACAAAACTCCATGGCTTCGAGTTCGCGAGTAGATTGGAGTTTCAGTCAGATGGGGCCATCCATACCTCGATGTCCTCATTGCAGGAGGCGCCACCCCGGCGAGTGTTATCGTGCCACTGGTGCCTGCTATTCTTGTGGCCAACAAGGCCATACGATGAGAGAGTGTCCATATAGGGGTGGTCCAGGTGGTTCAACCCAGCTTACCGGGTCAGTTGCTGGCTCATCCCCTCCTTTGGTAGCCATACGCCACACGGGGCGAGGGGCCCCAACACCAGCACCAGCACCAGCGCCAGCGAGTCGTGGCAGGGGTCGCGGTGCAGCTTCGGGTTACAGCGGTCCTTCGAACCGCGTATTTGCTTTGACCGGCCGGCAGGACCCAGGAGCGTCTTCCAGTGCACACCCAGGTATGCTACTAATCTCTTTTTGAGAGATGTGTGTATGAACAAGTCTGTATCTCATTACGTCATATGATTTCCTTCTTCTGGGTACTAGTAGGGGTAAGGTAATGTCTAACTCGATAGACACCGAGAGTTCGGAAGGGCGATATGATAATTGTACGGTTTAGCCCGGGGTGGGACCCACTACGAGAATTTTCCGAAAATGTACCAAGAGCCCGATTTGCCCTAAATCACGTGACAAAGGTCGTGCGGGGCGGTCGACGAAATTATACTAGCCGTAACGTATCAAAACGCATGAAAATTCGAGGTTAAGCGTGCTAAGGCTAGAGTAATTCTGGGATGGGTGACCTCCCTGGGAAGGATGCAGAAAAAAAAAAAAAAACCCTGTGGTATAATCGTCGGGATTAATGATGAGATATCGATAAGGGAAATTTTCATAAACCACAGGAGCCTCAACAAGAGTGGTCCGATTCTGATCAAAATTTCGTTTGTCATACCTCTGTCCGTCTGATTCTGAATACGTTTCTGTCTGACATACCTCTGTATGATTAACTCTGATTGCGAATCTGTCTGACACGCCTCTGTATGTCTGACTCTGGATATGAATCCGTCTGATATTCCTCTGTACGTCTGATTCTGATTTCGAATCTGTCTGATGCCTCTCTGTACGTCTGACTCCGATCTCAGATTTGTCTGACATACTTCTGTACCTCTGATTTTGACTATGAATCCGTCCGCCATAGTTTAGTACGTCTGCCTCCGATTACGAATCCGTCCGATATGCTTCTACGCGTCCGGTCCTAGTTCTGAATCTGTTTGGTATGAAGTGTCTGGTATGAAGTGGGATTACGATAGTGTGGGAAGGAACTCAGAAGTGTAACAAGAGGTGATGTTAATTATAATGTCTGAAAAGCATTCGTCTGCTACGAGAATATAGTTTATGGTCCGATAATTATGTGGGGTATTAGAAAATATATTATGAAGGCATTTGAATCAGAGATGTGAAGAATTACCCCATTATGTTGGTAAAGAAGCTATGTCGGAAAGTGCACGAAGGACAATTATTAAGAGAACCCTCCCGAAGTAGTATGACGCCCCATAAGCTCAATTTAACATTCGAGGACGAATGTTTTAAAGGAGGGGAGGATGTTACATCCGACATTTTTGCTTATTTGAAAAATTCATGATAAATTGACTTGTAAGGAATAAGGCCACAATTGGACCTTACTTGGTATGAATGTGTAGGTTATGAATTCAATGGTGTGGAATTACGAAAGGAGGCCAAGGGCAAAATTGGAATTTTGGAAATTTGCCTTATGGATTACAATATGTAACCAACAATTTTGGGCTCAAAAAAAAAATAATAAAACAAGGCCCAACAATGGAAGGCCCAACCGGCCATGGTGTGTTAAAAATAGCCCAAGTCCACAATTTAATATGTGGTATTATATAGTTGAATAATTATCAAGAACATTCAAGAAACACAAAGCAAGAATAAAGAAAAAAAAAAGAAGGGGAATTCGGGTAGGAGAGAAGAGGAAAGAAAAAGAAAGAAAAAAAAATTTGGGAGCCAAATCTTTGGTTCAAAAATTCTTTTGTTGTGAGATTAGTATTAAACTCAAGGCCCTCTACAAGTTGATATAAGTATTGTGGCAAGAAAGCAACTTTAACCCCAAGTGAAGAAAGGTAAGGATTTTACCATTTTCATGTAATAAAATGTATATATGTATGTTGTAGTATGTGGAAATGAATGAAAAACATGGAAATTTTGTGTGTTGAAAACTATGCATGTTGGCCGAATACATGTACATGTATTACATGTCTTGGATGATTTGAATTCATGTTGTAATTTAGTTGTAGTATGGTGGAAATTGTATTAGAAATGAAAGTGGAATGAATTAGTGAAAATTGGAGAATATAGGGGGTGGCCGTGTGGTGCTATGTTGGGTATGGAATATGAATTTAATCTTGTTGGTATGTTAAGTGTGTTATGGTGAAGTGAATGGAAAGATAACAATATTTATTGTCATGGAAAAATGGTTATCAAGTTGTTGTATGAAAACATGCAACTTTGTTATGATTTGTGCAAAAATGGAAATGAAAGTATCAAGAGGCAAATTATGATTATTGTTGATGAATTTGGAAGATGGAAATGTATAATGAACTTGTATGTTGAAAGTTAGGAAAAATTGGACAAGTAGTGGCTTAATGGAAAGTTGGTATGTTTTGCATATCTTGTGTATATGGTGCGAAAATGGTATGATATTCCTCCGACGTAGGTTGTAATGATTTTGATGGATGATGAATATGAGAATAATAAGTTTGGGTTAGAAATGTAAGGTTGAAACGCAAAATGTTTCGTTATGTCGAAAAAATGGCTAGTGATGCCATGTCGTATGTTTAATGCATATTGTTGTTATTGATGCTATTTTTGGGTTGTTGTGTTGATGAATTGAGCCAAGCTAAGTCTCGGGGATGTCTTATATACAGAGGAAATGCTGCCGCAATTTCGGTATGCAAGTATGTGTTAAGTTGAATTATTGAAAAGTGTGAAACTAACAAATGGTAAACTTGACCATTTCTAGATTTTGGACGAAATTGAAGTCGACGCCAAGCGAGCGTAAGGCGCTATCGAGGTATGTGAAGCATTTCCCTTTGTTCCTAGGCATGTTCCGGATGTGATAGGCTCGGCCGCGAGCCTTAAGTACGACTCCGTCCCCCGGAATTCGAGACGGAAAACCGCTCCAATTCCTTCAATCCAATTGAAGCTATTTTCTTACAAATTGCCTTTAAAGTGAATTTTTGTACAAAACTTCCCTAAACGGAGTCGGAACAGTTCCAGATGATTATGGATGACCTTATAAGGTCTACTATCGGTAATTTACCTATGTCGCCTCGAGTTGATCCGAGGCGGGCCCACGAGGCCCGATACCTTCTGTATGATCTTAATTACTTTAGTTTTGCCCGATTTTCTCAGAAAACAGCTGGACTACTATTCTGATCACGATACGACTGTTTTTATACAAATCTTACAAAATAATTTTTGACATTTGGAAATCTGGTTCTGGTTATAATCTGTCGTGCCTCCCCAAGTGACGTGTAGGCACGTACCTTGAAAACTATCTGAATACTTGGTTCGATCGGCCAGTTGGCCTACTTCTGTTCTGTTGAGTCTGTATGACGATCTGTATGTATGTGGTTCCTCATTAATCAGTTCGTGCACATGTTATGATTCCTTTCACCCGATCCCGGGCCGGTACGTATATCGTGCGGTGGGTCGCCGAGCCCCATATGTTAATTCTGAAGTATGATGTGTCCGGTTTCGAGGTACTGTGTTATATGTCCGTCCTCGGTTACCGAGGATATATTACGAAGTATGATGAGTCCGGGCTCGGGGTGCTGTGTTATCTGTCCGCCCCCGGGTACCGTGGTTATATTATGATGTGTGACGGAGATCGGAGAAGAATTTCTGATATCTGACGTGTTGTGGTGCCAATGGCAGGAGTGGCGACCACGTTCTTGTACCCTATGTGTGATTTTGTCTGTCTGTATGAATTATGATTCTATCTGTCCATCCGGCTTATCTGTCCGACTGGTTATGATTCTGTATGTCCGTCCGGCTTATCTGTCCGACTAGTTATGATTCTCTATGTCCGTCTGGATTATCTCACCGACGGGTTTCGATTCCGTATGTCCGTATGGATCCCGATTCTGTATGTCCGCATGGATTCTGATTCTGTCTGTCTAGACCACGATTCTGTCCGTCTGTCGGGACTATGTCTCTGTCTGTCCGGCCTATGAGCCTGTCTATTATATCTCTGTGCTTCCGGTCCAGATCATGATTATGTTTGATATATTTCTGCTTTACATAATCGGTACATTTTTGTACTGACCCCCGTTTCCTCGGGGGCTGCGTTACATGCCCGCAGGTACAGGCGCACTCGGTGACACGCCGCCAGCGTAGGGTTCTGATTCAGCTATTTTGAAGACCTCCTTTGATCCGGAGCGTACACTTCTGGTATATATCTTCTGTTTTCCGTATGTTCTGTATGTATGGAAATTCTGGGTACGGCGGGGCCCTGTCCCGTTGTCACGACCCAACCCCGTGGGCCGCGACCAGTTCCCGAGCTGGGCACCTATACGTACCCGATACCCAAATCAGCATATTAACGAAGTAATTTAATAATAATATTAGTGGACGCTACAGAATTTAGCAGACAAGCAGACTTGGCACACATAGGCCGATAAGGCCATCATAGAACAAAATATCCCCAAACATATGTATAGAACCCACACAGATGTATCCACAGACCTCTACAGAACATAACATAATCATAAGACGGGATAGGGCCCCGTCATACCCAGAACAATGTACATATCCAGATAGCAGTGACAGACTGTACCAAAAGATGGGCTCTGAAGAAGAGAGCGCCCCAAAATAGCAGAAATGGGATCCTAAACGTGTGGATCAGCGAACCTGTCGTCTGCACCTGCGTGGCATAAAAACGCAGCCCCCGAAGAAAGGGGGTCAGTACGAAATATGTACTGAATATGTAAAGCGGAATCACAGAAGTCAAATCATAACGGTTACAGAAAATGAGTACAAAATCCAGAGTGTCAAATGCATATTTCCAAAACAAACAGAATGTGTACAGAAACATATGTCATATCATATCCGGCCCCTGCCGCGGGACTCGGCAGACAAAACGTGGCCACCCTCCCGACGCTGGTGCCACAATACAGAGGAATCAGAAAAAGGGGTGTGGCCCCGTATCATAAAATGTCATATCAGAATGGCCATAACAGATCAGATCAGAATAGGCGGACATGGCACATCATACTCCACAGACCCATGTACGCGTATACCTGCCCCCTCACATCGGGGCGCGGCGAACAATGCAGAGAATCACGCTTGACAACATATCCTGGCCCGGGCTCAGTGTGGGAAACATTGGGACATCCACGAATGTAGTAGTGAGAGACTAATGCAATTTAAAAATATCATAAATGTTTTCAAAGACTCGATGAAGCGTATCAAAGCCGAACAAATCCAATGGAGTCGGACGGGATCATAATAAATGCATTTCGGATATCATAATAAATTACAGAAATATAACCTTCCTGAAGTCATTCCGAGTGTCAAAATAATTTATAATATTTAGTAGAATATTTAAAACAATATTCGTTAGGCGATTAGTAGGGTAGTCAAAACGTTTCTTTCAAAAATTGCTTAAAAAGTAAGCTTTAGCACATTAAGGGCAAAACCGGAAATAGTGCGCCCGCCTCGGAACAGACAAGGCGGCGGGCTCAAAGTGTGCCCTCTAAGCATATGGGGTCACCTAAAAAGGTTCCACAAACATTCTATGACTTTCCAAGTAATTTGGAGCAAAGTTGCATAATTCCAAGAAATAGCGTATCAAAATGGTTCAATTCTACTGAAGGAAAAACTGAAATTTTCTCTTGCGGATTCCGAGGGCCAAGAGGTCCTTCGAGGCCCGGATCCGACCCTAACACACTAAGGGCATGCCAAGGGAAGAATTGGGGTTGCTTTACATACCTTTCAAGCTCTTTACGCCTTTCCAAACTCACTTCCCGTTTCGTCGAAAAACTGCAATTGGTCAAGTTTACCAATTGTAAGCTATGAATACCAAAGTTTCAATTTAATGCATATTTGTCTACCGAAATTTCGGCAGCACTTCCCCTATACATATGGCACCCCGAGAATTCAACTCGGCTAGAAATCATCAATATCAACAACGAACATTAAAACACAAATATCTTTCAACTAGTCATCTTTCTAACAAGTTGACATAATCTCCATTTCAACCCAACTTTCAACTAATATCAATAATTTCACATTCATCAACAATCAAGATCATCACCATATAGTTCTAGAAATATTTCATATCGTTTTCCTCAAGTTATACACTCGATATACATAATATACAACTTTCCTTCAAAGTCATAACTTATGCAAAACACCAAATCTTTGGCATACAACTTCATAACATGTTTCCAACTTCCAAATTCATCTATGATCATCACAATTGACAACCAAACAACTTCATTTCCTTAATGTCGGAAAATTATACTAAAACGACATAAGTTTCTACATTCCAATTCAATACAAACTTATATCATTCTAACTTCATTTACATTGCAACCATCACAATAACACACTAACACACTAAACAACTTAATTCATTTCCATCCCAAGTTCAATACACCACACGGCCATAAGCCTTTTTTTGTCAACTTCAACTAAATCATTCAACTTCTAATTCCAATATGCATTTCATCACAACCACAACTAGAATATAACATGAATTCTATACATTTTGGCTATACAACATATACATACTCACGGCTACAAGCCATATTCCAAACCCACATTGCAAACTTCCATTTTTCCATACAATCAACCCATTTCTATATACTACAACACAATCAAG
Source organism: Lycium barbarum (assembly GCF_019175385.1). NCBI lineage: Eukaryota > Viridiplantae > Streptophyta > Magnoliopsida > Solanales > Solanaceae > Lycium > Lycium barbarum. The sequence continues at coordinate 59,342,579 of NC_083343.1, read as the reverse complement.
ACTTCATAACACAATAAAAAGGTAGAAATTCTTACCTTTTCCTCAAGTCTTCTTCACTTGGAGATGTGATCACTTTGGTGATTCTAGTGCTTCCCACTCCAAACCAACTATACCAAGTTACAAAGGAACCTTGACTTAGTAGGAAATCAACAAGAAATAAATTTTTAGAACAATATTTTTGGTAGCTAATTTTTCCTCCCAAACCCGAGAGCACCCCTTTCTCTTGCTCTTGTTCTTGATTTCTATCCTTGTCTATTTTTCTTGAACCTTCTTAAGGGATAAAGACAAATATATAATATAATACCTTATGTTAATTAATCACATGGAAATTTAATACAAATTGTGGGCTTTGGCCACACCTTGGCCGGCCACTCCAATGCATTGGGCCTTAAATTCCATTCCATTATTTTTGGCCCAATGACTTATAGTCCACGTTTTGTAATTCCCGAAACTAATTTCCAAAATTCCAAAATTGCCCTTAGGCTCGTCCCACACTTTCATGACTCTATTCTTTCATGCATAACTCATATGATCAACAAAATATCAAAATTGACCTTATATCTCAAAAATCCAATATATATCAAGTTTTTCCAAAAGTGTGAAAACACGGGATATAACATCCTCCCCCCATTTAGAACATTCGTCCTCGAATGTAAAATTAATCTTATAGGGTTGGAAAATACTTTGGGGGAGTTTCTGATTATAGACAACACATAGGATATACTATTGATATTGAAATAAATTAGGCAGGGATTTGAGGTTACCTGTGGACATAGGGAACAATTGAGGATATTTCTTCTTCATTTCGTCTTCGGCCTCCCAGGTCATTTCCTCCTTGTTATCATTCCGCCACAGTACCTTAACAGAGGCTACATCTTTATTCTGGAGCCTCCTTACCTGACGATCCAAAATAGATATGGGCTGCTCTTCGTACGATAGTTGCTCCGTCACCTGAATATCATCAGCAGGAAATATTCTGGAAGGGTCACCAATGCATTTGCGGAGCATAGAGACATGGAATACCGGATGTACCACTTCCAAATTAGATGGCAAATCTAATTCATAGGCGACATTTCCAACTTTCTGAACAATCTGATAAGGCCCAATATAACACGGACTGAGCTTACCCTTTCTGCCGAACCGCATCACGCCTTTCATAGGCGATACCTTCAGAAATACCCAATCGCCTACCTGAAACTCCAACGGTCGACGCCGTTTATCCGCGTATGACTTCGGTCGACTCTGGGCTGCCAACAGTCGCTCTCGAATAAGTTTTACCTTGTCCACGGCCTGCTGGACCATATCTGGGCCAATCAACTCTGACTCGCCAATATCAAACTAGCCGATCGGCGATCTGCATTTCCTGCCATATAATGCCTCGTACGGAGCCATCTGGATGCTGGAATGGTAACAATTATTATATGCGAACTCAAGCAATGGCAAGTGATCATCCCAGCTGCCTCTGAAATCAATAACGCAGGCCCACAACATATCCTCCAGCGTCTGTATAGTGCGCTCGGCCTGTCCGTCGCTCTGAGGATGAAAGGCTGTGCTCAGACTCACCTGAGTCCCTAGACCCTCCTGAAAAGACCTCCAGAAATGCGCCGTAAACTGGGCGCCTCTGTCAGAAATAATAGATAGAGGAACTCCGTGAAGCTTCACAATCTCCTTAATATAGAGCCTGGCATAATCCTCGGTGGAATAAGTAGTCCTGACGGGAAGAAAGTGGGTTGATTTCGTTAGCCTATCCACAACGACCCAGATGGAATCATACTTCCGTGGAGTGCGAGGCAAACCTGTAATGAAATCCATATTAATAACCTCCCACTTCCAAGTCGGGATTTCCATCTCCTGCAACAGTCCACCCGGCTTCTGATGCTCAATCTTGACCTGCTGACAATTAGGGCACTGGGCGACGAACTCTGCAACATCCTGCTTCATACCGTCCCACCAGTATAAGCATCGAAGATCATGGTACATCTTCGTAGACCCAGGATGGACCGAATAGCGAGCATAATGTGCCTCGCTCATAACCTGCTGCCGAAGGCCTGCAATATAAGGTACACACAACCTGCCTCTGTATAACAAAGTGCCGTCCGGTGAAAACTCGAACGGAGTCCTCTCCTCATCATAGGCTGTGTCCCAGTACCGAGCTAAGACAGGATCTTCGTATTGACGCCTTTTAATATCGTTCCTGATGGATGACTCAGAAACCCCTCGAACAGAAATCTGGGTATCTCCAGAATCGGCCAGGCGAACCCCGAGACTAGCCAACTGCTGAATATCACGGGCTATCTCCCTCCTGTCTGGCTGTAGATCGGCCAAACTGCCCATAGACTTCCGACTGAGCGCATCTGCAACAACGTTAGCCTTACCCGGATGATACAAAATATCCACGTCATAATCTTTCAGGAGCTCCAGCCACCTCCGCTGCCGCAAATTAAGCTCTCTCTGTCTGAAAATATACTGGAGACTCTTATGATCAGTATAGATATCCACATGAACGCCATATAAATAGTGTCTCCATATCTTCAGAGCATGAATCACCGCTGCGAGCTCCAGATCATGGGTAGGATAATTCTTTTCATGCTTTTTGAGCTGCCGGGAAGCATACGCTATAACTCTGCCGTGCTGCATCAATACACAGCCTAACCCTATACCAGAAGCGTCACAATAAATAACATACCCGTCCGGTCCCTCTGGAAGAGTCAGAACTGGGGCTGAAGTCAGCTTCTCCTTCAGCAACTGGAAGCTCAGTTCACAAGAATCAGACCACTGGAACTTAGCTCCCTTCTGAGTCAGCCTTGTCAAAGGCGCTGAAATCGAAGCAAACTTCTCCACAAACCTCCTGTAATAACCTGCTAGCCCCAGGAAACTACGTACCTCTGTGGGCGTCGTAGGTCTGGGCCAATTCTTCACGGCCTCAATCTTCTGTGTGTCCACCCGGACACCATCAGCTGCAATAATATGCCCCAAGAAAGCCACTGAAGACAGCCAGAATTCACACTTAGAAAATTTTGCATATAATTTCTGATGCCGGAGTACCCCTAATACCAATCTCAGATGATCTGCGGGCTCTGCCTCAGACCGAGAATAAACCAGGATATCATCAATGAATACAATTACAAACATATCCAAGAATGGCCTGAATACCCGGTTCATCAAATCTATGAATACTGCGGGGGCATTAGTAAGCCCAAAAGACATAAACCTGAATTCATAATGCCCATATCGGGTCCGGAAAGCTATCTTAGGGATATCGGCCTCTCGTACTCGTACCTGGTGGTAGCCGGATCGAAGGTCTATCTTCGAAAAACACTTTGTGCCCTGCAGCTGATCAAACAAATCATCAATCCTGGGGAGGGGGTATTTATTCTTTATAGTTACTTTATTCAGCTGCCGATAATCAATACACATACGCAGCGACCCGTCCTTCTTACGCACAAATAGTACCGGAGCTCCACAAGGCGAAGTACTGGGTCTGATGAAGCCCTTATCCAACAAATCTTTCAGCTGCTCCTTCAACTCCTTTAACTCTGCAGGCGCCATTCTGTACGGAGGAATAGAGATAGGCTGAGTGTCTGGGAGTAAGTCAATAGAGAAGTCTATCTCCCGCTCTGGAGGAAGACCTGGAAGCTCGTCGGGGAAAACATCTAGAAACTCATTAACCACGAGGACTGACTGAAGTGTCGGCATCTCTGCTCCCAAGTCTTGCACCCGTACCAGATGATAGATATAACCCTTTCTGATCATTTTCTTCGCCTTAAGGTACGAAATAAACTTACCTTTCGGCGATGCTGTATTACCAGCCCACTCTATAACTGGCTCCCCGGGAAACTGGAAGCGAACCACCTTATTCTGGTAGTCAACATTAGCATAACAGGAAGCTAGCCAATCCATACCCATAATAACATCAAATTCAGTCATATCTAACTCTACCAGATCTGCCTTAGTATCACGGCCACATACAATCACAGAACAGTCTTTATAAACCTGTTTCGCTACAATAAAGTCCCCTATCGGTGTGGCTACCTCAAATGGCTCTATAGGTTCATACATAATACCAATTTTACCAGCAACAAGAGGTGAAATATATGATAAAGTCGAACCTGGATCAATTAGTGCATACACAGACCGAGAGAAGACCAATAAAGTACCTGTAACGACATTAGGAGATGCCTCCTGATCCTGGCGGCTGGCCAAAGCATAAATGCGGTTCGAAGGACCGCTAATACCAGAAGCTCTACCACGGCCTCTGCCGCGACCCGCTGGTGCTGGAAAACCCTGCCCCGTAGGGCGCATAGCCACTGACGAAGTTGAAGAACCAGCGGCTGATCCGGTAGGCTGCGCTGCACCACCCGAACTACCCTTATACGGGCAATCTCTCACAGAATGGCCCGGACGACCACAAGAAAAGCATGCACCGGTGGCCCTGTAGCACTCTCCCGGATGATATCTGCCACAAAGAGAACACTGAACCCTGGGTGGCCTCATCTGACCAGAACCCCTATCTGTCCGCGAACCTGAAGCCCTGGAGCTCTGGCCCGCTCCTGAATACCCTGGGCTATCGAACCTGCGACCTGTAGGCTGGGGAGGCGCGCTCTGCGCCGGCTGAGATGAAAATCTGCTAGGCTGCTGCGGCTGTTGGGGCTGTCTGCCCCGAAAATCTCCAGATGACCTGGCCCTCTTGGGCTGTCTCCGATCCTGGCCCCTGTCAGGCTGATGTCCTCCTCTGCCCCGATCCTCCATGCCCTGGGCGTGGGCCTGAATACGGGCAATGTCCATACCAGGCTGAGCAGCCAATACTAAGCAGCTATCAACAAAATACCGATCCAGCCCCATAATATATCTGTGCATCCGGTCCGCCATAGTAGCGACCACAGTAGGTGCATATCGGGCCAAGGAATCAAACTCCAAACTATAGTCCCGGACACTGCGGCCCTTCTGCCTCAATAATAAGAATCTATCAGCTTTGGCTCGTCGTAACTCTGGGGGCAGAAAATGTACAAGAAATGCCTGTGAAAAATCGCCCCAAACTGCTGGGGGAGCGCCGTCCCCTCTGGATAGCCCCCATGACTCGTACCAGTTTGCCGCCACATCATATAACCGGTACGAAGCTAACGCGACTGACTCTGTCTCGGAAGCATTAATCAAATCTAGAGTGCGTCGCATCTTCCTGATAAACTCCTCAGGATCCTCCTCGAGCTTTGTCCCGAAGAACTCTGGAGGACTACAAGTCAAAAACTCACGGGCTCTCGAACTATCACGTCTGACTGCCCGGTCACCTCCCAGTCCATGCCCCTGAACCTGCCCTGCCACAAGTCTAGTCAGCAACTGGACTGCCTCCCTCATAGACTGATCCTCAGTGCCTGGCCGTGGAGCTGGAGGCTCAGGTACGGGAACTGCGGGAGCTGGCGGTGGAGCGCCCCCCGATCTGCAGCTACGGCTGCCCCAATCTCCTCCACGAGTGGCGGTGTAGAAGAACCCTCTGTCTGGGGCAAAGTCTCCGGAGCAATATGTGCCTGGGCCCTGTTAATCCTCTGGACCCGGCTAGTCTCTCCCAAGGCTGCTGACTTGGCCTTTTGGGCCGCTGTTGCCTTTTTTGGAGGCATATCTGCAAATATAACCACTCGTTAGGGAGGGGTCATCCTGATAACACAGCTCTATCGCACGATCTAAGACAGAAAGAAGGGTAGTATCCTAAATGCCCTGTAGCCTCCTGTTTATAGGTGTGGTGCACAACACACCGATAAACAAGACTCTACTAGACACGGTCTGTGGACATTCCGAGGACGAACCGCTCTGATACCACTTTTGTCACGACCCAACCCCGTGGGACGCGACCAGTGCCCGAGCTGGGCACCTATACGTACCCGATACCCAAATCAGCATATTAACGAAATAATATAATAATAATATTAGTGGACGCTACAGAATTTAGCAGACAAGCAGACTTGGCACACATAGGCCGATAAGGCCATCATAGAACAAAATATCCCCAAACATATGTACAGAACCCACACAGATGTATCCACAGATCTCTACAGAACATAACATAATCATAAGACGGGACAGGGCCCCGTCATACCCAGAACAATGTACATATCCAGATAACAGTGACAGACTGTACCAAAAGATGGGCTCTGAAGAAGAGAGCGCCCCAAAATAGCAGAAATGGGATCCTAAACGTGTGGATCAGCGAACCTGTCGTTTGTACCTGCGTGGCATAAAAACGAAGCCCCCGAAGAAAGGGGGTCAGTACGAAATATGTACTGAATATGTAAAGCGGAATCACAGAAGTCAAATCATAACGGTTACAGAAAATGAGTACAAAATCCAGAGTGTCAAATGCATATTTCCAAAACAAACAGAATGTGTACAGAAACATATGTCATATCATATCCGGCCCCTGCCGCAGGACTCGGCAGACAGAACGTGGCCACCCTCCCGACGCTGGTGCCACAATACAGAGGAATCAGAAAAAGGGGCGTGGCCCCGTATCATAAAATGTCATATCAGAATGGCCATAACAGATCAGATCAGAATAGGCGGACATGGTACATCATACTCCACAGACCCATGTACGCGTATACCTGCCCCCTCACATCGGGGCGCGGCAAACAATGCAGAGAATCACGCTTGACAACATATCCTGGCCCGGGCTCAGTGTGGGAAACATTGGGACATCCACGAATGGAGTAGTGAGAGACTAATGCAATTTAAAAATATCATAAATGTTTTCAAAGACTCGATGAAGCGTATCAAAGCCAAACAAATCCAATGGAGTCGGACGGGATCATAATAAATGCATTTCGGATATCATAAAAAATTACAGAAATATAACCTTCCTGAAGTCATTCCGAGTGTCAAAATAATTTATAATATTTAGTAGAATATTTAAAACAATATTCGTTAGGCGATTAGTAGGGTAGTCAAAACGTTTCTTTCAAAAATTGCTTAAAAAGTAAGCTTTAGCACATTAAGGGCAAAACCGAAAATAGTGGGCCCGCCTCAGAACAAACAAGGCGGCGGGCTCAAAGTGTGCCCTCTAAGCTTATGGGGTCACCTAAAACGTTTCCACAAACATTCTATGTTTCCAAGTAATTTGGAGCAAAGTTGCATAATTCCAAGAAATAGCGTATCAAAATGGTTCAATTCTACTGAAGGAAAAACTGAAATTTTCTCTTGCGGATTTCGAGGGCCAAGAGGTCCTTCGAGGCCCGGATCCGACCCTAACACACTAAGGGCATGCCAAGGGAAGAATTGGGGTTGCTTTACATACCTTTCAAGCTCTTTACTCCTTTCCAAACTCACTTCCCGTTTCGTCGAAAAACTGCAATTGGTCAAGTTTACCAATTGTAAGGTATGAATACCAAAGTTTCAATTTAATGCATATTTGTCTACCGAAATTTCGGCAGCACTTCCCCTATACATATGGCACCCCGAGAATTCAACTCGGCTAGAAATCATCAACAACAAACCAAACGACAACATCAATATCAACAACGAACATTAAAACACAAATATCCTTCAACTAGTCATCTTTCTAACAAGTTGACATAATCTTCATTTCAACCCAACTTTCAACTAATATCAATAATTTCACATTCATCAACAATCAAGATCATCACCATATAGTTCTAGAAACATTTCATATCGTTTTCCTCAAGTTATACACTCGATATACATAATATACAACTTTCCTTCAAAGTCATAACTTATGCAAAACACCAAATCTTTGGCATACAACTTCATAACATGTTTCCAACTTCCAAATTCATCTATGATCATCACAATTGACAACCAAACAACTTCATTTCCTTAATGTCGGAAAATTATACTAAAACGACATAAGTTTCTACATTCCAATTCAATACAAACTTATATCATTCTAACTTCATTTACATTGCAACCATCACAATAACACACTAACACACTAAACAACTTAATTCATTTCCATCCCAAGTTCAATACACCACACGGCCATAAGCCTTTTTTTGTCAACTTCAACTAAATCATTCAACTTCCAATTCCAATATGCATTTCATCACAACCACAACTAGAATATAACATGAATTCTATACATTTTGGCTATACAACATATACATACTCACGGCTAAAAGCCATATTCCAAACCCACATTGCAAACTTCCATTTTTCCATACAATCAACCCATTTCTATATACTACAACACAATCAAGACTTCATAACACAATAAAAAGGTAGAAATTCTTACCTTTTCCTCAAGTCTTCTTCACTTGGAGATGTGATCACTTTGGTGATTCTAGTGCTTCCCAGTCCAAACCAACTATACCAAGTTACAAAGGAACCTTGACTTAGTAGGAAATCAACAAGAAATAAATTTTTAGAACAATATTTTTGGTAGCTAATTTTTCCTCCCAAACCCGAGAGCACCCCTTTCTCTTGCTCTTGTTCTTGATTTCTATCCTTGTCTATTTTTCTTGAACCTTCTTAAGGGATAAAGACCAATATATAATATAATACCTTATGTTAATTAATCACATGGAAATTTAATACATATTGTGGGCTTGGGCCACACCTTGGCCGGCCACTCCAATGCATTGGGCCTTAAATTCCATTCAATTATTTTTGGCCCAATGACTTATAGTCCACGTTTTGTAATTCCCGAAACTAATTTCCAAAATTCCAAAATTTCCATTAGGCTCGTCCCACACTTTCATGACTCTATTCTTTCATGCATAACTCCTATGATCAACAAAATATCAAAATTGACCTTATATCTCAAAAATCCAATATATATCAAGTTTTTCCAAACGTGTGAAAACACGGGATATAACACCCGTCATATGATTCTGTATGTCTATAGAGGCCTGTAGATAGATGTGTGGGTTACGGGTTTCGTCTGTATGTTAGCCTTATCGGCTTATCTGTAAAGTGCTGCATGTTCAGGTATATATATATATATGTTGCGCGCGTGCCGTATCTGTATCGGCCTACTTCTGTAACATCTGTTTGAAAAAAAAATCTGTATGATACGAAATTCGGCCAGGTAGGTATGTACGGGTACCCAGTTAGGGTACTAGTCGCGGCCCACGGGGTTGGGTCGTGACACTCATACACAAGAATCCAAGTTAAATTAATGATCAACTTAATCAAATCAACAAAACTAGGTGTGAGAAATACATTAAAGATCATCTAAGCCAAGAAATCTCATGGAAGGTGGAACTAGGGTTTTGTTCAGGTAAAGTATTTCCACCCAAAGCTTATTCCTACACCATCTAATGTAAGTTTTATGGTATTTACATGTTATTTAAGAAACTTGAAAGGTTGATACACGTGGATTGTAGAAGATATAGGAAAGGGGTCATGAACGAATGAATAGTGTCATTGTTGATTAGTAGTTTGGGATGAAGTATGGATATTGGTATGTTATGATTGTAAATATGTTATGAAT